>NC_090265.1:308911309-309222143 GCF_040414725.1 Anabrus simplex | reverse complement strand
TTAGTCGGAAGCTTAACACATATGAGATAGTCACGGGTGTCTTAAACGGGCGCTTGAATGGTCGCTTGACCCTGAAGTGGACGTCTACTCGAAAGGTGATGTACGGCAGACAAAAAACGAGCGCGTGGTGAGAATTGTTTTGAATGGTTCCAGTGTACATGAATGACAACATTCCGCTTGAATGTTGTGTGGTTGCCAATGCGCCGTTCAGGAGACAAATAGTCCTGTGGTAGACGGTCGAGCAAAGGGTCAACAGCATACTTACCCCCTGAGCAGACCTTGCCAAGAAGCTTCTCTTTATTCAACACCACAATTTCCAGCTTTAAGACTTCAGTGAGCACAGTCTACTAACTGACAGTCACGGGTCCATTTCAGATCGTGCTCCTCGGGTTTACTTTGTGCCTCTGCCTTAGAAAATATGTAAGACAGAACCTATGCAGACGGTGGCCTATTCGAATAACACTGAGGTAGCCTACTATTCAGTTCCAATTTCTGCGGGTGATCGTCGCCACTACGACCGCCGCCACCACCATCATCATCATCGTCATCATCATCATCATATAATCATTAACTTATGCGATGAAACATAATGGAGACTTTTACAATATCTGCATGTTCTCCTACTTAATCCATTTGAATGTCCGACTCGTTGGCTGAACGGTCAGCGTACTGGCCTTCGGTTCAGAGGGTCCCGGGTTCGATTCTCGGCCGGGTCGGGGATTTTAACCTTAATTGGTTAATTCCAATGGCACGGAGGCTGGGTGTATGTGTTGTCTTCATCATCATTTCATCCTCATCACGACGCGCAGGTCGCCTACGGATGTCAAATAGAAAGACCTGAACCTGGCGAGCCGAACCCGTCCTGGGATATCCCGGCACTAAAAGCCATACGACATTTCATTTCATTTCATCCCTTTGAATTTTACTACTCGTTATTGGAAGAATCATTTCCTCAGCTGAAAGGGCTGAACATGTGGTCCGTTTCGAGGCTTAAACCCGAATCATCTATAGATGTCCGACTCGTTGGATGAACGGTCAGCGTACTGGCCTTCGGTTCAGAGGGTCCCGGGTTCGATTCCTTGCCGGGTCGGGGATTTTAACCTTAATTGGTTAATTCCTACGGCGTGGGGGCTGGGTGTATGTGTTGCCTTCATCATCATTTCATCCTCATCACGACGCGCAGGTCGCCTACGGGAGTCAAATAGAAAGACCTGCACCTGGCAAGCCGATCCCGGCACTAAAAACCATACGATATTTCATCTATAGATAATCTCTAATTTAAGAGGAACTGCCCTCTGAATCTACTTCGGAGTTTCATAAGTTCAGTTTGTGACTAGGTTCTGTAGGCACAGTCATGGGGATTTATATTTATTCATTTGGTGCCCGGTAGTTGTCTCTACGATCAACCTTATCAATAATATTATACCAATAATCTAAAGATGAGGTCTGATTTAAAGTTATTATTATTATTCTTGCGTTCCGGCCTTCTAAGGACCACGTTATAATTTCAATTGTTCCTCCTTAGTTGTTCTTTCCTTTTCTTCCAGTATTCTTTCATTGTTTCACTGTGTTTCTTTTTCCTGTCTTCAGTCCACTTTGTGCCTGTTTTCTTTTCCTTCCTCCCTTGGAATCCTTCCATTTGTAAGACTTTCTTCCTAAAAATCTTTCTTTCCAATAATTCTCTTCTCGTATGTTGTTCCTTTCCAGGTCTTTCTTGACTTCTGGAATCCAGGTGGTAGTTGATTTCTTTTCCCAAAGGTACTTGAAGATTCGTTTAGTTAGTCTATTGTCATCCATTCTGTAAATGTGTCCAATAAATAGTAATCTCCTTTTTCTTATTGTTTCTGATATGCTTTCTACGTTCTGGTAAATTTCATTGTTACTTCTTAATTTCCAAAACTCTGCAGTTCTTGGATTTTCAGTAGGTAATGAGCGTGAGACACGGAAATTCAAAAATAATTTATGGTATGTGTTAACACTGATACAAAATCAACGTGGTCGGGATAAGGATATATAAATGAATTGTGGAATTTAAATTAGTAGATTCAAAACTTTTGTTTTAAAACAAGACTTATTGAAATTCCACCCGCGAGACGCATCTGTAATTCAGTAAAAACAAGGACTGACGGTTAAACATGTAAGGAATTGCCTTAATTCACATATTTCATTCTGACAAAGTGTGCATTAAATCGCATTCAAATGATTTAAACCTCCATTAATATATTGTTGATAGAAACCACATGAATTAATTCTGTATTCGCGTCAATGTACGTCATTGTCTTCATTTCAAAACCTTCCAGTCCGAACAACTATTTATTGAATGTTAATTTAGTTCAAACAAAGGACACGTCAATTTATATATTGAGGGTGAATTTAAAACCAGGGTTAATTGAATTTCGCGTTTCACCCCTTCATCCCTAGGCATCTCGTCTTTGAAATTTCAAACCACAATCCTATGTTCCGATACTTACTTTTAAAAGTGCATTCATTTGTTAGTATGGCTCATTCATTTGTTCTCACATCTTTTCTCGGCTTGGCAATATTGATTATTGATATTTAGATTAATGTTTACATAGCCTGTAATTGTAGACATGATCATATAGCTTTTGGGTTTCTTCCGTGTCAAAGAAACAAGGTGAAATTACCTTTCCCAGAGAACTTTGCTCCACGCGGAAGACTTTTCTAAGAATGATGGTTTGAATGCAGGAATACTTTAGCGTTGATCTGCAGGAAGTGGTAGGGTCCAGGCTTGTTCGGCATACATACCGGACCACTCGTACTCGTATCAATGAACGGCAACGAAATAACCGACACAACAAGCCAGACAAGTCAACAATAGCTGAGCATGTCCTATTGTCGGGTCATAACGTCGCGTTCCAAGATATTCGAGCTCTTACTAACACTATGCGCAATAGGTCTAGGATTATTCGGGGAACAGTGGAAATACGTAAAATACCTTATAATTTCAACGGGTACCAGGCTACCAATCTATATATATATATAAAAGAACTTGTCCTGACTGACTGACTGACTGACTGACTGACTGACTGACTGACTGACTGACTGACTGACTGACTGACTGACTGACTAACTGACTGACTGACTGACTGATTCATCATCGCCGAGCCAAAACTACTGGGCATAAAGAAATGAAATTTTGGGGATATATTCATATTAAGATGTAGGTGCTCGCTAAGAGAGGATTTTTGGATATTCCTTCGCCAAAGGGGTGAAAAGGGGGTGAAATTTTAATATGAGTGTATCTATATCTCTAAACTTTAAAAGTTTACAGATTTAAAAATTGGTATTTAGAACTTTAAAAATCAGGAAACACGTATTTTTTTGTTTTCAGAAAATCGCAATAGGAGGGGTGAAAAGCGTGAAAAACGGGTTGAATGCCTTTAATCAGAATACCGGTACTTATATCTCAGAAACTGAAGATATTACAGACTTGAAAATTGGTACATTTGAACTCTTTTAAAAATAAAGGCACACGCATTTTTTTGTTTTTGGAAAATCCAATTAATGGGAGGGTGAAAAGGGGGGTGAATTTTTAAAATGACTGCATCTATATCTCAAAACTTTTAAAGTTTACTGATGTAAAAATTGGTATTTAGAACCTTCATTAAAAATAAAGAAACACGTATTTTTTGTTTTCGAAAAATCCCAATAGGAGGGGTGAAATGGGCGAAAGGGGGGTTGAATGCCCTTTAATGAGGAAACTTATATCTCAGACTCTGAAGGTATTACAGACCTGAAAATTGAAATATGGAATCTCCTTTAAAAATAAAGGAACAGGTATTTTTTGTTTTTGGAAAATTTAATTAATGGGGGGAGTGAAAAGGGGATGAATTTTTTAAATGAGTGTATCTATATCTCAAAACTTTTAAAGTTTATAGATGTAAAAATTGGTATTTAGAATCTCCTTTAAAAATAAAGAAACACGTATTTTTTTCAGAAAATCCCAATAGGAAGGGTGGAAAAGGGTGAAAATGAGGTTGAATGCCTTTAATGAGGCCACTTATATTTCAGAATCTGAAGATATTACAGACATGAAAATTGGTATTTGGGATCTACATTAACAATAAAGAAAAAAGTATTTTTTCGTTTTTGGAAAATTCAAATAATGGGGGGGATGAAAAGGGGGGTGAATTTTTAAAATGAGTGTGTCTACATCTTAAAACTTTAAAAGTTTACATATGTAAAAATTGGTATTTAGAATCTCCTTTAAAAATAAAGGAACACGTATTTTTTTGTTTTCTGTAAATCCCAATAGGAGGGGTGTAAAAGGGGGAATAATGGGTTGAATGCCTTTAATGGGGATACATACATCTCAGAAACTGAAGATATTACAGAACTGAAAATTTGTATACGGGATCTCCTTTAAAAATAAAGAAACAGGTATTTTTTGTTTTTGGAAAATTCAATTAATGGCGGTTAAACAGGAGTGACAAATTGGGGTGAATGTTTTGAAAGATTATATCTACAGAATATCTGAGAAACGTTAAATGTTACAGACGTAAAAAGTGGGTATTGGAATCTCCTGTAAATGTAAAGAAACATAGGTGATTTGTTTTTGGGAACTCCACTTAAGGGGAACTAAAAAGGGGTGAAATTTTAAAATGAGAATTTCTACAGTATATCTCAAGAAACTTAACATGTTACAGAAGTGAAAAATGGTACTTTTTATCTCTATTAATTTTGTCAGCAACTTTTTTGTGAGCAACATCTCACTGCCTAGAGCTTCGACACCACTAAATGGAACTGATTATGCATCAGGACAGAGGAGAGCTTCGATAACCTAGAATACAACTTGTTTTGTTGCTCTGATAAAACATTTGCAGGAGTTTGTTGAAGCTGATGTGCCTTGCTGTCAGAAGTCCTTCAAACTTACGAGGGTAATACGAGGAATTGCTATTTCTTCCCTTTCAGAATGTGTTCTGTTACAGTGTGAAGTCAAATAATATCAGAAAAATGTTAGTAATATTATCTTAATCAAGTTCGTAAGAGCTATGTTAACTGATATTACGTTGGCAAGAACACAAACAGCCGCCCGGTGTATCACTCGAAGCCTTCGTTTAAGTTTATCTTTAAATTGTGAAATGAAAAGGCCAGCTACGACTCCATACAGGTAATATTATCGATATTTAATATTATTAATGTAATTTACGACCATCAGAAAACATATGAACATACTGCATAGGATTTTGTAGACTGTCGTCATTTTAATGCGTTAAGAACTCTGTGCGTCTATGCCTGCCATCTAGTGGATAATTTTTGTCGCAGCCTATTCGCAAAACGCCTCGCATAGAGCGGATAGTATGGGAGGATCGAGACGGCGGTGCATAAAAATTGGAGAAGGATCCCATTCCTACCGCGAGTCAAAGTTGATGTGGGGAGTACTGATTACAATAGGAGACACACCCTTTCTCGATCGCTACAAATCGACATCAGTGAATATATGTAGACTGACATACGAAAGTATATGCATTTTTAAAATACTGCAGACCTTCATTTACAGATCAACTGCTGCTAAACGGTATGTCATAATTGTCGGCAAACAGATTGAACCATAAGACGCCATACTTAACGGTCTAAATGGCTTGCACCGTGATATTTTCTCGTATCTCATCTAATCATGGATCAGATTGAGTTAGAAACGTTGAATAAGAGGAAATTTGGGGAAGTTTGACTCACAGTGCATTACTTTTGGGATAATTATGTGACAGCTACAAACATAGACTAGTATTTGGCTCACATATGGCTACTGGATTGGCCAATGTTCTTGTAAAATTTGATGATTCTGTCTCTCCTATGCGTGATTCAAAGTATGAATTATTCGTGTAAAAAGTGCAAAATTCCTTTACAGTAGAGAAATTCAGACAAATCTATCGGTCTGGAGCGATGTATGTATACTTATTAATTAATTAATTAATTAATTAATTAATTTATTTATTTATTTATTTATTTATTTATTTATTTATTTATTTATTTATTTATTTATTTATTTATTTATTTATTTATTTATTTATTTGTCTTTTTTAAAGTACACAGGCAGTAGGCCCAATACAGTACCTTCTTAACACAACAGTACTTATAATGCATACATGTAAGTAAAGATAATACATAATAATGATGATGAAGATAATAAAGGCAATAATAAAGCATGAATGGAAAACACATATACAGAGAAAATGACAATGCAAAGTACATCAATGATTATATCTACACTAGAAACAACGATATAACTAGATTAGTAAGTGACTATAATAATAAATACGTTAAAGAGCATCTATTATATAGAAAAAGGAGTCTGAATGGTAAATTAGAAACACAGGCCTTTAAATGTGTATTAATGACAGTGTGTGATTCAGAAAATAAATCTATTCCTGCAGCAAATGTATTGTAAAATCGTAGCATTTTAATAAATGGCGAGTTCAAGTGATGAGATGTTCTAGATCTTGGAACTTGAAATACTGTGTTCATGCGAGCTCCAGCTCGTAGAACATGAAAAGAGATCAAATTGAGCAGTTCTATGGAATTAAATTTATTTCTTACAATTTTATTTAACGTTCTTATAGAAATAACGATTCTTCTGTTGCGCAACGACGTGAGGTTAAAGTTACTTCTTAAATACCGTGTTGATGTATCAAAAGGGCAAAATGTCTTATTTGTTTTATAATACAGATACCAAAAAAAAACTTGTTTTGAACAACTTCAATATTATGTATTTGTTCTTTAGAACACGGGTCCCAAATTACAGATGCATAGTCTAATTTACTCCTAACAAGCCTAATAAATAACTCAATAACAATCGATAATTGAGTAAATAATTTAGATCTCCTTATTATAAACCCGAGCATACTGTTGGCATCGTTCGTTATTTTTGTAATGTGGGCGTTGAATGTTAATTTTTAATCAAATATTACTCCTAAGTCTATTATTGCCGAAACTGTTTCTAGTTTGGTATCTTTTATATAGAGCGACGCAATCGTACCTTTCCTTATCCTGGTAGAAGTTACTGATTTACATTCCTTTACATTAAGATACATATGATTCATATCGCACCATTGTACAACACGATCAATGTCCTGCTGTAGTTCATCCTCATCCTTCTTGTTATGTATAACTTACATAGTTTTACATCGTCAGCAAACAGCAAACAACTGGCATGACGAAGATTGTTATTATAAAAATTAAAATAGACGCGAATTAATGAGTCACTTCCAGAAATCTCAGAAATTTAAACTTGGTACCGGAGAAGCTAATGATCCCTGGATCGCTAGAAAAATCGAAAATTCTCAAAATTCCCTGAAGGGGGCACGCTGGAGGGCTTCAACTTCTGGGCTCAGCATAAGAATGCAGTCGTATAATATATCCAAAACGACAACCTATAGGTTTCGTGGGCTTAAAAAAAATTTCAGGAATATCCTATTTTGTATTCCCCTTCCCCCCCCAAGTCAAGATGGGTGCACAATCTGCCAGACGAGCTACAAAATTGAAATTTCGCGAAATTATAGCTTTTAGCCTCTCACCGACGCAAAAATTCCAAGTTCTAATTTTGCACTTTTTACTCCCTAAGATATCAAAATATGGAGGCAATTTTAATGACTGCACGGACATTCCTTTTGAGGTATTCGGTAGCTAAACGGTAAGTTGCATAATAAAATGGATGGCACAATCTTCGTTCAATTTGGAGTGATTTACAACTTTGATCCTATGACTTTTTGTCGTATCTCTATCCCTTATACGTTATATTGGGCTCTATTTCTGGATTGTACCTAACTTTTGCACATTGTACACGTATAATTGGTGTTTGAATCACTTATAGAAAAAAATAGGATCATCAAATTCTACACGAATATTGCCCCACCCAGTAGCCATATGTGAGGTAAATTCTATGTTTGAAGCCGTCACATAAGTATCTGAAAAGTAATTCAACGTGTGAGAAGCTTACACCAATTTCACCCTATCCAATGTTTCTAAAACAATCTTACCTTTAAATAGATGAGATCCTTGAACATATCATAGGACCAGCCATTTAGATCGCTAAATGAGGCCAGAGGCGTCTTATCGTACAATCCGTTTTTCGATATGATGTACCGTTTAGCAGCAGTTACTCTTTAAATGAAGTTGAACGTCCATATAATTCCGTATGCCGATCAATATTTATTCAATGAAGTCGATATGTAGCGATCTAGACAGGGTGTGTCTGCCATTGTAATTAATACTTTGCAAATCGATAGTGACTATCAGCAGGAGGGCGTCTGCTATTGTAATCAGTACTCCTCACATCGATTTTGACTAGCAGTAAGAATGGGGTCGTCCTCCAACTCATATGCACCATTGTAATGAATAATTCCCTTCTCAAGTCGACTGGCAGAAGGCAAGGGAGCGTGCAATTTTTCAAAACTCCTTCACCCGATTCTCTTTGTCAGTAGGCGAGGGTGCCTCCCATTATAAACAAATTTACCCATCTAAAATGTGACTGACGTTAGGCATAGTGGCCTGCTATTATAATGGAAACTCAGCAACTCGGTGTGACTGGCAGTAAGCTGACTGGCATTAGGAAGTGTGTCTGCCATCATAGTGATAACAACACAACTCAGTTTTGACTGGCAGTGGGGAAGGTGCCTGGAAATATAAAAAAGTTCATCAACTGTAATCTATCTGAAGGTAGGAAATCGGGCCTGCCGTTGTAATGGAAACTACCCAAATCGATTGTGGCCGCGCAGTATGCAATGGAGCTTGCCGTTAAATGAAAATTACCAACTCTTTTGTGAATTGCAGTAGACAAGTAGACCTGCCGTTATCATCGCAGCTCCACAAGTCGCACTTTACACTGGAAGCAACATCTGTGGACTTCCCAATGCTGTTTCTCTGATACCGCAAGAGACATGCCATTTGAAAAATCGTATTCACTTCAGGTATACAGTGTAGAGTACCGTAGCGAAGCACGGGTACATTTGCTAGTATATCATATAAGGGATAAAGATACGACAAAAATCCATAGGAACTAAGGTGCAGAACACTCCAAATAGAACACAAAATTGTGCCATCCGTTTTGTGACAGGACTTACCGTTTAGCCACGAAATACCTCGAAAAAAAGGTCTGCACCGTCATTAAAATTGACTCCATATTTCAATGATCTTCAGGGATAAAAAGTGAAAAATTTAAAGATCTTTGAATTTCCCGTCGGTTACACGCTAAAACGTATAGTTTTTCCAAATTTCAATGTTCCAGATTATCTGGCAGATTGTGCCGCAATCTTGATTTTGAGAGAGGGGGTTAAAAATTAGGATTTTCAGGAAACTAAAGCTAAAACTTATGCAGATTTTCATTATTACCGCTTAAACGAATACCTGTAGGAAAATTTCGCCAAAATAGTCAATGTACAGACACTCGGTCGTTATAACTTTATTTGTATTGATGTTCCAAAAATATTTGATCATATTGCCTCAGCTACCGAAAAACAGCCCACTAACGAACTTATTTTCTGGTCGTAATGAACCATTGGCTTTGGTGGCATAGGGGCCGATTCCACTCGTTGACTGAAAATATGGAGCAGAAATGGATAACGAATGGTATACTGCATTTGATGGAAAAGAGAATTTAACTAAAAAGCGAAGCCAGAGGAAAAAATGTATGAGCTACCGAGAATTCCAGAAGTTTCAGGGCAAACATGATCATTTAAGTACTCATCGTAAAATCAGCGAAGTAACGGGGAAGTATAACCTTCTTCATTCCTCTTCGGCAATGGTGGAAACCTGGCGCTAGAAACTGAAGAGAAACTGATCTTCGCGAAGATATACATTGAAGAAATATTCTGCGATGTATCGAGGAGACAAACATGATATGAGCGGAACATTATGACGTTCTATTCTCGTAAGCGAAGAGAAAAGGGTATTTGAAAGATGTAAAGGTGGAAAGACAATGCACCCAGGTGAGATCACCGTAAAAATGCTGATGGTGATGTGTGAAGTGAGCATCAGACAACACACTGAGCACTTTTACGCCTTCTACGATTCAGGGAACATTTCAGAGGACTGGCTAATATCGAATTTCGTGTTGCCGAAGAAACAATCCGTGAAGGAATGTGAAGATTTTCGAGCAGTTGAAATTTTTTCTGTAGGTTATAAATGCCGGAATATATGAGAAGTGTGAAGAATACACAGATGAAACCCAATTTGTATTCCGCAACTCGTGGGGCACTAGCGTTACAAACACTCGTTCAGAGATGCAGAAACGTGACCTGTGAAGTGTTATTGTGTTTTGTCGAATACACCAAGACTTTTGATTGCTGTCAGCACGAGAAGAGGATCCAGGCCCTTCAGAGTAGGTCTAGATAAAAGTTCAACGCCTTAGTACCAATCTCTATCTGTACCAGCGCGCGTAATTCCGAGTCGAAGACCAGGTGACCTGCGCACGTAATTCCGATTCGAAGACCAGGTGACCGAATTAAAAGAAATACACTGGTGCTTCAGGAACGTTTGCGTACATTCCCCTACTCTATTCAATATTACTCTGAAGAGATATTCACAGAAGATTTAACTAATCTTCATGCGAACATCCGAATCAACGGGCAGTACCTAAATAACCTACGGTACGCAGACGACACTGTCCTGCTAGCTACTAGCCTGAGGGTATGCAATTTTTGATGGACCGAGTGAAAACTGCATGTGAAGGTTCTGGATTAGAACTAAATATTACGAAGACCCTGTTCATGGTGATAAGCAGCACAGAAAATACTGTCGCGCTGATGGCAGAAATCGAAGAAATTGAGAGAGTAGACAAATTTTTAAACCTATGGTCCTAATAATAATAATAAATAATAAATAATAATAATAATCGTATGGCCTCAGCTACCGTTTGCAGACATTTCGATTTGACGCCATCTGGCTGTCTGCTCGTCAATTTCGACGTTCCGGTTCACTCTGTCTGCCATCTAGCGGACCTAGAGTAAACCGGATCTCTCTTGGGCGTCTATGGCTGAGATTTAATTAATTTTGTCGGGTAAATACCAAATGTATCACCAGAGATCTTTTACATGCCGACATCGTACGACATGGAGTGTCGATTGGACTTTTTTTCCGCCCTTCAAAAATCCGACTACCTCTGCCGGGTTTGAACCCGCTATCTTGGGATCCGGAGGCCGATACTCTACCACGGATCCACAGAGGCAGCTATAATAATAATAATAATAATAATAATAATAATAATAATAATAATAATAATAATAATAATAATAATAATAATAATTGCTTCTCACTAATACTCACTAACTACTAATCTCGGAACATTTTAAATTCTAAATATTTGAAGATGAGTCCTACTAATAAAAGAGGACAATGTAAGTCAGTAAGAATTCAAGCCAGGAACGGAAGAAAAAGGAATGCGAGGCAAGTTCTTTTAATGCTGAAAAGAGAAAGATATATCCTCACATTTTGTTTTCACGATGGCAAACATGGTGCGCATGAATCTTTGAGTGATAGAACTCAAGGTTGATTGTGGCCACATCATGTATAGTGAATGTAACAGCGCGTTTAGATTACGCTCCTCAAATATTCATCCTTCTCTTGAAAGTGTTCCATTGTTGGCAGTGGCAGGAAAACACTCAACATTTAAATTGCGTTTTAAAGCTAAAGTATTTCAGTTTTGCTCAGATTAATAGGCTGATGGTCATTTGATTCTAGTCCAGGTGTGTTCAAATAGCCTCTCGCACATTAATCATGTATTTAGTCCGACTCCTTTACTGAATGGTCAGCATAGTCACCTTCGATTACACAGGGCCCCGGGTTCGATTCCCAGTCGGAGAATTTAACCTTAAATCGTTCATTTCCGTGGCTCGGGGACTGGATATTTGTACTGTCCCCAACATCCCTGAAGCAAACACACCACACACATTTTCTTGCACTAAAATAACACTCAGTTACGATAAACGGCAGATGCCCCTACCTTCGTCGGAGGGTCTGCCTTATAAGGTCTCTACCTGGCTGGCAATACCATACAAAATTATTGCAGGTTTGCAGGGCTGCCTGTGTCATTTTTGTATTTTTAGTGGGTCTAAGTCCGATCTCTTCTGCTGCCACTCACTGATCCTATTAATAATTTTTGAATAGGACTCCAACGAACCAAGGCTACCGTGCTGACGAATCTCTCAGAGGATCGTTAGGTCACTGGAGGTGTATTACCTACATATCGCAGTGGGAAATTCCAGGGCCAATAATGTTACACACACATGTTCTAAAATAGTACATTCTGCACCTTAAGAATGAGTCAGGGGCTGCCTAGCTGAGACGGTAAAAGCGTGGTTCAATTCACGGTCAGGGACTCAAAAAAAAAAAAAAAAAGAAATTTCCATTCCTGGAGTGGCACATGGATATGGCATTCACTCAGCCTACACCAGGTTCATTCCTTGGGGCAATGGTGGCCAGGCACAGATATTATACACTCTATCCCAATAGAACCCAAGTAACGGAAAATGGAGCATGCATCTTCCATTCCTACAAGGGACTTCATGGCCTATACGATTAAGGATTTTGTTTTCCTTTGCTTGAAGGATGAGGTAGGTTATCCGATGTTTTACATCCCAGACATCTTTCCTCACATGAATTTAGTTTCAGGTGATAACTCCACATCGTAATCAACGAAATTTCAAACCTGTTCCTGAGGGAAAACGCTAGAAGCTAGGTTACTAGTCTAATAAACGCTCACTGCAGTACTTTTTCATATCCTGATTTAAACACGTTCTCGAAACGATATAAATTATATTGCCTCAAACTGTACTGAAATCGGTGAACAAAGGAATAATAAATTTTGCAAAATTTTCGGCACTGATTATTGGTAACTCTGTCTTAGAAGGGGGCCCATGACCTTAGATGTTAGCCCCCTTTAAACAACAAGCATCATCATCATCATCATCTGTCTTAGAGCCTATACATTCTGACTAACAGTCGTAGAATAAGAGTGTAATCCTTCACTGGCCGAAGTAAAATCTGACTTCAGAACCACCAATAGTGAAGAATCATGTTTTGCATTGATTTATTTAATTTGTAATGGAGTAAACAAGTTTTTGACTATTATTGACCAATCTATGAGATAAATTGTATGATAATATTACTTTTTAAATCAATTAACGTACGCATTTCAGTGATCTTGATAAACTGAAATGTAATAGCACCTTGTAGCTCCATAAAGAAAGTAATAGGAAACTAATTTCCTAGCAACCTATCAATTGAATATGGAGTCTAACCTCTTTTCCTTCTCTCACTTTCGTGATGGGCCTTGGTCTACGAAATGACTGCTGCTCAGCCCGAATGCCTGAATTTCACGAGATGAAGCGAGATCAACGCGGAGGACTTTCTCGGCCTTTATTCTTGGATTTCTAGAGGGAAGCCACAATCTAATCATCAGATTGTTCCTCAGTTGTTCTCATGGATGCTGAGTGGACCTTTAACCATACTTAAACAAAGAAAACATTTGACTTGATCGGGATCGAGCTCATGGCTTGTTTCCAGTAGACGACAAGGCTGGCCATGTAAGCTACCTACAAATTGCAAATAAGATGTACTGCGACAATTCAACTTTCAGTACCTTGAAGTTAGACATCAACAAAATATATCTATGAGCAATGCAACGTTTAGTTGATCTGCAGCCTGCTCACTCAAACTACACGAGGTAGCAATTCTAACTTACCTTTTTGTATCATTATCGATTTATTGCAGTGTTCTGTCGTTCTTGGATAATGTAAACCCAACGTCTTTGTAATGATTCTTCAGTTATTTTTAAGTATTTTCATACGCCTTGGATGTCGTCTCTACCGCCGTTACTTTTGCATTGAAAATGAAATTATGTGAAAAATATCTATTTATTTTTTTATTTTTGCAATTTGCTGTACGTTACTCTGGAACAGATAGGTCTCATGGCGACGTCGGGATAGGAAAGGACTAGGAGTTAGAAGGAAGTGACCGTGGCCTTAATTAAGGTACAGCCCCAGCCTTTGCCTATTGTGGAAATGGGAAACCACAGAAAACCGTCTTCAGGGCTGCCGACAGTGGGGTTCGATCGCACTATCTCCCTAATGCAAGCTGATAGCTACGTGACCCAAACAGCGCGGTCACTTGCTCGGTGATGAATTTCAATACATAGGACTAGCATAGCCGCGATTGTTTTAATTGTAAAAGCTAGGAACTGTATGTAATAACGACTTACTCATCAGTGACGGTAATTACTGTGTTTACAGTATCAAAAGTCAATTTGGTATTCAAACATCGCACAAATTTGCTACCGATAACAATACATTATAATAAAGATACACATTTAAATAACATAGAGATATTTCAAAAAATTATATATTTATGTCAGGACATCTCGGCTTATACTATTAGTAATCCCTTCACCAGGTGTTAAAAATCACAACGCTTGATGGAGAACACCATGGGGAAAGCAGTCTTCCCTTAAATAGCTTCCTTCCACTCTCAATAACTGCCGTTGTGGCTTATTGATTGCCATTGCAAAACAAACTTTTAGAGGAAGCTGCACCATTTTGAAAGCAAAAAGGTAGTCGTCAGGTGTGAATTGTATACCAGGTATATCACCTTGTTCTCCTCTGGCACATCCAGTTATAGCTGTAGCCTCGATTACGTCTTTCTGGAGGGCAGTCCCACGTAGTCTTGTTCCGCTCAGAGAGTCAGAGATTTCGTAGCAACAACATAGGTTTTCTAACCTTTAGAATAGTCTTTGTGCTGGAATACATGGCGTATTGAGCTGATTGAGAAATTCTGATGGATATTGCACAGTATTATCGACTTGTGTTACTGAATCGACTGATCGGTACCCCAAGTTTTCTCTTTCAAGCTGTGTCGTTTTCCGTGTTATAATGTTCTCTCGCACAGCCAGTCGAAAAGTTTTCCCTCTATATTTGCGATTTTGTTATGAGATATTTTGAATAAGTAACTACCACGCCTAAACCTGTAGGGATAATAATCTTACCTTCAAAATAACGGTAGTTTCCATCTCCGATTTGTAAAAGTAGTTCAGAAATTCGCATAGCAGAAACATCCCAAGCAATGACCTTACACACTATAGAACTTCCACCACATAAAATTGTTTTAAGATCTAACTCGTAGGAGATTCAACGTGATGAAGATAGGTAAATTAAGAGCCGTGCGTGCCATCTTCCCTCCTTCCAACAGCGTAGCAGCTTTGCTTGAAGTTACAGCCGACAGAGAAATTCCATGAGTGCTTCTTACATTTGCCAGAAGTGTATTAGAAATCATTTTGCCAGTGTCACAGGGAGCCTCTAAGAAGAAAAACCACTTGTCCAGAATTAGACTGGATGCTGTTCAGGACCTTCTGGTACATAATACGTTGCTTGTGCGTAGAGAAGTTAGTGTGTGGATACAATTTATCTTAAGGCATCAGTATCTTAGTAAGTTTCTGTCAAGTACTAGCGATTCTATGAAACTTCAGAACATATTCAGGCTGAAGCAAACCATACGCTGACAAGATCATTCCACCTTTCCTCCTAGAGCTAGTACACCATTTTGAAGCGAAGTCAAGCTCCTTTAATACCATTATCGATTGGACATCGCGTTGTAGTTGTCTGCCTTTCTGATGCTTAATGTCCTCTGATATTCTGTCTTTGTATTTTCCCGAAGACTGAACGCGTCGGCGAGATTGCACAACATGACCATATTACATAAAAGTACTTTTATTTAGAAAGAAGTTCGACTAATTGTGAGAGCTGCTTCTTCCACAGTTAAATCCCACTGCTTGACATCATCGAGCAGACCAAGCGCTTACATGCAGTTTGGAATGTATGACGCAAAGTATTATCTACAGTTACTAAATGAGAAGAAGTCGGTCGTCTCATGTGAAGAAAAAGACGGAGGTGATAAGAGTCTACGTTGCGGGATGGATGGTATGCACTCTGACAAAAGAAGAATCATTTTAAACTCCTGGCCAACCATCAACATTCTCTCCTCGCTTACGACGAACAAATAATGTTTTATCCTGCCAAACGTAGTATGAAGGAATTTCTGCGTAAAGTAGCGGTTTCATGTAGTCGTCCACTTGACATAACCAACAATAAGTCAGAATTTTTTACTTTAGTGCAGTAATATTTTTTCTTCCAGATTGTTTGTGGTGATGTAATCGCGTTGGACATTTTCATGATGAACGTCAAAATGAAACAGAGTGAGATATTTCTCGTGAAATTGATAGAACAAGATCTTCAAGACTGTTTCAGAACTGCTGGTGAATCGACCAATTTCGTGCTTGTTATTTCATCAAACAAAGCTATCTTTTCGAGGGCAAAGGCTGGCTCTTCTCCCATTTGGTAATGTAGACCCCTACTTACAAATATACTCAGACTTCATATAACTGGTTATTTCGACAATGATGTTAGCATTGACAGTACGCAATAAAACAGGATTATATGGTGCTATCAATCTGTTGTCTAATTCCACACCATTCATGTTCACCGTAAAACCATCATATTCTGACGATCGTCTCCTATACCTCAGATTATAATTTTCACCCCTTTATGTCTCTTCAAGAAGCACACCAGGACAATATTTTTCCAACTTCCATCTTTCATACATGAACAATTTATTTTCAAATTTTATAAGGATCTGGAATTTCAGCACACAAGAATTGATCAGTCATGTTGGTATAGCAGAACACGAGGCAAGCCTTGTACTTGCCATTCCACAGATAACATCGAACTTTATCAGACAACTGTCATTTTATTAGAAGTTAAATTGACACCTTCATCTTACGTTGAAACACCATTGCATTTGTGTCAGATCGGTGGTAGTGGTTTTCTTTTCAGGTATTAGCACTTCATGAATTTCCTTCCACTGAGGGTTGCATTTGAAAGTAATGAACAAAATATGAACTTCCGCGATGGCGGACGTCTATCATTCCGTCTTGAGCTCGTTCATGCGTATACCACAGATATCCTACGGGAGATGACGACACTACAACTATTCTACCCGTTTGGTCAGTATAAACATCCTCTCCCTGTGTGGTGTCTTTCAGACGAATGTAGTTCTCTGCTATAATGTTATCTGTATCTAATGTAATTCCATTTCTCAGTCACTATTTTTGCCTACATATTCGTTGAATAACGCGCCATGTCAGTAAATTGTTTTCTTCGCCTTCTCTCATCATGATCCATAGAAACTTGCAGGAGGGACAGTTTTGTTCAAAAAGAGATTCGTTTTCAGGTTGCACTGCAGTATAATATATCGAATAACCATCATCACCATAGGAAAATATAAACGACTATTGTGGAGCGCCATGAAATTGATGAAGCTTGCTGATCGACTTTATCTCATCGCCGTGATTTTGAGGAATAATATCGCATTTTTTGAACCGTAGTCCAACTATCGCCAGAGCTATTTGACTTGGTGCTGGGGCATTGTAGCGACACCGATCAGCATTCGAGGGCGGATTACGACTTCAAACTTATCGCAATCTGGTGTAAACTTATGAATAGCCGTTTTCAAGCTATATCGTGAAGCATTCGTTGTAGTTGCTTAACTAACACCTGCTTAATGCCGGGGTAGTTGGAACACATTAGACGCACATACTTTTCATTTTCATCGACAAAACACATGTTTTAAATGAGCTCCCCCTTCCGAAACTGGTAGCAAACTTTTATGTCAATAATAAACTTGACCTGGCACTTAGAAATTTAAAACCGTCCTCTACAGTCTACTTAGGACCAACAGATGTCGTATTGAAACAGTCGTTGTATTGTCGATTCCGGTGGATTGAAAAGCGATGCTCTGGATGAAACCCCATCAGTAAATTATTAACGCCTCGGGCAGAGGTTGCACAGGAGCGAGCTGTACTTTTCCGGAACTACAGCAGACGCCAGGCACCTCAGCCTTCCATTTCCGCGCAGTAAAGTACTGACAATTTTCACTCAGTTTCGTAAAGTACATCGCGATCGCCGGAGCACTTAACGGGTCAGCTTGACGGGTGCAGTGCGAAGGATGTTTTATTAAAAGTAAGTTGTATTTTATTCCAAAGACGAGAAAATAGAAAGAAGGTAAATTTCGAAATAACCTATTTAACGCTTTAAAATCGGAATCATGTAAAACCCTTTCTTAGAAGACTTTTACACGCTTATATCATTAAAATTTCATTTGTCTAACTTGAATAGTCTGTGCGTTGATGAGTCAGTCAGTCAGTCAGTCAGTCAGTCAGTCAGTCAGGACATCCTCCGTTATATAGATAATAAGATGTATTATTGGGTCAATTTGCAAGACGTCACACACGTATTTAATACGTAGTATGGACTATGTATTGTATGTACTGTCCGGCTCCTTGGATGAATGGTTAGCATCGAGGCCTTCGGGTCAGAGGGTCTCGGTTTGGATTCCCGGCCGAGTCGGATATTTAAATCGCGTACCGTTAATTCTTCTGACACGAGGATTGAGTGTTTGTACTTGTCCCAGTACTTTCCTCTTCATGCACATCACATTATGCTATGAACCAAACCAAACCAAACCAAATCAAACCAAACCAAACCAAACCAAACCAAACCAAACCAAACCAAACCAAACCAAACCAAACCAAACCAAACCAAACCAAACCAAACCAAACCAAACCCCATGGCGCAACAGCCCCGAAGGGCCATGGCCTACCAAACGACCGCTGCTGAGCCTGAAGTGCTGCAGATTACAAGGTGTCGTGTGGTCAGCTCGACGGATCCTCTCGGCCGTTATTCTTGGCTTTCTAGACCGGAGCCACCATCTCACCGTTAGACAGCTCCTAAATTGTAATCATGTAGGCTGAGTGGACCTCGAACCAGCTCTAAGTTGCAGGTAAAATTCCCTGACCTGGCCGTGAATAGAACCCGAGGACTCGGGAAAGAGGCAGGAACGCTACCCCTACACCGCGGGGCTGACATACTATGAACCACCAGAGTAAAACGCAATTGTGAATATATCCCTCCACGAAGAGTTGGCTTCAAGAAGGGCATCCAGCCGTAAAACAAGGTCAAATCCATGTATGTGACATTCTTCAAGCCCCCAACCCCACCAGATCGTGTACAAAAAGCGGTGGAAGAAGAAGATGGACTAGGGAATTACTATTATCACGTCCTAACACTTGTCTTTTAAGGGTATTTCAAGGTAGGTCTGTCTATCTCAGTAACCCAGAGTAAAGCGCCGGATATTAGGACATGATGACTCATTGAATTCCACCATTGGTTTCTGATCCTCTTCCATGAATGTTTCATTGTAGACATTTCTGGAATGTGGGCGTATTGTAAATTATATTCCTTGTACTAATGTAGGGGCACCATAAGCAAGTATCAGCTTCACCCCCTTACATTGTGGTCACAAGGCGTATTAGATAATATGGCAGGCACTCAATAGACTTCAAGAAGAACTATGCTGAAACTGGAGAAGTAGGGTTTCTTACCAGGCACTTCTCTCTGTAATCGTGGGAGCAACTGACAAGTCAACACTTTTGTAGGTGTGCCTTGTGACTATCAACATGCACCATGGAAGACCTAATCTCAAACAAAACTGAAGCTCCGCATTCACTATCTCTCCGCATGAAGCGCTTCCATTCGGATGTCGAAACGAACGACGTTCGAAAGTAGGGGTCACTTACTCCCGCGCCACAACTTGCCGGTTGCTCCCCCAGCCAGAAAAGTCATAGGCCTTTTCGATGCTGTGAGTTTAGTTATTTGTTATTTCATCGACTACTGCATTTGGCATAAAGGACTTACGATCGCTGCTACCCATTGCCTTTGGATGAAGACAAGGACAAAGAAGAAAAGGTGTGGTCAAAAGAATGGTCGCTCAATCGAGTTGATAACTCTCTTGTGAACTTCATGCATCAGTTGTCATTCGAGCCAGAGGATTGGCGAAATTGTAGCATAGGGGTGTCATAAATAGCGTTCGACAGACGGAAAGGTTTTACATTAACAGAGTCCACACTGGAAAGTATGGCTTCCTTCTTAACAAATCATTTTAGACCGGCAGTAGGACCCCGTTAAAGGCTTTGACTGACTCTCTGATTTTTGGCATCCGTGTGTCCACATACAGAATACAACTGCAATCTCTCCCCAAATGCTGAGTGTAATAATATCCGATATATATGCAGAACTAATTTCTGTTTACAAGAATATATGAAGGTAAATTGAACTGTTCAAATGTTTTATTTGCTTTATAACATCCAGTTTACTGCGTCATAAACATTCAAAGTATAAAAATACGAAGAAAACTCAATAATTAATGTTCGTTAGTGTTTGGCATACAAAAAGCCGCCACGATGATATTGGAGACCTCATTGGTAGCGTTGGTTACCACCGCTGAAGTTGCATTCAGGTTGCCAATAGTCGTAAGGAAAAGCACGTCACAAACAATAGGAACCATCGTAAGATTTATGGACCACAACTTCTCCACTACATGTTCACCAATAGCGTCATGAGACAACTTCACCCTTTCCATAAGGGTTTTTGTGGGAGCTTCCATCTCTTGGCTATTTTCTACAAAACGTGGTGGGGTTTTAACTTCGGACGCTTAACACATTCATTGCTGGTGACGCTTACATTATAATACATCTTTCATTTGTACATCTTTATGATTTAGCTGTACATCCTCTTGAAACAATAATCACCACCACCACCACCACCACCACCACTGATATCTCCTAAGTTTTGTGATGACAACAAGCAGCAAGTCAAGCCAGTCCATGAAAACAATTTTCATCCCACGCATTCCTTTGAATTCCTCCCGCTAGACTTCCTATTCAAACGACTGCAATGTTTCTTTAAACTATGCTTCGTAATGGCAATACATAAAGCTCAGGAACAGTCAAAATTTGCTGGTGTGAATTTCTCGTGGCCAGTTATACGTAGCCTATTTAGCTACGTGTAATCATTGTTATGATTCTGCAGCCACAGGGGAAAAAAGAAACTATAGTCAACAAGTAAGTTTGCACAACATAATTTGAATGGCAGTAGGATGAGTAGTAACTTGTTGTAGTTAAGGGAGCCTGCCACTATCATGAAAACTCCCCAACTCGATTGTGACTGGCAGTAGGAAACAGGTGCCTATCATTATAATGAAGACTCCCCAACTGGAATGTTACTGGAAGTAGGAAAGTGGGTCCGCCTTTTTAATGAAAACTCCCCGAATCGATTGTGACTGGCAACAGGCAATGGGGCCCGCCATTATAATGAATACTCCCCAACCCGGAGTTTGCATCAGAAATGATCTAGGGCGAACTCCCCGTAGTTTTTCTTTGGTAGCAGTAAGGGCAACGCAATGTAATAAAGTACTATACAGCTTTTATAGTATTTTACCTAGAATTCCGTGCAAAATTCACAATTCCGTAGCGAAGCACGGGTACATTATCTAATTATATCTAAAGTATTTTGTCGTTAACATTTCATAAGACGTTGCTTCTATTTCGCACCTCTAGAAAGAACATAGCTAGTGCGAATTTTCTAGGATAATATTAACAATGTTCTTTCTAAGATACATCTGGTTGAATGTCTGACTCTGGGACTGATTGGCCAACATATTGACCTTCAGGACTCGGGTTTAAATTCCCGGCCGGTTGGTTAGATTTTAATTCTGAACGGTATATTTTCTTGAATCCTACGTGGGTTTGTGTTATCCATAACATTCCTAGAACAAAAGCACTTGCACAATGCTATACTTTAGAATACAAACACGCAGTTTTCTACACAAGGCACTCTGGCTACCCTCTCCGGATCTCCACCTTGCAAGGGGAGTGCCAGGCTAATAATACCTAATCGAAATTTTTACCTTTATATACGGTAAATTATTCACCATTGAATGATGTTTGTATATGTTCAAAACCTACAGAATATCTTCGTATTTGTTTGTCCTAATACCCTACTGCGACATCAGTTTTGTTCAAGGCACCTTCTTTGATGCACAGATGTTCTAAATTAAAGGCAAACCCATATAAAACTCAGTACAGCACTCGATGAAATTATTGCAAGTTAAGGATTTTAATAAACTACCTTTTAATATTTGTAATAATAAGGCATATCCGTAGCTTATTTGTAAGCCGTAAGTCATAATGTTAAAGCGGGTAAAATTTAAAAAAGCTTGTTCCGTCTTCATTTTTATATATTAAATCACCTCTTACATTTAAAAAATACTTAACAGCGATAATTTCTACGATACAATATTACTTTCATAAAGCCACATGGTGGTATGACTATTTTCGCAAGCAAATAGATCGATTTTTAATTATAATTTTATTCAACACTGACAGATGTGCTGGACTTCTCGACGTGGTTGTTGTATCTACATGCAGATGGCATATCATGTGTTATGGTAATGATAATCCAAGGTCAGTCTAGGGAGATCAAGGTACGAATCCTCTAGATGGCATTAGTGTAGAAGGAATGATGAAGGTACAGTTTCTGTAATTTGTACAACCACTAATCCATGTAATCATTAAATAAAAATGACAACAGCTAAAGCTCAAACGTTTCCTGTAAGAATACACACGTCCAATTAAATTTTAAATAAGAAAATAATTCTTCACGTAAATGTACACGCGTTGAACGCTGCGTTACTAAAGACTATACCCAAAAGTATGATCATTAAAGTTTTATAATTGTAGGGGAAAACGTTAATAATCTTACAGTTCTCAATATATGAATATTTCAAAGCATTGAAAAAAACTTAAGTCAAGGAAAAGGAAACAGAGCACGCACTGAAATCTTTGCGATTTTCAATTTTGACATTTTCACGAAGAATGTGACGTAAAAACCTTAACAAGTAGGAAGAAACATTAGGATACAGAAGAGAACAAGAATATCTGCAATGCATGGATTACTAATAAACTTTATAAATACCACCTCAAAACCAATGACATTTTGATGAAGAACAATGAGCGCTTATTTTAACGTTGCAATGGATATACGGAGAAGGAATATGTATCGCCCGACATGAATGTAATTCTGAGTTAAAAGATAAAATAGGGTCTTTAAGTAGATTTATTAATAAAGAATGGAATAATGTTATGGATATTAAGTGTTAAAATGTCTTCGAATCCTAATTGATAATCATAGTTGAGTAATGTAAAATACGTCAGCTGGTGAAATTAAGCGAGGTAAGCTGTATCTTCCATGATGCGTTGCGAGCTACATCCTTGAAGTCCAGTAATTAAACCATGTTCATTTTGTCGTGATGATAGGTAAGGTTCCTTGTATATGGCTTAATTGATAGAAATAATAAGAATATGACCTTCCTGTAAGTAATAAAGTCCTCTAATGAGCTTACTGCTTGCAAATATGTGATAGAGCAATTTTATTATTCCAAACATTATGCTTTTTCGCAGAGTAGATAAGTAGTCATGTGCGTTTATTGTGGTTGTTTGTGATTTCATCGAATGTGATTTACATATACGACGTATCATGGTAATTCTTCACTGACGAACAAGACAGGTTAAGTCTATATGAATCACTGTTCACGACCAGCATTGACAATATTTATGTGAGTTCACTTGTACTTCTAGTACATGATATAGAGTTCATTTCACATAATATATCCGGGTTATGAATTATTTCCTTTCAAATATCAACCTTAGTGATTAATGATTGGGATAAAATGAACTCCCAGTTTGAAGTTTCTTAATAATTTTATCGTGCGAGATGGAATTATTTCGTTGTACGGACTATGTGAATAGTAAATTTAGGGATGTTATGCCAAAACCTCCTCATTATGAAAACATTTTATTTCCAAAGCAACATGCTATCCAAAAGTTTTGTATGCAGGTACGCACTATTTGTACTATTATTATTATTATTATTATTATTATTATTATTATTATTATTATTATTATTAGGGTCCTAGCAGTAAACCTAGGGGGGGGGGGGTGTTTACGGTCCTGGCAAATGAGAGTGAAGTGCATCGTTGGCGACCCTGCAACAATAAATTATTGGATTCAGCAAGAGAATTCAACTAGCCTCTTTCACTCCAACTCCAGCACGAAACCCGCCAGAAGTGCCCCTGTAACGCCGAGCAACTGAGTGGAAGGTTGAGTGCCCAATCCCAGCGGAATACTGGGTCGGTGAACCGATCAGAGCTGGGGGCTCCAAGGCTCACCAACTTGGTAGTACCTTGGTCAGTGCGTAATATAAAACCGACCCCAGTGTACAGTTATTCAACTTTGAAAATCATGGAGGTAATTTCAGATAAAGCTACTACCCGAGGTGGTAATCAATCCACCGTCGCCTTGTACGACGCTAGCGGCCTTCGGATTCTGGGGAGCCTGCACGGGCATGCTCGGAAGTATCGGAGACTCCACGAAAGATCAGACAAAGAGCTAAGAATTTCTTTCCTACCTTTAACGCCAATTCTCTCCAGAAGGTAGGAAAATTGAAACAGCTCACAGATATCCTATCTGAACAGCAAATTTTGTTTGTAGCAATTCAGGAAACCAGATTTTAAGAAGAATAGGTCTTTGAATCTGAAGGTTACAGGATCTTCAAGGGTAAACCTGATAAACGTCCCATACAAACTGTCCCCGACCTCGGCACAGGATTTGTAGTCAACAAAAAAGATTGTGGACTCAATCACAAATTTCACCTCTGTGAATAGCAGAGTCTCGACTCTGTCCTTTCGAAGCACGAACAAAATGTATACTATTGTGAACGTTCATGCGCCGATCAACAAAGCAAACAAGAGAGACTCGGAGGGAACTGATAGATTCTGGGAAGAACTTGAGGATATTTTACACAAGATTCCAGACAAACACACCATCATCTTGCTTGGAGATTTCAATGCCCAGGTATGCAAAGATATAAAGTTCCGAAATATCGTTGGAAACTATCCTGCTCACCAGACAACGAATCGTAATGGAGGAAGGCTAATACAGCTGTGTAAGGCATTTAACCGCCTAATGAAGTCTACTGATTTCAAACACCTGCCCAAGAAATATGACTTGGAAATACCCAAATCCCCACCAAGTTCAATTCCAGATTGATCATGTCGAGATCGAACGGAAGGCTCAGAAAGGAGTTCAGAATGTTAAAGTTCTAACAAATGCAAAACTGGACTCAGATAACTATCCATTCAAAATAAAAATCAAACTGCTCCCGAGAAAAACAAGGAGAGTTCGAGCCAAAAAGATTGAAAGATTTGATCGAGAAAAACTAGGATCTAAACATGAGTTCACTCAGAAACTACAATCCGTGGATGCAGATAACTGGGAACAACTGCGCGGGGCACTGTTCGAAATAGCTAAAGAGATGATTCAGCTTACTAAGTCCAGGAAGCATGCTTGGTGGAACAGTGAATGCGATGCAGCGATAAAGCGAAGACAGATTTCTCTTTGCTAGTGGCCTTACGTCGCACCGACACAGATAGGTCTTATGGCGACGATGGGATAGGAAAGGCCTAGGAGTTGGAAGGAATCAGCCGTAGCATTAATTAATGTACAGACCCAGCATTTGCCTGGGCTGCCGACAGTGGGATTTGAACCCACTATCTCCGGGATGCAAGCTCACAGCCGCACGCCCCTGGCCGCACGGCCAACTCGCCGTGTCAAAGACAGTTTGCCTGGCAGAAATGGAATACTTTAAAGAACCAAGTCAACTGGACAAACTTCTTGAATGGGATTAAGCGTGGAAAAAATATATCCGCAGCGTTAAAAGTGCTTTTGATAAACACAAGCCGGCTCAAATTGAGCAGGATTGCAAGAAGAACAATACACACGACTTTTATAAAACATTCAAGAGCAAAAAGAAATACGACCCACCGAGCCTACAGTTCAGAGATTCCAATGGGAAACTAGCTGATAACAACAAGGAAAACTGCCGGGTCCTTGCAAAATACTTTGAATTAATTCTTAACTGCGAGGCCCTAATATCCAGATTCACATTTGAAGATAAAACACAAGTCCGCCCAGATTCATCCCCACCCACGAGAGGAAAGCAGACAGATTATACAATCCTTGAAGAACAATTAAGCGCCGGGTGAAGATTCGATCATAGCTGAATTGTGGAAGTTTGCTAGTGACAATGCACTGGAAAAATGAACGGACATCATACATGAAATATGGAATAACCGAAAGATTTACAACTGACTGGACATCTGCTCTAACCTACCCACTTCATAAGAAAGGCGACAAGTCAGATGTTAACAACTATCGTGGCATCTCCCTCCTACTCATAACTTACAAAATTCTCTCGAAAGCTTTTCAAATCTGAGCAGAACAGCTAGATCCAGAGCTGGGTGATTACCAAGGAGGTTTCAGGAAAGGACGGTCATGTGTGGAGCAGGTTATGAATCTGAAATATGTCCTTTCATATCTTAAAGTAAGGAACAAGCCTTTCGTAGTAACGTTCATCGACTATGGCCTATAATTCGATTGACAGAACTACCTTAATTCAGATTTTAAAGCAATTTTGCTTGGACGGTAAAACAAGAGCGATCATTCAACAGACTCTCACCAACACCATCTTAAATCTGAAGTTCAGAGGAGAGACATCAGACGCCGTTGAAATACGGACAGGAGTTATGCAGGGATATAGTCTCTCACCTCTGTTGCTCAACTGTGTTCTTGAGAAAGTTATCCGTGAATGGCGCAGAGAAATTAGTTATGAAGCTGTCGAAAGCGGAGTCAGATTAGGCTACAAGAACAAGAACCTTTCAATTGACTGTCTATCATTTGCAGACGATATTGCAGTTTTTTCTGATTCCTTGGATGTGGCCACGAAACAGATCAACCAGCTTCAAACACAAGCTGCAAAGGCGGACCTCCAGACCTCCTTCGAGAAAACGAAATTCATTACAAACATCAAACTGGTGCCAAGTGAGCAAGAAGGGACTCACGGAAAAGTCAAGCAGGTTGAAAAAATTAAGTGTCATGGTGACTGGATAGAACCTAACATGTCCGAAAAAGAAGCCTTGGCATCACGCAAGAATAAAATTGAAATAACTTACCATGTGACTAAACAAAAGATCTATACTTCTGAATGCAAAAATCAAACACTATTACACTGTCATCCGGCCAGAGGCTCTATATGCGGCGGAATTTCTCGCCATGAATAAAAAAGGCATGATGGAGAAATTCGAGGGTAATGAAAGGAAGATTTTGAGGAAAATATTAGGTCCAGTCAAAGACAATGGCAAGCGAAAGGAGCAACACTGTCTACGAATGAAGGAATACTGGACAACTAAGAGTTGTACTCGCATGTGGAGAAAATAACTGACGTGGAGCGGGAAAGGAGGATTATTTTTATGGACACATGGTCGGAATGAAGTCAACATAGTTAACTAACTCCATTTTCACTTTCCTCCAACAGAAAAAGGCAAAGGGGGCATGGTTCAGTGTGGTAAATAAAGATCTGCACGAGATAGGGATCTCACTTGAAGATATCCAGGAGCGTGACCCACTTAAGGGAAAAACTCCAAGAACATCAGAGATTCAAACCAAAGCCGAAACCGAAAATTGAAAAGGCATGGACGAAAGAG
The DNA here is from genome assembly GCF_040414725.1 of Anabrus simplex. Taxonomy (NCBI): domain Eukaryota; kingdom Metazoa; phylum Arthropoda; class Insecta; order Orthoptera; family Tettigoniidae; genus Anabrus; species Anabrus simplex. Next base: position 309,194,648 of record NC_090265.1, on the reverse strand, counting down.
CGAAAGGAGAAACACCGTATACGAATGAAGGAATACTGGACTAACATTAAAGCTCAAAGGAAACACTAGTAATAGCGTGGTCCTTAGTTGGCCGAAACGAAACAAGAAATTATTATTATTATTATTATTATTATTATTATTATTATTATTATTATTATTATTATTATTATTATTATTATTATTATTATATGTATTATATATATATACATATAATATGGACATAAAATATTTCGTTTTGTCTTTAAATTGAAAGAATTTGTATTCCTTTTGTTCGTGTATACGCCTTGTTTGTCAATGTTTTGAGCCAATTCACGTTCATATATATATATTCCATGTATGCTGGTCCTTTTTAAAACAATTTTTATGCACATATATAACATATGGCTACACAGTGTCACTCATTTTATCCTTAAATTGATCCAGTAAACCGTTAGGATGACGAACACTGTATTTTAGTGGTAGTTTTCATTCATTTCTGGAAAAAAAATTGTGCCTTGAAGCACTGTATTTTGGTAATTATGAAGTTTAGAAAGGCATGTTTCGGGAGTAAATGGTATCAAATTTTGTGCTCAACTGCTTTTGTAGGATGCATTAGTATAGAGTTGTCGGGTAAAAATTCGAAAAAAAATGACAAAAAAGTGGTCGTACTGATGCGAGTACAGGCGCGCCAAATAGAACACTTGGATTTTTATAAGGGCTTAGGTACAAACAACACATCCAAAATCCAAAACTGCATGAGCTTTTGTCATGTAATCCCCCATTTCACAACCGGTTCACTAATAATAATTTCGTATGGCTATTTCTAACCGATTGCAGCCCTTGTAAGGCAGACCCACCGATGAGGGTGGGCGACATCTGCCATGTATAGGTAACTGCGTATTATTGTCGTGGAAGATAGCGTTATGTGTGGTGTGCGAGTTTCATGGATGTTGGGGACACCACAAACATCCAGCCCCTGAGCCATTGGAATTAACCAGTCAAGGTTAAAATCTCCTACCTAGCCGGGAATCGAAGCCGCGACCCTCTGAGCAAAAGGTCTACGCTGACTATTCAGCCAACGAATCGGTCACCTGTTCACTGACCTAAACTCACTAACCGAATTTTAAATGGAATAGAACGGGAACCAAATTCTACATTTGTGAAGTAATCCCATATTTTCTAGTGTGTAATTTAGTTCCGGTTACCAGAGAAAGATGGCACTCTGTGCACATTTTACGGAGATGTTAGCATTTATTTACTGATTTTCTTCCCTCTGTTTCAGGCTGCAAATAAAATACCTCCTACGTTCAGCAATAAGTGAGCTTGCCAGTTTGAATTAAAAGTCGTCGAGTCAAATATTTATCAAGAAATGGCAAGTGAATAAAGTACCGGTACTGATAAACATGATTTTAGTCTCCCAGAAAATGTAATATTGATGACATAGTGCCCTTTACCTGAAAGACACTGAGGTTGGTCAACGATGCTGGCAGACGGTCCTACAAGCACGGAAGAGAAAGAGGATGTGGTAGAAGTCAGCTGAGATTTCTAAAGTATCTTGATTCATTTACAATTCTGAATGCTGTGTAAATTTTCGTGGGGTGCTCTATGCTTTCTAACGCGTGTGTAAAAACGCCGTCCAATAACCATTGGTCATAATAAAGAGGATCAGGATCGTTAAACTGTGGATAGGAGCCAAAATTCTCTCAATTTTCATTCAGATTCAAAGGGGAAAAGTAACGTAATTCGTTCGGGACGAGATCTGCGGTGTCCCCACGATGCCTTAACCGGGCGAGTCGGCCGTGCGGCTAGGGGCGCGCAGCTGTGAGCTTACATCCGGGAGATAGTGGGTTCGAGACCCACTGTCGATAGCCCTGAAGAAGGTTTTCCGTGTTTTCCCATTTTCGCACCAGGCAAATGCTGGGGCTGTTCCTTAATTAAGGGCCACGGCCACTTCCTTCCCACTCCTAGGCCTTTCCTATCCCATCGCGCCATAAGAGCTATCTGTGCCCGTGAGACATAAAGCAAATTGCACGGTGATTTATGTCATAGTTATGTTGCAAAACCCACCTTTCCGTGTTTAGCGGTCATGAAACATAAGATCTGTCAAAACCGGGCTGTCATATTTTTTCACAAATTATCTCTTCAATCACATCGTCATTAGACAGTAAAATTCGAACTGAGACCCATCAGAACGACCGTAGAAACTCCCACCTGATATATTATGGTTTGAAAACTTCATTACCTAAATCTTCTTCAGTTTATTCTATATGATTCAAAGGGTTGTTTCCTACCCTCATTTTAATTTTCCTAATATATTTTAACCACAAGTGATTGTTGGACTGCATTTAACTTACACCCTATATAGTGTATATTTAGATATAGTCATGGCCTTCAGATAGCCAGGTGTCTTCTCTCTCAAGATAGTTCCACCCCAGTGACAGGGAGTTATACGAGCGTGTGGTGTGGAGCAGACTATTTCATGTGCTGTGATATACTGTATTATCAACGGTCAGGATGTGTAAAAAAAATTTTTAAAATAGCTTGGCAGTTCTAAACACAGTCATCAAGGAAGAAAACACCAGTAATCGTCCTGCAAATAACATAGCAGCAGGATAAACCTCGTAAAGCATTATGTGGGTTGAGAAAAATATTAGTTCTCAAGACCGGAATATCACCGACACGTAGGTATAGTCTGAGAACCGTTAAGAGTCGACAAATCTCACACACAAGTTGGTCAGTAGCGCAAAATCACGCCACCTTCCTAGGTTAATGGCAGAGATAATTTTGTCTGGAATATTAATAGAAACTGTTCACGCAGCCCAAAATCGCATGAAATTAAATTAATCTCCATTAGTTCTTTATACGATACTGACACAGCAATGCTGAAAGAATTGAACATGGTATTTTAGGCTCATACCGTGCAAATAGTAGACAGGAATATTTACTCACTGAAATTCTGAATGTAATAGAAAGAACGATGCAATCATGATTTTGTATTAATCAGGCGCAATAACCGTAAAAGAGTTTATGTAATATTCCTGTCATTTCAAAGGATTAAAATATTAAAGCTTCCCATGTCAATATTCTGTGCATTATAAGAAGAATGAAGCAATCAGTACTTTGTATTAATTACATCTGATAACCCTAAAAGGCTTTGTATAATATTCCTGGCTTTTCAAAGAAAAATATTAAAGTTTCTAAAGAAAACTGTTTGATATATAAATATATCCTTCTGATTTTCCGTTTCAAAGTTCAAAACAGGTTCAGAAAGCGCATAGACGAGCCATCAGTTCAGAGTAATTTTTTCCCGACAAACTTTCAGGACCATAAATTCAGAATAATAATAATAATAATAATAATAATAATAATAATAATAATAATAATAATAATAATAATAAAACCAAACCCTATGGTGCAACAGCTCCGAAGGGCCATGGCCTACCAAGCTGCCGTTGCTCAGCTTGAAAGCCTGCAGATTATGAGGTGTCTTGTGGTTAGCACTTCGGATCCTCACGGCCTTTATTCTTGGCTTTCTAGACCGGGGCCGCCATCTCACCGTCAGATAGCTCCTCAGTTGCAATCACGTAGGCTGAGTGGACCTCGAACCAGCCCTCAGATCCAGGTAAAAAATCCCTTACCTGGCGGGAATCGAACCCGGGGTCTCCGGCATGCACGCTACCCTTATACCCGGGGCCGGCAATAATAATCATAAGAATAAGAAGGAGAAGGACAAGAAGAAGAAGTTCAAATAGCAAGGATTAATTTATTAGGAATTAAAATGAGGAAATAAACGCACCTTGTTTATTTTTCCTTTGATTAATAATGTTATATGCCAGTAAACCTTGAGTACCTCCAAGTACCATCAGACTGAGCCGGAATCGTACGAGCCAATTTGGTCTCAAAAGGCCAGTGCTTCTATAATTACCACCACCATTCTGCAGTCTAAACCTCTGAACACAGCATCTTTCCCTATGGAACAAATTCGATAAATTTGCAGAGCTGCGAAAATGCACCACGAACGTCAGCCTTATCTTTGGAGCTAAGGAGACTAAATGAATGACATTATATATGATTGTGGGAAGGAAGAGGATGAGACCGGGTACTGGAACATATCCTACTCCTGTCGAATAGCACCAAGGGGTCTGCTCGAGGCTTTACATCCCCATCTGACGGACCAATCACCATCAACAGTGTCATATGCTCTTACTCCATATGAGCTCTGCGGTGAGGTTTGAAATTTTATCGAGGCTTTTGGCACGCAATCTAGTTGTTAGGAATTGTACACAACCACCTCTCGGCCAACATTCTGATGTTTTTTGATTCTCTGCCTAATCATAATGAAGTCTGTTTGATACAGCGTTGTCCACCATACGGTTTGAACCGTACATTTACTGTTTTAGGTTCTGTATGTGTGGTGTATGGTTCGAATGTCACACCTTACGCGTTATATATGGTTCTGCGAAAGTTTTAAATCAACATTTTTCTTATTGGAAATTTTAATATGTTTATGCAAAATGCTTTTTTTTCCCTCCTGTGTGAACATTCCTCATTCCCTGGACATGTATGAGGCGGCCTCTATTTCTCTATAGGACTCCCAAGCCTTGAATGTTGTGGTTCACCTCTGAGCTGGTTCCTGACATATAGGACTTTCTGTCTCACTCTGCTCACTCTACTTCAAACTTCATCAACTGTGGATGCTGTATATTATGTTCACAGCCACACTCTTGAATCAGCTCACACTGAACTCCGTCAATCGTTTCTAAATTAGTCATTGAAGATGTGAAGCGTGGTGTAACATCGAACGGGTAACAGTACAGATTATAATTGTAAATTTCATGGATACTGCTATTTTGTCGTTCCTATGAGTAATATTGTGATGTAATTACAAATTCTTCTGCGTGACAGCGCAGTGCTTCAGGTTCGTGTAGGCGAGCTTGCCATGTATTAATCATGTTAATAAATTATGTTAAGTAAATAAAGATGGTGTTCACTTCTGATTCCGAAAGTGAAGCACGTTCGTCGACACCCAAAAAGGCTCTCTGTTAAAACACCCAGAAGGAAACAAAGGTACAGGCAATCGTGGGAGAGTATAGATGAGTATAACAAATGGTTGCGTCCTGATCGAACATGGGCAAAGTGTAAGGTTTTTAACGTAGCATTTGTCTCGGAATTAAGTAACATTAAAATAAACAAACAAAGCTAAAATCACATTAAAAGCATAAAGGCTGTATCCGTTACCAGTCAAATGAATTCCAAGTCTGTTTTCAACGAAGAGTCTAACGTAGCGAGTTTTCAGAAATTAGCACACAGTGCTAAAAGAACACTCTAAGTGATTTTCTCGGAAAACTCAATATACCGTTTAGAACCATGGGTTATTGACCGGTATTTCCTATTCCTATCTATATATATAAAAGCAAGTCGGGCTGGAGCGATGTATACATAAATATTTAAAAATAAAAAAAGACGTGAATTAATGAGGCACTTCCAGAAATCTCAGAAATTTGAAACATGGTACGGGAGAAGCTGATGACCCCAGGATCCCTAGAAAAATCAGAAATTCACAAAATTCCCTGAAGGGGCACGCTGGGGGGGGGCTCAAATTTTGGGCAGAGCATAAGAACGCAGACGTATAATATGTCCGAAACGACAACCTATAGGTTTCGTGGGTTTAAAAATTTTCGGGAATTTCCTAATTTTTATCCCCCGTCCCCCGAAATCAAGATGCCAGACGAGGTAGACAATTGAAATTTGGTGAAATTATAGCTTTTGGTCCCTAGCCGACGGGAAAATTCCAAGATGTTCAAATTTTTCACTTTTTACCCCCAAAGATATCGAAATATGGAGGCAATTTTAATGACGGTGCAGTCATTCCTTTTGAGCTATTTTTTGCCTAACGGTAAGTCGTATCACAAAACGGATGGCACAGCGTCCCGTCAATTCGGAGTGATCTACAACTTTGGTCCTGTGACATTTTGTCGTATCTATCTCTCTTATAAGTTACATTTGGCCGTATTTCTGGACTGTTCGTAAATTTGGTGATTTTTACAAGTATATTTCATTGTTTGACACACTTATAAGAATGATAGGATCATCACGTTAGGTGTGCACATTGGCACGGTTACGGGCCATATGTGGACCAAATTTCATGATTCTAGCTTATACATGAGTAGGCAAAAAGTAATGTAAAATGTTAAAAATGAACCTAAATTTCACCCTATTCAAAATTTGAACTCAATTTACCCACTTAATATGGGAGATACGAGGGAATGGTGCAGAAAGAAACATTTAGAGAGATAAATGAGGCGTCTGATGGCGCAAACCATTTCTTAATATCATGCACCGTTTTGGAGATATGAATCTCGAAGTGGAAGTCTGCACTTTTCAACGTGCTCATGCTTATCCGTCATCTATATATATAAAAGCAAGTCGGGCTGGAGCGATGTATATATAAATATTTAAAAATGAAGAAAGACGTGAATTAATGAGGCACTACGAGATATCTCAGAAATTTGAAACTTGTACGGGAGTAGCTGATGACCCCAAGATATGGCCAGAAAATGCTTCTTATCGTACAATCCGTTTTTCGATTTGATGTACCGTTTAGCAGCTGTTATTCTGTAAATGATGGTTAACATCCTTATACTTCCGTATAACGACTTTCATTGACGTCGATTTGTAGCAATCTAGAAAGGGTTTGTCTGCCATTGGTATTAAATACATCGCAAATCGATAGTGACGGTCAGAAAGAGGGCTTCTGCTATTGTTTTCAGTCCTCCCCACATCGACGTTGACAGGCAGTAAGAATGGGGTCGTCCTCCATCTCTTGTGCACCATTTTAATGCATAATTCCCTTCTCGATTCGACTAGCAGAACTCTAGGGAGCGTGATTTTTTTCAAATCTATTTTACCCGATCCTGTTTGTCATTAGGCAAGGGTGTCTTCCATTATAAACAAATTGACCCGTCTAAAATGTGACTGACGATACATAGTGGCCTGCTATTATAATCGAATCTCACCAACTCGGTGTGACTGGCAGGAAGCTGACTGGCATTAGAAAATGCGTCTGCCATTATAAAGATAAGAACGCAACTCACTTTTGACTGGCAGTAAGGAAGGTCCTTGCAAATATAATAAAAGTTCCTCAACTGTAATCTATCTGAAAGTAGGAATTGGGGTCTGCCATTGTAATGAAACCTCCCCAAATCGATTTTGGCCGCGCACTAGGCAATGGGGTCTGCCGTTAAATGAAAATTACCTTCTTCGTTGTGAATTGCAGTAAACAAGTGGACTTGCCGTTATCATCGCAATTTCGCAAATCACACTTTCATTGGAAACAACGTCTGTGGATTTCACATTACTGATTCTCGGATAAAGCCAAGACAAACCCAATTAAAAATCTTATTCACTTCATGTGCACTAATTTACTTCGATATCCGTATACAATGTAGAGTACCGTAGCGAAGCACGGGTACATTTGCTAGTTTGATATAATTGCTGTTTGCTATTATTACACGCATTCTATGAATTTTAGTGTATTTGGGTGAAAATAAGCACTGTACGGTTTTTACGTTAAAGAATACCGTTTATTTATAATTCATGTACGGCTTTTGAATTTTTGAAGGTTGGTAACGCTGGTTTGTTACCTTCCAGTGTCTTCAGCGAGTTGGCCGTGCAGTTAGGGGCGCGCAGCTGTGAGTTTGCATTGTTTAGTTTTCTCCGAAGTAAACCACAAGTATCATGATGACTCAATTGAATTTCACTACGGCTCTAATTGACTTCCTCTGCCTGTCTTGAGAGGCGAATGAATGGGGAAACCCCTAAGGTCGTCAACTTATGAGCGTGGTTGGTGACCATGGTACTCTTAGCTCAGGATGACATTACTTCCATTTACTGTGCCAGCCTCCTTACTTTCATATTTTCTACCCGACCTCCCTTGGACAATTCTTGTTCTCTTATGGCCCCAATGTATTGGGTTTGCGAGGCCTAAGGTGTCTTTTATCTTCACGCTGTTCATGGTCCACCCCTTTATTTTGCCGAAACTTTCATTCTGAGAAAGCTTCGATCATTTACAATTTTCCTCTAGTGTTAATAGTTGTACTTCCTCTTAATATTGAAACTTCCACTGTTGCTCTATTGTCAAAGAGGTACCCTCATTTTCCACCAGATGGCTTGCTGCGTATCACTACATACGTACACAATATTGCATGTAGAGGATTCTGACTTGTTATACCGATAAAGGGAGGCCGAATGGAAAGAGTATATAGGCATTGTAACTATTACAAAGGCTGCCACGAATGAGCTGAAAATTATTCCAGAAATAATATTCTCCGATAGATCCCGAAACCTTTCGAAAACAAGTATTGATTACTTTAAATATAAGAAGAATGTGATTTGATTGCAGAATGGGCTTCGGCTGGTCCGACGGCTCTGTATTTCGACTGACCAACCGAACAGAGGAGGGGTGGCCACGGCTGTGACGTGGCTCTACGCCTCTGGATTCGGGATACGGAGAGGGGCTGGTCCTAACCATCGGCTGTCCTGAGAATGGTTTTTCGTGGTTTTCCATGCTCCTACACTAAAGTGAATGCCGGGACAGTTCCTAGTAAAGTCCATGGAAGCCAACCATTGCACCTTCTCTGCACATCTCCTTTTCCAGTACAAATCTCCTGGCCTGAGAGACGGCGTCACCGTCTAGGAGGCCCGCCTCCCCCTCAAGGGGAAGAATGAAAACATTTAATAGTAGTGGTATGTTAGCATATTGCATTATTTACAGTGCCAATCCTGGAGTTCTTAGGACAAACATAATTACAAGTAACCAATTTCATCCAACCTTTTTTTACTCATTTCTTTGATTAGTTCACCTGTAAGGAGATCGATTCGATTTTTCATCAGTAAATTAGATAGAGCCGTCGTGTTGTAATTTGACTGTCTAGTAGACCTAACATTGTTCTTGTAAACTCAGATATCCATATTTGAACCCAGAACACGAGGGTGAAGAGATACGAGACCACAACAGCCTGTACAGTACAGTGTTATGTGTAACTGAGCATAGCCACTCTCTAAAGCATTGTCGTCGGCAAGTGGCATCTCGACCAGCGCTTGAGGGCAGCAGCCTACTCATATGGCCACTCATAATTGGGGAGGAGGTTGAGAGGGAGTTGGAAAACTCCCATCACACAACCCACTACCCTCCCACCTACAACTCGCATGAGCACCATTACCCCCTTCCATGCTCATTTATCACAGAAACTTACAGTGGGGTTGAAATATGATCCCTTCCCCCTCAACTCGAGCGTTGGATTTCATTAATTCGTCGGGCAAACTAATATATCTGTTTAAGAACAAGTTGACACATATGTACTTAGATTTACATAATTGCTTGAAACGAATTACCTCCTCACTAGAGCAACTTTGGCTTGCCATAGCTGGTGTGAATCGTTAACCTGGAACCTGATTAGTGCTGGTGTGACGGGAATGGAATATGGATAATGGATCAGGGAGTTTATACAGAGAGCTTGTTATTCACCTACAGTATCTTACGTTCCGTAATTAGGGGAAATGCTAGAGTGCTTTTATTAATTATACTTTACTGCATGGGGTAGAATAATTGAAATAATTTTTCTTCTTTCTTGGTATTTTTCTCAACAATATGGGGTCAACACAAATTTGGATTAATCCCTATTTTACGGCTAGATGCCCATCCAATATGGAGAGATGTATTCACTATTTGTTTGTCCAGTGCTTAGTATTGTGATGTGTTGTGCGCAAATAACGATGGGAATTGACACAATCACTATCATCCAGCTCCTGAGTTAGAGGAATTAAATAAACAAGGCTGTAATTACTGGCCCGGCCGGGAATTGAACCCGGAGCTTTACGAACCGAAGGCTACTACGCTGATCATTTCTACAACGTGCAACACGTTTTTAAAAATGACATCGGTGCCACTAGATGGAATTACGTGAAGCAGGGCGTGCTGCTATGTGCTCCACGATGCTCATGGAATATTTTAGAATGGTCGCTGGATGGCTATCTGCACTGTGCATTTACAGTGGTATCTATCTACGATCTGCGATGGTGCATTGAGTTGAAGTTTAAAACTCTTTCTTTCTTTCTTTCTTTCTTTCTTTATTTCTTTCTTTCTTTCATTCTTTCTTTCTTTCTTTATTTATTTTCTTCTATTGTCAAAGAAGTACCCTCAATTTCCACCAGATGGCTTACTGGGTATCACTATATACGTACACAATATTGCATGGAGAGGATCCTGACATGTTTTAAAGATGAAGAGAGCCCGAATTGAAAGTTTAGGCCTATATAGGAATTGTAACTATTACGAAGGCTACCATGAATAAGTTGAAAATCATCCTCAGGTGAATTCCGAAACTTTTCCAATCCACTTACCATCCAGGGTTTGGGCCGATGACCTTCGATGTTAAGCCCCTTAAAACAACAAGCACAACAAGTACCATCCAGGGTTTGTTTTTTCCTCGGACTCAGCGAGGAATCCCATTTCTAGCGCCTCAGGTGCAGTGTCCCGGAGCGTGAGACTTTCGGTTGGGGGAATACAACTGGAGAGGAGGACATCACCTCGCATATATAACCTCACCTGCTATGCTGAAAAGAGTCCTTTTGGGGGATGGGAAGTTTGTAATGGATAGACAAGGAAGAGGGAAGGAGGTGGCCTTAAGTTAGGTACCATCCCAGCATTTGTCTGCAGGAGAAGTGGGAAACACGGAAAACCACTTCCAGGATGGCTGAGGTGGGAATTGAACCTCCCCCGGCCTACTCAGTTGCCATTCCGAGGCTGAGTGTACCCCGTTCCAGCCCCCGTACCACTTGTCAAATTTCGTGACATAGCCGAGAATCGAAGCTGGGCCTCCGGGAATGGCAGCTAAGCAACTAACCACTACACCACAGAGACGGACTAAAATTCGTTTTGCCTCAGTAAAAGCTACTTTTGAAGAAAACTGTTCACTGGTCCAAGTGAAACGAAATCGATGAGAGTTTCTATTTGTGTTATTCATGCTATTTTGTTTAATGTCACACTAACACATCGAATTTTCCGACGACGCAAGAATGGGAAAGTGATAGGAGTGGGGTGGTAGCCTCCGTGACTTTAATGAAGATTCAGCTCCAGTATTTGCCTGGTGTGAAAACCATCTCCAGGGCTGCCGATGGTGGGTTCGAAACCCACCATACCCCGAATGCATGCGCACAGATACGTGACGCGAACCGCAGTGTCAGTTCACTCTGTGACCGTACCGGCACAATTAGTATTTATTTCAAGTGATATGCTTGGTAAGGAAGCTGGCAGCAAGCTTTCTTTGTGTGGATGCTGGGGGTATCGTCAGGTTGTGCAATACGAAGCCCGCCAGAGAGGCGCCTTCACCCGCCCACTGGGTGGCTTAAGGAATCCCCGAGCTAGGCACACGTCATAGAAGAAGCAGGAGAAGAACACTATTTAGCGACTCCATATTGGAAAACATCTGCCAGCGTACAGCGATGCCAGAGCGATCGGGCTAAATTTAATGCATCTTTGGCGTAAATAAGGCTTGATTAACAAAACTGCACCTGTTAGAGGAGTGTGCTGAATTTTGGTGGAATTATAAAGTCAAGAGTTCTGATAGAAAATACTCTCCAAGCGAAAGGCGTTGGTAAACAAGTTATATAAGACCCATAGCGTACGGACGCCATGGCTGAAACCAGATGCCTTTGGGGATTCCCTATTTCCCCTCCAAGCTGATTAATTAATTACTGCAGATCCGCCGAACATATTTAACTCCGCATATCATAGCGTACTTGTGCATATCCAAGTCACACAGTCTAGCGTATTGCTAATTTCGACAGGCTGGTTTATCCAGGAAAGGCCAGAATCAGAGTGGGGGAAGGACATGCTAGCCGCCCCTATTCCCGGTTTGGCTATAAGTTGTTGCAGTTTCTCGGGGGAGTGAGTAGTCAGAAACGAGCTTCAGAAGGTGGAACTACGTGCGGTCCGCGAGCGAGGTCCACCTCTTTTTTGTTTGAATTACTGACACAAAGAAACGGGAGTGAAGTTTTAAAAGTGTTTTCCAGTGTGCAGCGATAGTAGGAAATGTAACTATATGACAGAGGTATTTGTGCGACATCCGATCGCGAAGTAAACTCTGAATATTTGTCATTATGTCTTAGGTAGTGACTGTAAAAGGCTAATGTCTGTAGCAGTAAGGGAGCTCAGCTTCGAGGAGTCTAACTTTGGGATTTGGTAATCTTTGTTTCAAAGAAAATCAGATCGTGTGAAGGAATACTATCAGTTAAATCCATGTAACATTGAGAGCAGGATTTCCGGAACAGATTATAACACCAAGTAAAGGGGAATGATAAGATCAGGATCTGATTTAATCGAGACAAGAAAGTAAGAAAAGGACGGTTGATATAAGTCACGGACGTAGGAGGCGATAGACTTGGGAAGGAGGAAACCACGAATCACAGCTTGCCTGATTTAACTAAATAGACTAGCTGAGATATCCATAATCATTAGCATCACGTAACTAGTATCGCTCTAGAACGATAGAGGGGAAGTTGGATGGTGTCGAGTGATCAACAAGTGTGCAAGATTGTGTGAATATAATTGCAGTGATTTGTTCACCAGGAAGATGGATTACTCCAGCAAGGTCATCACACGCCTAGAACCAAGGACTGCACGAGCCAACGACATGGAGTGAGCACCGATGGCAGGCCCCTGAAAACTTCGGACGGGGGCCAGAAAAACATCATAAACTGTTGAGTATTGAGCTAATTTCTTCCAATGTTAGTATTTCCCCTTGTAAATAAAGTTACTGTAAAGATAGGGTTAATGATGAGGTAATTGATAGGTTAATTACCTGGAGTGGTCGGATGACCCTTGTTTAATTTGTTTCTTGTAGGTAGATATGGGAAGGAAGTGAACCAGGAAGGATGTATAGAGTTTGGGACCCCTTTTAGAAGCCGCATGCTATCCTATATTTTTTGTTGTTGTTATGAGTGCTGAGAAGGATTTAAGGGGGAAAAATGAATAGAAATTTGGCCAGGTTAATGCCATATTTTCATCTGCGTGACTGCATAATACGAGCATGGATTAGTCGGTGTCAGTATCATTAACATGTACCTATACAGAAGTTAATGTGGGATAGTGACAGCACTCAAGTCATAAAAGTAGAGACAGTAGTTAGTTTTTGCATGCTAGTGTATAAGTTTGGCTGTAACTGAAGACGTTCGAGAAAAGACGTGCGGAGGTTCAAACCTGGCCCACCCTACACATTAGCTAGGCTAATAAAGTAGAGATTTTCTAGTTGAGTTTGATCATGTCTGAATATTACTATTACTATTATTATTATTATTATTATTATTATTATTATTATTATTATTATTATTATTTTCATTATTATCATTATTATTATTTTCTTAATGTAACTTGATCAGTGTTTTATACCGATACATTTCAAGCAACAGGTTAGTGGATTATTATTATTATTATTATTATTATTATTATTATTATTATTATTATTATTATTATTATTATATGTATTTTCTTAAAGTAATGTGATCGGTGATTTTTATATACCGATATATCTCGAGTAGTAGGGTAGTATATGACAGGTACACAATCTCGCCTCAAGGGGGAGAGATTAGGGGACATTGTTCTTTGGGTTAAAGGCTGACGTAACTGTGGTAAAAAACGTACGACGGAAGAAATGTATGGTTGAACCCCAGACTCCTGGAGAGTTGACGGGATTTTTGGTATAAGATAGCGGCTTAATTTGAGAAATGATTCAAGGACATAATGATAGTATGAGCTGGTTCGAGCAGGTGTACCCTGCATTAGCTCGATTATATGATTTTGATGACTCGGTGGCTGCCGATATTGAGTGCGTTAAATGGTCTCTCGCCGCTGTGCGAAGGGAAGATTTATGGCCCCAGAATGGGAAGGTCCTTGTGAGAGGGCAGCTGAGGGGAGTCGTTTGGCCGATAAATGTTCTTTTAAGACGGTGCAGTCTTCTGTGAGAATAAAGACAGAATATTTACGTAATTACCACACACGATCCACCAGCCATAATCTAAAGGCAATGTAGGAATTTATGACTGTTCTTGACATGATTAGGTTAATTAGGGTTTTTATTTCAGTGTCCCTGATGGAGACGACCAGAGTCTCAGGTTCGAACCTCAATAGAGCACAGAAGGGACCGGTAGCTCGCTCAAGTAGCGGGTGCTGCGAGATGAAATACAGCCATTTATACTTTGTGTTGGTGTATAATATGTGTTTCTTTTTCAGAGTGTGATCTTGTTTCGTGTTATGTTCTGTTCTGCGCGAATTTAGACTTCGTGAATTTTTCACTGGTAGTTGTTGGAAGTGACGGGTTCGTTGTCGAGCCTGTGTTCGTGTGATTTTTATTTCATTTGTCTTCCAATTGGTGGAGACGCGCAATATTATTTCCTTTTCCATGGTTTACGTAAACATATGATTATTTCTGCAGTATATTACTTTTATTCACGTATAGATATTTGGTGGCGGTAGATATAAGATGAAATGACCACTCCGGGGTAGTTGAATTAGTGTAAGTAAATGTTTAACTTCATGACATGGGATTCGGTCCCAGGGAATACTGATATTTGGAGGAAAATGGTTCGAATTGTAACTGTAAATAGGTAATCTGTGTTATATTTTATTTGTGTATCACTCAACAGTTTTTGATATCCAACGGGAGATAGACAGACAAAACAAAATGATATGGACGTCGTATGTCAACGAGATTGGACATCCCTCGGGGATGTATATTTTTCTGGGTATGTCAAATCAGGTATCCATCAGCTTGTTTCGTTAGTTCGGATGGAAGTCTTCTTTCATTTGAAATATCCTTAGGAACTGTGGTCATCCACATAAATATTCTTATGGAATGTGGATGAAGTTTAACTGATGGATGGTAGCACGGATTTTACCGTTGCTAAATATTTGTTTTTCAACTTGTCAATTTATATTAATTTTCCAAGGATGTCGTAGTGTATGTGTATATTTCAACGAGCGCCTTAGTAAATTTGGTAAACTTATTTGTGCTTATTCTTTGCCGAAAAACAAGCATCCAAAATCCTCTTCCGTTCATTGTAGGCCTTTAAGGTAGTTTATGTTTTATAGCCTTTATTTGCCGCGAACGTTCTTCGGCCCTGAGGAGTCCGTGTTCAGACCTCAGGAACGGGAGAGTAGCTCTGATCTAGCTGAGTCGAATGGTCGATAACCCTTCATGTGAGTGGATTAAGTATACAATCCCAATGAGGAGAAATCGGCACAGACCGAAAAGATCCCTTGACTATCGACTTCCGTGGAGCATGGTCCCATGTGTTCGTGACCCGAAAGGGTTGGTTTGTTGTCACATGGTCCCATGAGTCATGGGGGACGGTGGGAAAGGTCCCAACTCGCGAAGGCGAATTTAATGCATGAGGGAGTTCCATATTGTTATTACAGAAAATATAAAATGTTTCTTCGTTCTAGAATAAATAAATACAAGAAATGTTATAATGAATTTCTACTAGTAGCCTGAAGTGGTTATTATGGTATTTTTCCGTAACGTGAGAGACACACTGAGAGAAACGCAAACCAAGGAAGCAGGCTGAATCATGGGTTCCATTTAATATTAGACTTACTGCAATTTTAATCATTATCAAAATAATTTCTTTATTAAACTAATAATCTAATATATCCTGAACATCCATAAAATACAAAAGCATGTCTTGAAGTAGAAAAACATCATCCAGGTTATAGTGTTCCGAGAATGGATGAGACATTACCACACATTAGAGCTATGCTGATGCGCTCAATAAGAAAAGCAGTTGATCGCGTATCGCCGGAAGTCTGAGCAATCCGTTGGCCAACCTCTTTGATAAAGTTGAGGCCATCATTTTCCCATGTACCACTCGATTCAATGGCTACTGATACGAAGAATATTTTTTCAAACAAATTGCTGTATTTTCGTCTTTCAGCATTTTCCCTATTCTGGGCTGCACCTCCAGCACTCAATGACGAAAGGACTGGGAGAATGTGTTAGCAAAGGTAAAATTCCACAGGAGAGGTCTTCCCCTTTTCCATGGCACAAGTGCAATTCCGTCTGACCTTTTACCGTGTGAACGGCTGCAGCTAGTGAAACCATAATGTGTAGTGGAGTGGTGGATGTGTCTGCCTTTACTTTTCAAACAGCAAAAGCCATGGAAGCCACGTCAATCAACGTGGGCACCACAAGGTGGGCATCAATGTGGCTCGAGGATGGCTGATCCCAAACGTAAAGTCACAGCGATACGGAAACACTAATTGGAAATATGAAGACCAAGGGAAGGCGAATGTAATACTTGGAGCCATGCACCAGATTCAGGAGGAAAAGCAGCGAGGAGACGGGGTTTGTCTTAAAGACTACTAGTTGGCTGCTGCGGAAGCGAGTGGATGTGACTGATAAGAGGAGCATCCCAAGCAGGTTGGATATTTATTTTGCGAAAATCTGGGGGAACTACGCCAACTAAGCTTGACCACGGAGATGTGCTCTCTTGTACTGAAGTATCAGGGTCCAGGCATCCTCCAGGTGGAAGGAGAGCCTCGACAAGACGAAGAGAACTGTGTAAATACGCTAAAAATGACGGAATCGCCAAATCCACAAACTCTGTGCATACTCACAACTAACATTTTATCTGTAGGTTAAATTGTTTTTGAAAATTTCTAGCGTTAAAGTTGTAGGACTGTTAATCGGCGCGAGAAGAACAATGACAAAATTGTGTGTGAAACATTGCTAAATTTTGGGATTCCTAATATCATTCTAGTTGAATAAATATTAGCGATCAAGGTTCACTTCAAATCATTCGTCATAACCTTTAATAAGAAGAAATTGCGCACAAATGTGCATTACATTTTAGAGTAATCTAATAAGGAAGCTGTTCTTTTGCTGCATACACTAAAATGGTATCGTTCACATCGTTTGTTACATAACACGCACACGCACTGCACAGATGGGTCATGAAAACCCGGTCGTACGCACAGTTTGTGATGGAAACCATGTATGGCCAGTCTATTCAGAGCACTCCTCAGTTCGTTGTTCGGCCCAGTCCAGCTTCGATTAATCATTGCGTCCGTCCCGTAGAATTCCAAGTCAATTTCCGCTCGTTTTCTTAGTCTAATATGAAGTAGTTCCTGTTCTTGTCGTGTGGAGGGTAATTGTAGTCTCATTCTTATGTCTTCCATACGGAAGGTTTCTCTGGCTAGCTCATAAGCAAGTCTTGACTGTGACATTTTGGAAATACCCAAAATTCTTTTCAAGAATCTAGCCTTGACATTCTCAATAACTCTAAGGTCAGATAGAGTTAGATGTTCCCAAATTAGCTCCAAACCGTATGTCAGGGCAGGTAGAACCTTTGCATAGAACAGCGTCATGGCTGTACAACCCACTTGAATACCACTGTTCATGATTCTTATTCTTATTCTTATTCTTATTCTTATTCTTATTCTTATTCTTATTCTTATTCTTATTCTTATTCTTATTCTTATTCTTATTCTTATTCTTATTCAGCTCTGTTGATATGGTGCACTTTGTTATGTTCGGCAATCCATAAATTTTAGAATGCGAGGAACTTATACAATACAATGCGCTCACTCACTTTTGCACGTGTGTGTAGCTATACATCGTAACATGTCGACTGCAAAACGGATGGAAGTTTGAAAATATTTTACACAGCTATAATATTTTCAGAGAATCTAAACATAATTGCTAGATATTAAATTAATACAAAAATATAATTCATTTAAATGAGAAGACTGATATCTGCATATACATAGTGGTCAGAAATAGCATGAACCGGGTATGTCAGCGTTAGAGGACTGGTCACACCGATAAATAACTTGAAAGAAATAATTTGATATCTCGTAACTGTGACATGTTATCAGCTGCTGAAGTTAGCTAATCAGATCACTTCGCGGGCGATTATAAATGGGCTTTGCGCGGCACTGTTGCTGAATCTGTATATGATTTTTAGGCTGGTATGAGAACACCAATCGGAGAATAGAACTTCGACAGGGGAGGGGTTTGAATGCAGGCCTCCGTTATCACAGGATCACACCAAAGCAAATATGCTATGGTGACACTGGCTGAAGTCCGCCTCTGTGGTGTAGTGGTTAATGTCATTAGCTGCCACCCCCGGAGGCCCGTGTTCGATTCCTGACTCTGCCACGAAATTTGAAAACCGGTACGAGGGCTGTAACGGAGTCCACTCAGCCTCGAGAGGTCAACTGAGTAGAGGTGGGTTAGATTTCCACCTCACCCATCCTGGAAGTGGTTTCCGTCGTTTCCCACTTCTCCTCTAAGCAAATGCCGGGATGGTACCTAACTTAATGCCACGGCCGATTCCTTCCCTCTCCCATGTCTATCTCTTCCAACCTTCCCATCCCCCGACATGGCCCCTGTTCAGCATAGCAGGTGAGGCCGCCTGGGCGAGCTGCTGGTCATCCTCCCCAGTTGTATCCCGTGACCCAGAGTCTGAAGCTCCAGGACACTGCCCTTGATGCGGTAGTGGTGGGATACCTCGCTGAGTCCGAGGGAAAATACCGACCCCGGAGGGTAAACTGATAAAGTAGAAGAAGAAGACACTGACTGAAACCCATGGTGTGTTTTTGTTTGAATCTGATTACTGGTAATGGCTCTCGAGCAGGTCTTAAGTCACGCACAGGTTTAGCAACAGTGCCACACAAAGCCCATTTGAATTCACCCGCGAAGCGATTTGATTGGCTACTTTCAGTAGCTGATGAAATGACAACGGTGCGAGATATCGAATTATTTCCTTCAAGTTATTTATCAGTGTGACCAACCCGCTAATCATATATATATACATTCGTTGTTACTAGTGCTTTAATTTCGCTGAAGTTCGGTGATGCTGGGATGGGGAATAGGAACGTACGGCCATGCCCTTAATTAAATTCTATCCCCGGAATTCGCCTGACTATAAACGGGGAAAACATGGTAAATTACTTTCAGGATTGGTGACGGTGGAGTTCAAAACCTGTATCTACCGAATGCAAACAAACATATAGCTGAACAGCCAGTACCCCTGACCAATTTTCTCAATTTGAGGAAAGAGTAGAAAGTATCATATTTAAAATAATTCAGAATTATTCTTGCCTATGAATCTGCTGTTGACTGAACTCAGTCAAGTGAAATAGCATTTTTATGCTTGATGTTGGTGAATTCATTAGAGAAGTACAGTTCTATGTCTAAACCTCATCATGAAGAATACACTAGCGAAATCAGATATGAATAATATTGACGAACACTCTATCGAAATTAAATTCCGCTTTCACAACTGGACGTTGATAAACCACACGTCCATATAAAACCTAGTCGTCAACATTTTAAAATGCACGGAGCTCTTCACAAAACAAAACAAAACAAAACAAAACAAAACAAAACAAAACAAAACAAAACAAAACAAAACAAAACAAAACAAAACAAAACAAAACAAAACAAAACAAAACAAAACAAAACAAAACAAAACAAAACAAAACAAAACAAAACAAAACAAAACAAAACAAAACAAAACAAAACAAAACAAAACAAAACAAAACAAAACAAAACAAAACAAAACAAAACAAAACAAAACAAAACAAAACAAAACAAAACAAAACAAAACAAAACAAAACAAAACAAAACAAAACAAAACAAAACAAAACAAAACAAAACAAAACAAAACAAAACAAAACAAAACAAAACAAAACAAAACAAAACAAAACAAAACAAAACAAAACAAAACAAAACAAAACAAAACAAAACAAAACAAAACACAAAACAAAACGAAACGAAACGAAACGAAACGAAACGAAACGAAACGAAACGAAACGAAACGAAATATTATCACGTCAAGATTTTGCCTCGGACGAATCACGAACCATATTAAATAGGTATCATATTCATAACAGGGCAATGTTTCATTCACTGGCAAGGAAACTGAATTAGTTAAGACGGGCGGTAGATTTCTTTTCTCCTGTTACTAGGTTGCTTGTAGAAATTCTGTCCTAGCGTCTCAATGAGAATCTAGGTGAAATCTGTGACCTATCGTAAAAGGCAGCTAAAAGAGGGACACAAAGGGAATCTCAACTTGGGGCCGTGTGTAGGTGACCACGATGATCCTAGTTTTACAGTCTGATCTCCCTTCTCAGACTCTAGTTTCCCTCTGACCCCTGATAAATCAGGTACAGTTCCCCTTACAAGAACAATCGCGATCGGAGGCACCGATAAATAACTGTAACTGGTCAGTATTGTGATAATTATAATCAACTATTGTGCTTTGTAGCGCTGAATGAATTCGCTTGACACGTCTGGCGAAGAAGAGTGTTGGATGCATTTAACTCTCTGTGAATTGAACAAGTAATAAGATTACAACCATTGCACTTCATGTTGACTCATCATTAATGCTAAATGGTCCAGCGATGCACAGTATGTATTTTCCAACCATTGAATTCCTAGTTCTACCAACAACAACATTAGAGTCATTTATAGAGTTTGCTCGATGAATGCACTAATTTACTGCAAAAGTGCGCTATCTCTCACTGCTCTCTTGTTGGATCACTTCATTCTGCTTGTTCCAGAATACAGAATGTAAATTATCAAAAGTATTTGAAACGTGACTGACGTGCACGACAAATCTTAAGCTGGAACAATTTATCTCCCAAGATTTCATTCGAGAATCATGAAGAACTTGTCGTAGCCAGTTAAATTAGTAGATTCAATCAAACAATTGCCTCCATGGCTCAGACGGCAGCGCGCCGGTCTCTCACCACTTGATACCGTGGCTCAAATCCCAGTCACTCCATGTGAGATTTGTGCTCGACAAAGCGGAGACAGGGCAGGTTTTTCTCCGGGTACTCCGGTTTTCCCTATCATCTTTCATTACAGCAACACTCTCCATTATTTCATCTGTCAGTCATTAATCATTGCCCCAGAAGAGTGCGACAGGCTTCGACAGCCGGCACTATTCCTATCCTCGCCGCTAGATGGGGGCTTCATTCATTCCATTCCTGACCCGGTCGAATGACTGGAAACAGGCTGGGGATTTTCATTTTCAATCAAACAGTTCTTCAAAATGTTCACTATCAATCGCGTACCATTTCATAACTTTGGCGGGTGTACATTATATAACAATATAATAAGCTTCCCCCACTTTAAAAATGAGCTTGTGCGGAGGCAAACCGGAAGGATGTTAAGAATTTAGAATTTCTGTAAAGTAATAAACATCTTCTTCACCATCGACCGCTTTGTATACTGAGTAATATACTTGAACCTTTGAAGTGAATTTGGTGTAATATGAATTTTTCTTTGTGAAGTCATTCTTTTTCTGTCATGTGACATTCGAGAATTCCTTTGTTGGTCAGTTTCTTTGTTACGAGATAAACGCACTTTTTGGAATGCAATGTACTATGACCTATATTCGCCTTCCGTCTCGGCATGATGGGTTATCGTACAATTTGTATAGATAGCGAAAAAACACTTTAAAACTAATATATATCGCATCGTAGCATGTTCAACAAATGCTTCACGAAATCCCTGATAGCTCGCACGCTGACTCGTGATCGACTCAGTCACTCTGAAGCTGGTCATTTACATTGCTGTATTTGGGAATGGAGATTGCGTGAAAAAATGAAAAGGACGATATCTCCGAAATTATTGACGAAAATAACTTGATGTAAATTATATTTTAATCTGCATTAGTTACACGAGGGGAATAAACAACTTATTTTGAAAATGATTTACTAATTAATTTAGAAAGTGGTTTTTAAATTTGACATTTCTTTACTGCAAACTTCAACATAAAAATGGATATAGTGGGTTATGTTATAAAGGTATATATATATATATATATACTGTGCGGACATTTTTTGTAGAAATTATGCTGAACAATTGTTACCTGCATAGTATAGATGTATATTGAACGATTTAGCCAGCGAAAGCTAAAAAGGCGCTCGGACGACCGTTTTTCTTCAATTTGCTTCATTTAAATCGTTGCTGTTAACATGAAAACAATTATCTCTTTCGGTCCTTGCCTACACAATTGTGTAGGAGTGCACGAAGACCTAACATACACAGTTGTGTATGTAACATATGTTATGTCTTCCAGTTAACAATATGTCGTATGTTTGGCTCGGACCGGCATGCAGTTGTTGTGCAGGTTGTAGAGTACCGCCAGAAAATTGTATTTTCATAGTTGGACAACCTGTTCCAAAGCATCATTATTTGTTTTGATGACAGTTCAACTAAGGCAGCAAGCAGTCGTGCGCTGATGAGTGAGTATTTAATTTATCGTTGCATTTTATCTCATGTTCACTCAACTGGAGGATAAATAACACGAAAAGGGTATATGCTCTCTCATTCATGTTAAATAAATAACTATATATGAAATATTCCTGACATAAGTTGTTGTTAAACGTCAACATACACAATTGTGTAGATTAGGACTTCACTACAAAAGTAGTGCTAGTATGTACTGAAGGAATCATTATCAAATTAGGCTGCAAAATATCAGTATAAGTTTCTTTTATCAATCTTAATATTACAACAACTAAGGAAGCATGTTGATAGACTTGGAGTATACATATATTTAGTTTTTCACTGAGTGGTATTTCATGTTTGTTTCCAGATTGTTATGTTGGAACTGTATCTACATAAGTTTTCTTTCTTTTTTTGATTGTCTAGTCTGTTAAAAGATGGTGATAATTCGGAGATTGAACACATTTCGATGAGGAAGGCAGGAGAACTTGTGACAATTCTACCATCACGGAGGACCCCTTAGACTTCTTGTGAACATAGCCGAGAGTAGCCTCGTTAATGCAAATCAAGACATCATTGAGGGTAAATTCGAAGCAGATGGAACGCAGGCTGAAGGAGATCGAAGTGAAGGAAATATGGAGGTAGATCCGGAAGAACATTCTTCCCGGACGCAGGAGACTGGTGCTTCTGAACGATTTAAATCTTAAGAGCAATGTTTTTCCGCTGGTTCTAGTAAGAGCAGTGATGTTCATAAAATTAAGTGCAATAGGAAGCGAACTGAAAAACAAAAGCAAGTTGAGTGAAAAAAATTTAAATTTACTAGCACAATTCCTTCATTTGAGTGAGTGATCAGTGCCTGGGTAAAGAAGTTGGGATACCTTTACATTATTTTAATGTTGAATAACAGCAATCATTCTTTGACAGCAATTTGCAGTACACCAACATGTACAGCTTAAGTAAATTTGGGAAGGGATTTCAAACAAATGCTGCCGAAATAAAGAAAGTTTACGGAATGCATCTTTTTATGGTTGTATACCCTCTCCGGGCTTAAGAATGTACAGGACTGCTGGAATTTCATTGGAGCCGATTTTGAAACAATACGCAGAAACAGATTCTTCCTAGTTAGGAATTGCTTGCACGTAGTTGATACTAATCACCCTCCGCTTGAGCGAGATCGTTCGTGGAAAGTACTGTTATTGATGCTGTACGACACGGATATTTATCTACTGAAAGGACCTGTCTGTCGATGGGCAAATGGTACATTTGCAGGAAGAACAAGTCTGAATCAATACGCGCCAAATAAACCTAGACCCCTTGGACTGAAGAATTTTGTGATGACCACTTCAGATGGCATTATGGTAGATTATGAACTCTATCATGGAGAGCAGAAAAATCTACCCATTAAGAAAGACATAGGTTTAGAACCCTCTGGTTTTCTACGAAGAAGGTAAACAATTCCATCTCTAAGCGTATTCTACTTTGATCGCTATTTCATGACACTCGAACTGATGCAAGGAGCTTTATGAAGGGAGATTATTTGCTACTGGAACACTCATGTTCAACAGATTGCAACAGATAACATTAAGACGAGGGGATAATAATGAAACGTGTTATGATGATGGGAAACCAGTTACTATTGAGTGGATTGAAAATAATAGTTTTGTACTGTTATCCTCAGTCTGTGGTAGTGAGTTTGCGACACTTGTAAAAACATGGTCCAAGAGCGAAGGTATCTTCGTGAAGCTGAATGCCCAGCTGCTATAGTAACAACAAGAATATGGGAAGAGTAGACCTACTTAATCAGTTGATAGAAATTTACAGAACATAGACCAGAAAATAGACATTAAAGGTCATTCTGCACTTTTTTCGACTTTATCGTAGTGAATTGTTGGTTTCTGTACAGGAGAGACTGTAAAATGAGCAATGTCAGCAAGAAAAATACAGTGGATCTACTAAAATTCAGAATGGATTTGGCGTAATCTCTCATTTATCGTCCAAAAGATGGGGGATCTCTTCAAGAATCCAGCTATGAAGAAGTTGTCAATACCAAGCCACAAAACTGGCGTACACCTCTTCCCAGCACGGACAAACGAAGTGATGCGTTCGACCACTGGCCGGTAGTGGATGATCTAAAAACTGCAAGAGCTTGCCGTAACAAGGACCGTAAATCACGAAGTCGAGTCCGATGTCAAAATTGTAATGTCTATTTGTGTTTTTCAAAGGGCAAGGAATGCTTTCAACTCTTTCATGAGAGAGCGTAGGCATTTCTGCAACCTTTTACAATGCTAAAATGTAAACGCATCGTATTTTTAGTGTGTTTTGTGTTTAAGTTCGATTGATTTCAATTTCATGTAACTTTTGTCCTGTGTTTCAGTTGAACCATGCTTTTTAATTTTTTGCCTTGATTTACATTTCATTTATTAACATTTAGAATAAAAGAGCTGTTATGTCCATAAGTTCAGGAAAATAAAGAATGAGGCCTTTGTTAGCATAAACCTAACGCACAAAAATGTGTGGTTTCATTATTTCGAAACCTGACAACTATGAAATTTTTCTTCTCCTTCTTCTTATTCTTCTTAATCTGTTTACCCTCCAGGGTTGGTTTTTCTCTCGGACTCAGCGAGGGATCCCACCTCTACCACCTCAAGTGCAGTGTCCTGGAGCGTGAGACATTGGGTCAGGGGATACAACTAGGGAGAATGACCAGTACCTCACCCAGGCGGTCTCATCTGCTATGCTGCACAGGGGCCTTGCTGAGGGATGGGAAGATGGGAAGGGATAGACAAAGAAGCGGCCGTGGCCTTAGGTTAGGTACCATCCCGGCATTTGCCTGGAGGAGATGTGGGAAACCACGGAAAACCGCCTTCCAGGATGGCTGAGGTGGCAATCGAACCCACCTCTACTCAGTTGACCTCCAGAGGCTGAGTGGACCCCGTTCCAGCCCTCGTACCACTTTTCAAATTTCGTGGCAGGGCCGGGAATCGAGCCCGGGCCTCCGGGGGTAGCAGCTAGTCACACTAATCACTACACCACAGAGGCGGACAATATGAAATTCATATTTTGATATCCTTCGGTTCCTTCCAACCACTTTGTTGGACTGATATGAAAAAATCACGTTTTAAAAAATGTTCACCTGGAGTCTAATAGGTTATTGACGGTAAATTTCTGGGTCTGAAAGCATTAAAGTGGGCTATATGTTAACGAGCAGTGGCCTCGCGGCTTGGGTCTCGTAGCTATCAGCTTGCATTCATGAGATAGTGGGTTTGAACCACTTTGTCGGCAGCCCTGACGATTGTTTTCCTTCATTTCCCATTATTAAACCATGCAAATGCTGGGAATGTACTTTAATTAAGGCCACTGTCGCTTCCTTCCAAATCCTAGGCATTTTCTATCCCACCATTGTCGTAAGATCCATCTGTGTCGGTGCGACGTAAAGCAAATTGTAAAAAGATAGATATTCTCTCTCGGACTTTTTGTAGAACTTTTTATACTGAACGATTTGTACCCTCATAGTATAGATATAGCTTAAACAGTTTAACCAGCGTTTTCCCTCCGACTTGCTTTACTGAAACCGTTCCTGCTCGGCATCCTTCAGTCAGAGATGAATGTTTCTATATATAAACCTTTCTCAAGAAATGCTATATAGATTGGTGGAAACCGCATCAAAATCCATCCAGTGGTTCTCGAGAACAGCCGTCGCAGGCACACAGACTGTATTGAGGACGTTATTCTATACTATGTAGAGACTAAGTAGATATTATACGCAAACTCGTGTCCTCGTCCCGAGATGGTGCAGCTATTTTCAATCACATCTCAATTTAGAACAGTTTAAGAGCTGAATAAACTAGTACTTGAAATTCTATAACAAAATTTAACAAGTCATTATCCGTTTGTAGCTCAAGGATGATGACCGTGTAGTAACAGCACCAAGAATAATGAAAATGTTGCCGCTGAATACAAATAATTTAATACGATTTCTCTAATATTATAGATTAATTCGCGTATATAAAACAGGACGAGGGTGAGTTTAAAACTATAACAACATAGCAATATTTGAAATGAATATTATGGAATATGAAACACACACAGTGTAACTCTAAATTAGAACGCTGACATAGTCTTTGGCGCATACTATTGTCAACTAATTACGTGGACAAATTGAATAAGCTTGCTTGAAATCGGCATAGCTTATAGTTTCACTGAAGCATCAACATTACAAATAATTATAATTATTACCTAACTGAAAGCATGCAAAACGAGAAGGATATAAAATATTCATTAGTAAGAGAAAATGCGAGCTATTATGAAAGCGGAATTTTCACGCGATTGAAATATTGCACTATAACGACGTAAATTGTTATGAATGGAAGATCGATGCGATTTACGAGTCGTTCGTTTCTGTAGTCTGTTTGTTCAAAATCGGTCCGCTCAGAGATTTGTTGTGCTCTAGTACTCACAGTGACCGAACGTACATTAATTCGCTATGAAGAGTTTCCAGGCGAATATGACGTTTGTTGTGTATAAAATCTGCAGGCACCGAGCTCGATAGCTGCAGTCGCTTAAGTGCGGCCACTATCCAGTAATCGGGAGATAGTGGGTTCGAGCCCTACTGTCGGCAGCCCTGAAGATGGTTTTCCGTGGTTTCCCGTTTTCACACCAGGCAAATGCCGGAGCTGTACCTTAATTAAGGCTACGGCTGCTCCTTCCAATTCTTAGGCCTTTCCTATCCCATCGTCGCCATAAGACCTATCTGTGTCGATGCGACGTAAAACAAATAGCAAATCAAAAAAAAAATCTGTAGGATTGGTCATCTATTTAAAAATCCATAAGAATCCATTGTATTCTTCTGGCAGCTCCCTCGGTGGATCAGTAGTTCGCAGGATCAAGCCTGGGAGAGGTAGATGGATTTTCAAGGGCAATTTTATTTACGTTGCACCAACACATATAGGTTTCTTTTTTTGCAAGTTGCGTTACGTCTCGCAGACACAGATAGGTCTTATGGCGACCATGGGACAGGGATGGGCTAGGAGTGGGAAGGAAGCGGCCGTGGCCTTAATTAAGGTACAGCCCCAGCAATTGCCTGGTGTGAAAATGGGAAACCACGCAAAACCATGTTCAGGGCTGCCGACAGTGGGATTCGAACCCACTATCTCCCGAATACTGGATACTGGCCGCACTTACAGCTATCGATCTCGGTCAGATAGGTATTATGGCGACGATGTGAGAGGAACGGGTAGGCGTAGTAAGCAAGCGGCGTTGGCCTTAATTAAGTTACAGTACAGTCTGGTATGAAAATGGGAAAACACACAAAACCATCTTCAGGGCTACCGACAGTGGGGTTCGAACTCACTATCTCCCGAATTCAAGCTCATAGCTGCGCACCCCTAACTGCAAGGTCAAATCGTTCAGTGTTCTATTAAATAACAATCAGTTAAACCTACGTAAACTTACGCGCCAGCTGACCTTATAAACCATTTCTTATCCGGGAGACTGTAGGTTCGAGTCCCACTATCGGCAGCCCTGAAGATGGTTTTCCGAGGTTTCCCATTTTCATACCAGGCAAATGCTGGGGCTGTACCTTAATTAAGGCCACGGCCGCTTCCTTCCAACTCCTAGGCCTTTCCTATCCCATCGTCGCCATACGACCTATCTGTGTCGTTGAGACGTAATTTATATATTTAATAGCGTACAAATGTGCATTAAAAATACATTAATCTTTCGCATATTCTAGTAAAGATTTTGTTCTCTTGTTGCACTTGCTGAAATGATAGCGATCGCAATGTTTGTCACACAACATACACACACAATGTAGAGATGGTTCATGGAAGCCTGATCGCCGGCATAGACGATGGTGAAACCCATGTACCGCCAGCCTATTCAAAGCACTTCTCATGCCATTATTTGGACCGGTCCAGCTGCGGTCAATCATAGCATCAGTTGAATAAAAGTCCAGGCTGATTTCTGCTTGTTTCCTCTTTCTCTCTTGGAGAACTTCCTTTACTTGCTGCGAATGTGGAAGCTGCATTCTCATTTTCAAATCTTCAAGTAAAAAAGTTTCTTTGGATAATTCATACGCAAGTCGAGATGGTGACATTTTGGAGATGCCCAGTGTTCGTTTCAGAAATCTGGCCTTTACATTTTCAATAGTCCGAAGGTCGGACACCGTTAGTCTTTCCCAAATAAGTTCCATACCATATGTGAGAACTGGGAGGACATTGGCGTAAAATAAGGCCATGGCTGTGTCTAGCGATAGTCTACTCAGGTTTGTAATGTCATATATGCTTCTGATGGCAGCTAAAGACCTTTCTCTTACGTGAATTCTAAATGAGGTGACCGTAGGTTGTAAAGTGACACCCAGATATGAGAACGAGTTCACAAAGCCACTAGAAAAAAAAAAAGGAAAAAAAAACATTTCTTAACACAGTTCATAGCAGCGTCTGGTTGCTTAAAGGTATGGCGTACTTGCATCGTTCTTACCTTGGTCAAGCAAATATTTGACTGAAACAAGTTAATGAAACAGTATTCAGACTGGAAGGCAACTCATCCATGGGAACACTAATGTCAATAGGTTTTATCGATAGGGTTGGAATGTCGCCCGGTAGGTGTCTACGGTTTACATAGTTCTCGACGAAATAGTGCGTTTATGCGCGGTAAGTTGCAACACAATGACTCCGTCTGCGTACTGCCTGAACTTGGTGCACCTTCTGCGTATTTGCCTTGTCTTGATGTATGTCGAAGATCATGCGTCCGTTGTATGCAAGACCTCCCATATCGCTCTTTATGCTCCCCCACAAGCAGAGAAATGAAATACTCTATATAACGTATGAAGCAATGTACACAACTTATGAACATAAATGATACCAGAAAAGAATACGCGAAATGAAATGTTTGTGTCTATTACAGGACTTACAATTAACACCTTGTAATATACGCAATTCCAAAGTAAATATCACATTGAGACATTATATTATATGGTTCGTGGTGTGGGTTACTGTAGTCACGTCCTAGATCGTGAACCATGGGCAACAGCTGAGTGGCCTAGTAAGTGGTCCTGAGAGTCGGGATACCAGTTGCTATGGAATGGGAGTGGGCATCTCGGACATATTCTGAGTCATGGCCCTCCTTGTGCTCAGACGGCTAGGACTATACAATTCACCGGTGATCCATAACCCGTTAGAGGAGACATCCTCATTTGGACCATGTGCAAGTAGAGTAGCATCCTGCTTCACGAATTTACCGAGCTCAGAACATTTTAAGCAAGCCTCGGACCTATGGGAGTAACGGAGTCCCACTCTAATTTGACAGGCGAGGGACTCCTTGGAAACAACTTGGCGAACGAAATGGTATTCGAAGGGGAGCTATCAATATTAATGGGGCTTATGGAAGAAAGAAGATGGAACTGGCTGAGTCTGCAAAGAGGATGCATCTAGATGTGCTAGGAGTAAGTGATATTCGGGTAAGGGGAGATAACGAGGAAGAGATAGGAGATTATAAAGTGTACTTGACGGGTGTTAGAAAGGGAGGGGCAGAATCTGGGGTAGGGCTCTTTATCAGGAAAACCATTGCACGCAACATCGTTTCTGTTAGGCACGTAAATGAGCGAATGATGTGGATAGATTTGTCAGTTGGAGGAATTAGGACTAGAATTGTCTCCGTCTTTTCACCATGTGAGGGTGCAGATGAGGATGTTGAAAAGTTTTATGAAGCATTGAGTGACATCGTGGTCAGGGTCAACAGCAAGGATAGAATAGTGCTAAGGGGGGATTTCAATGCGAGTGTTGGGAATAGAACTGAAGGATACGAAAGGGTGAATGGTAAATGTGGGTATTATATGGAAGCTAATGGGAATGGGAAGCGTTTGCTGGACTTCTGTGCTAGTATGGGTTTAGCAGTTACGAATATATTCTTCAAGCATAAGGCTATTCACCGCTACACATGGGAGGCTAGGGATACCAGATCCATAATAGAGTATATCTAAACCGACTTCGAATTCAGGAAATCTGTTAGGAATGTACGAGTTTTCCTGGGATTCTTCGATGATACAGACCACTATCTGATCCGTAGTGTACAAAGTATAGTTAGGCCTAGGACAGAGAAAGTGAAATCTGTCTGCAAACGAATAAGGGTAGAAAACCTCCAGGACGAGGAAATTAGACAGAAGTACACGGATATGATTAGTGAGAAGTTTCGAACAGTAAGCAGGTTCAGGATATAGAAAGTGAATGGGTGACATACAGGGATGCTGTAGTAGAAACAGCAAGGGATTGCCTAGGTACAACTGTGTGTAAAGATGGGAAAAGGCGAACATCTTGGTGGAATGATGAAGTGAGAGCAGCTTGTAAACGTAGAAAGGAGGCTTATCAGAAATGGCTCCAAACAAGGGCCGAGGCAGACAGGGATTTGTACGTAAATGAAAGAAACAGAGCGAAACAAATAGTTGTTGAATCCAAAAAGAAGTCGTGGGAAGATTTTGGTAATAACCTGGAAAGGCTGGGTCAAGCAGCAGCGAAACCTTTCTGGACAGTAATAAAGGATCTTAGGAAGGGAGGGGAAAAAGGAAATGAACAGTGTTTTGAGTAATTCGGGTGAACTCATAATAGATCCCAGGGAATCACTGGAGAGGTGGAGGGAATATTTTGAACATCTTCTCAATGTAAAAGGAAATCATCCTGGTGGTGTTGCGAGCAGCCAAGCTCATGACGAGGAGAAATGATGTTGGTGAAAATACGCTTGACGAAGTGGAAAGGATGGTAAATAAATTCCATTGTCATAAAGCAGCAGGAATAGATGAAATTAGGCCTGAAATGGTGAAGTATAGTGGGAAGGCAGGGATGAAATGGCTTCATGGAGAAGTAAGATTAACATGGAGTGTTGGTAAGGTACCTTCAGATTGGACAAAAGCATTAATTGCACCTATCTATAAGCAAGGGAACAGAAAGGATTGCAACAACTATCGAGGTATCTTATTGATTAGTATACCAGGCAAAGTATTCACTGGCATCTTGGAAGGGAGGGTGCGATCAGTCGTTGAGAGGAAGTTGGATGAATACCAGTGTAGTTTCAGACCACAGAGAGGCTGTCAGGATCAGATTTTCAATATGCGTTAGATAATTGAAAAATGCTACGAGAGGAATAGGCAGTTGTGTTTATGTTTCGTAGATCTAGAGAAAGCATATGACAGGGTACCGAGGGAAAAGATGTTCGCTATACTGGGGTACTATGGAATTAAAGGTAGATTATTAAAATCAATCAAAGGCATTTATGTTGACAATTGGGCCTCGGTGAAAATTGATGGCAGAATGAGTTCTTGGTTCAGGGTACTTACAGGGGTTAGACAAGGCTGTAATCTTTCACCTTTGCTGTTCGTAGTTTACATGGATCATCTGCTGAAAAGTATAAAATGACAGGGAGGGATTCAGTTAGGTGGAAATGTAGTAAGCAGTCTGGCCTATGCTGACGACTTGGTCTTAATGGCAGATCGTGCCGAAAGCTTGCAGTCTAAAATCTTGGAACTTGAAAATAGATGCAATGAGTATGGTATGGAAATTAGCCTCTCGAAGACTAAACTGATGTCAGTAGGTAAGAAATTCAACAGAATTGAATGTCAGATTGGTGATACAAAGCTAGAACAGGTCGATAATTTCAAGTATTTAGGTTGTGTGTTCTCCCAGGATGGTAATATAGTAAGTGAGATTATATCAAGGTGTCGTAAAGCTAATGCAGTGAGCTTGCATTTGCGATCAACAGTATTCTGTAAGAAGGAAGTCAGCTCCCAGACGAAACGATGTTTACATCGGTCTGTTTTCAGACCAACTTTGCTTTACGGGAGCGAAAGCTAGGTGGACTCAGGATATCTTATTCATAAGTTAGAAAGTAGCAAGAATGATTGCTGGTACAAACATATGGGAACAATGGCAAGAGGGTACTCGGAATGAGGTGATAGAGGCTAATTTAGGAATGAACTCGATTGAAGAAGCTGTACGCATAAACCGGCTTCAGTAGTGGGGTAATGTGAGGCGAATGGAGGGTAAGAGAATTAGCGGTAGACCAAGGCGTCGATAGTTAGACTCAGTTTCTAACGATTTAAAGATAAGGGGTATAGAAATAAATGAGGCCACAACACTAGTTGCAAATCGAGGATTGTGGCGACGTTTAGTAAATTCAGAGGGGCTTGCAGACTTAACGCTGAAAGGCATAACAGTCTATAATGATAATGTATGTATGTATGCATTATATTATAACAAAACTTTATAAAATCTTAAAAAATTAAATGATATTTTTCCTATTTTAGTGATAATACCGGTATACTTTGAAATAGATCATATTTAGTGTACATCTCAGGAAGCGATGAACTCGGGAGGTCAAATGAGTAGAGGTGGGTTCGATTCCCACCTCAGCCATCCTGGAAGTGGTTTTCCGTAGTTTCCCACTTCTCCTCCGCGCAAATGTCTGGATGGTAACTAATTCAAGGCGACGGCCACTTCCTTCCCTCTTTCTTGTCTATCCCTTCCACTCTTCCCATCCCCCAACAAGGCTCCTTCTCAGTATAGCAGGTGAGGTCGCCTGGGCGAAGTACTGGCCATCCTCCCCAGTTTTATCCCCCGACCCAGTGTCTGAAGCTCCAGGAGGCGGTAGAGGTGGAATCTCCCGTTGAGTCCGAGGGAAAACCGACCTTAGAGGGTAAACAGGTTAAGAAGGAGAGGAGGAAGGAGAAGAAGAAGAAGCTACGGCGAGAGGTGGTGCATAACTAGCACGTTGTAGTCCTTATAGACACTTTCTGTCCAAACGTTACATAGTGTTACTCGCTGCTGTGATCGTTTTACACATTCGTTATAGTTTAAATAATAGAAATAACACTGCTGCTAATGATATCCACCATATTCGCGAGCATTATATAAACGGTATAGTTGTACTAAGGCCATAAAGAAGCAGGTAATAATGTTTTTAGGATGATTATGATATACCCTTTCGATGGGTTACCTACCTCCGAAAATAGTAAGGGGATGGTGAACCCAAACATGGCCGCTAGCTGCTAGTCGCACGCAAACTTTCTCTCGCAAAAATTGTAAATCGCAGGTGATATTGTGCTTGAAGTGAGAAATACGTTATCAGATTCGTGCTGAAGTAAAACGTGCTTGAAGTGATAATGACGTTATTAGATTCGTGCTGAAGTTAAGTGTGTGCAATTAACTAAAGTAAACAGTCAGTGTTCTACCAGTAAATTTTTATA
Organism: Anabrus simplex; assembly: GCF_040414725.1. Taxonomy (NCBI): domain Eukaryota; kingdom Metazoa; phylum Arthropoda; class Insecta; order Orthoptera; family Tettigoniidae; genus Anabrus; species Anabrus simplex. The sequence continues at coordinate 309,161,144 of NC_090265.1, read as the reverse complement.
ATGGCTCCCAAGAAGCTTCCCCAAGCCAGCCCCCCTCATGGCGCCAGCATACAAGAGCTCTTGAAGCAGGCCGTAGCCGAACAGTTACAGCCTCTAATGTCACAGCTCCAGGAACTAAGAGCGGAGTACAAGGAAACTGTCAAACTATTACAAGACCAGCTTCATGCAAAGGACATGGAACTTGTGAAAATCAAAAGTGAATTTAAAAACAAACAAGATGAACTGGAGCAATATCAGCGGCGGCAATGTATCCGTATTTTCGGCATTCCGGAAAAGGAAGGGGAAGATTCTGATGCCATAGCAATTAGCATCGCAAGATATTTTGGTGTCGACCTTGACCTTCGGGACATTGACAGGAGCCATCGCATTGGAAGACGACTGGGCGCGAAGCCACGACCTCTAATAGTGAAATTCGTTTCCTACCGGAAGCGGAGTGAAATCTTCCACAAGAAAAGAGGACTCAAGGGAATGGCGGTCACTATAAGAGAAGATCTGACTGCAACAAGGCTCGCAGTCCTTAAGGGGGCAATTTTGAGGTTTGGAGTACGCCAGGTATGGAGCATTGATGGAGTAATTAACATAAAAATTGGATCAAATAAGTATAATGTGTGCACTATGGAACAGTTAAATGAACTAAAGTGATATGCGGGAGAAAGGCTCACAACATTTTTGTAACTTTCTATTGTAGTTTAAGTTTAGAGTTATCCTTGTAGTATATAATAATTTTTTACCTTTACTCCTTATTAGAACGTAATTAGTAATATAGTTTACTTCTGCTCGCCATAGTGATAGATATGTGTTAGTAGCAGTAGTCTGGGTACAGTCCCTTAATTTTATCGTATTTATTTCCACGTACATTATTGCTATTTTGCCATTATAGTACTGATCGCTGTAAATTGTTAGTTACATTCCCATTATTGGCATAATCATCTCCAATATACGGTAACTGAGAACATCGTAAGTTACATAAAATATAAATTGAAAGTGGAAAAACTGGAGTCAACTGCGCTTAGCCCCTCTGATAATGACCTCGAGACAAACGAACAGGCTCCCCTCTTCCTTACAAACATTCCTCGCGAACTTTTACTTGCACCATCCTCCCTCAATATCCCGAGAAACAGCTGTGCAGGCAACACACACCTATTGTCGCCTGAGCTCTCTTGCCGTTCCCACTCGACAAGGGACATTATTAACCACGAGCTTTCTCCGTACAGAAATGCTTTAAAGGTATGCCATATAAACGCTCAAAGCCTTCTTGCTGAGATGCGAATGGACGAAATTAAAACCCTATTTATGCCTCCCAGTTTCCACGCAATATTAATTTCCGAATCTTGGTTAAAACCACACCACGCAATAGAAAGACTGCAGATGGCGGGTTATACATTGCTTAGATCCGACAGATTAAATAAGCCCTTCGGGGGTACCGCTGCATTTGTTATGACCAATCTACGTACTAAAATAATCTGTAGGTCTCCAGGTCCGTACGAGCGAAAACCTGAGTTCATGTTCCTAGAAATAACTGTGAGTGAAGTAAAATGTGTTCTGGGTGTAGTGTATAAAAGCCACCAAATGCGGGATTTTTATGCGACCTAGAAACTCAAATACAAGATTTAGTCACTGATTACTCAAATATAATTATTATGCGCGATTTCAATATAAACCTTCTTGAACTTAACTCTCCTCAGACTACCCAACTTTTAACTTCCTTTAAAGCTTGCAACTTAACGTTTGTCCCTCTCAGTGCCACACATCACACAGACACATAACACACCTTAATTGATCTCATTGCCACAAACCAACCTGAATTAGTTCTTCACCACGGTTAAATTAGTGTCCCAGGTATATCGCGACATGATGCTATATTTATGGCCTATTCTATTCAAAGTCTCAAGTTCAAACCGAAAATAATTTTATTTCGAGATCTACGACGAACTGATAAGAAAAAACTTTTACAGGACGCAGTTGCAGTGCCATGGCATGACATATTTAAACTTAAAAAACATAAATGACAAAGTGGCATGTTTCAATCAACATATGACTGAGTTGTACGATAGACATGCCCCTGAAAAGACGACTCGAGTTTCGCGGAACCCAGCTCCCTGGCTCTCAGGTGAGATTAGAGCACTAATGGCTGACCGCGATGCTGCTTACAGACGAGTCAGAAAACATTGCACTCCTGACAATCTACTTAACTATAAGAGACTGAGAAGCGCGACGACCCAACAGATTAGAAACGCGAAATTACGACAAGCTCATAGCTTAATTCAACCAAATGTTTCAACAGCTGTGTTGTGGAAATCTATAAAGAACTTTGGCATTACGAAAGGACGAGACGATGACGAAATATACCCTTGGAAAAACTAACTGCACATTAAATGTAGCTCTGAAACAGGAAGCTCTTCACGGGAATTATGCAAAGTCACGAACAGATAGAGAAAACTTCTACTTCCGTCCAGCAACCCGCTCACAAGTTAGGTTTGCTATAAATCGGATAACATCAACGGCGAAAGGAAATGACAATATAGGAATAGATATGATAAAAATTATTCTGGACTTGATATTACCTGCACTAGTTAACATAATTAACTCTTCCTTCGTTGACAGCACATTTCCCGAAGCATGGAAAGCGGGCATTATACGTCCTCTAAAAAAAGCTTCCCCTTCTGAACCATCTGACTATAGAGCCATCTGCATACTTTCTGCTTTATCCAAAGCGCTAAAGTTCATCACTCATAGACAAATAACAGACTACATGACGACTTACAACTTACTTGACCCACTACAATCTGATTTTCGTCAAGCACACAGTACTACAACGGCACTACTGAAAGTCACAGAAGCGAGAAGCAATGGACAACAAGGAAGTGACAGTTTTAATACTAGACTTCAGCAAAGCTTTTGACTCTGTTGACATTGACATTTTGCTCTCGAAATTGTATTCCCTCCATTTCTCGGAGACTTCCCTCCTTTGGGTGCATTCCTACCTGCATGGCAGTCGGAAGTGTGTTACAGATAGGTTAAACAAATCAACTTGGTGGTCCATGCAGTGTGGTGTGCCCCAAGGGTCGGTGTTAGGACCCCTTCTTTTTTCTATTTACATTGATGATGTCTGCGAAACCCTAACGCATAGAAAATGCCATATTTACGCTGATGATGTACACATGTACTTCCATACATCTCCAGATTGAATATTTTCGGCCATAGACAAAATCAATCAGGATCTGACATTGTTTTCTTCTTGGTCTTTGAGATGTGGTCTTACGTTAAACCCAGCAAAAACGCAAGCCGTCATCCTTGGATACCTGAAACTACTCGCGAAGGTCAATCGACCAGAGATTCCATCTATAAGGTACCAATCACGTCACCAGTAAAAGTCCTAGGCGTTACTGTCGATGATGACATGTCATGGAAAACGCATATTACGAACATCACTCAGAAAACATTTTCTGCATTGCACATGCTGCGCGGGTATAAATACTTATTTCCTGAAAAACTAAAAAAAAAATTGTTGGTAGAAGCTCTGGTTTTCCATCATTTCGACTATTGTGACGTGATTTATAGAGATGCTGGGTGCAAGTTATTGAGCAGATTACAAGGTGGTCAAAATGCATGTGTGAGATTTCCTCATTTCGACTGTTGTGATGTGATTTATAAAGATGCTGGGTGCAAGTTATTTGAGCAGATTACAACGTGGTCAAAATGCATGTGTGAGACACGTCTGTAACCTACGGTACTATGACCATGTAACTCCTTCATATAACCACCTATCTTGGCCCGACTAGAAATCCGTTGCACTGTTCATACCCTATGCCTTCTACATAAAATCCTTCATTCTTCACAACCATTATACTTTACTTCATATTTCAAATACCTATCTTCTTATCACCGTCTTAACACCAGATCTACTAATAATTCAATCCTTGCTTTACCTACCCTTAGATCTTCCATCTACGATAAATCATTCACGGTAATTGCCTGCTAGGAGTGGAACCTCCTTCCCGAAAGTATCAGAGGGTTAAGCGTTATTCGCACTTTCATGGAAGCTGTGTGGATACATTTTATGCATCAGTAAGGTTCATCTTTAAACTTGATGCTGCTACTTAGAACCATTCCATTGTCATGGATGTTCTGGTAGAAGATTAGTCAAAAATTCTTACCCGATCTGTTTTTCAAATTTTATTAAATTTTATGTACTACCTCTTTTTACATGCAGGATATTAGTTTTAAGAATTTATCCTTTTATTATACCTAATTTATTTCAACTTCATTTAACCTCTCCACTTATCATTCTCACATTACTATTAATTTAGTATTAAATCTATTATTGTAAAGTGATACAATGTAATATATGTATATTTCAGTGCCTGGTTAGATGGAAGAGAAGGCCTGAAGGCCATAATCTTGCCAGGTAAATTAAAACATTACTAACTAACTAACTAACCAACTAACTAACTAACTAACTAACTAACTAACTAACTAACTAACTAACCACCCAGTGTATTGCTCCCCTGTGGGTTATTCTTCCTCGGCTGTCCAGTCGAAGGGCTGAATACTTACACACCGACACAGATAGGTCTTATCGCGACGATGGGATAGAAAAAGGCCAGGAATGGGAAGGAAGCGTCCGTGGCCTTGAGTAAAGTATAGGCCCAGAATTTGACTTGTGAGAAAGTAGGGAACTACGGAAAACAACTTCAGAGCTGCCGACAGTGGGGTTCGAACTCACTATCTCCAGAATGCAAGCTGACTTCCAGCATTTTCATGTAGGGAGAATTATAAATAATTTGAAGTGGAAGAAGGTGACATGCTTACCAAATTGACTGAAATTTATTGAAATAAAGATAATAAGAGTAAAAGTTAACTCAAATCCTTCATCACGGATGAACAAAGTGTCAAAACAGATCCCTTGTACAGTGGGGGCGAATGGCTACATATAACCTCGGAGGGACAATACGATGGTGGGGCCATCATATCATGGTGGGGCCATCATATCATGGTGGAGTCACATGGGCAGTCTTTGATGTTACATCACAGATGAACTGACTAATAATCTGATGTTAATTTTCACTCTACTTGCATACAACAATATTATACTCGTTTACAGCAGACATACCTTTTTCCTTTTTTTACGTATGGCTATTTCTTGCTGAGTGCAGCCCTTGTAAGGCAGACCCTCCGTTGAGGGTGGGCGGCATCTGCCATGTGGAGGTAACTGCATGTTATTGTGGTGGAGGATAGTGTTATGTGTGGTGTATGAGTTGCAGGGATGATGGGCACAGCACAAACACCTAGCCCCCGGGCCATTGGAATTAACCATTGAAGGTTAAAATCCACGACCGGGCCGGGAATCGAACCCGTGACCCTCTGAACCGAAGGCCAGTACGCTGACCATTCAGCCAACGAGTCGGACTAGCAGACACAGTTTCACATCGTGAGATCGTTTGTTACAACACAACCTTCCTGATAGACTAGCTCTAGTAGTTATGATCTAGCTACCAAAAAAGAAGGTAACGCTGGTAAGAAACCAGTATCAACACAAATATAACACTATCGTCGAACAGAGCACAACACACACTGTGAAATCACACTTGATGGTCTGAAATATAACACAAGCAGTGGCGTCGCGTGCTTAAAATCTTTGGGTGCCCAGAGCCGACAGTAGGTAAAAAAATCCGATACATACGCCTATGTTGCTCCTTAGTCAGTCAGTACGTTAACAGGAGCTCAGTTAGTCTATAATGTGTCGCCTCTTTGGTTCATTAAGCGATATCATGTTACACGTGCGACTGTCAACAGTACCATGCGGTTAGTCAATTAACAACTCCGGGGTAACAGCTCTGTGAATTTACCACCGCCGCGGACTACGCGATACGTGCTGCAATCTTTGGGATTTGAAAAAAACGTTTAGAGAAGGCATTGGAAGCGGGTCAGCGGTCCGTAATACACTTCCTACTCGATATGAAGCGGTCATCGGATGCATATCGAGCAGGCAGTGCCATGATCACACAGTAAACTGTGATCATATTCGCCATACCCACAGCATTGGCCCTACTAGCTCTATCCATGCAATACCCCAAAGTTTGTACTTCAAAACGGGGTTGTGATCGGCTGGCTTGGTGCGGGATTCAAATGGAAACGGAAAGTGAATCGGCACTTACTACTTCGTAAGTACGTTTTCAACGTACAGAATTCTTGTTATCAATGTACAATATCGTGCATATTCAAGAATTTTGGGATTGCCAGGTTGTTCACGTGCTCGTGTGATCCTTAAGACGCGACGCCCCTGAACACAAGTAAATGGTTAGTTAAATTCCTAGGTGCTTTTGACCACTAAGTTAAAGTTTCACAATTTAGGCTTGCAACCGTAGAATATTAGGTAGTTGTGTATTGAACACATTTTAACTTTCTGTCCCTTTTGTAAAGTAAGACACCGTCTAAAGTATTACAGTAAAGGGTACCGCTATCAATCCAATCCACGACACTCATATGATAAAACCTCATCTTCCAAGAATAATCAGAAAAACTCTTTACATCACTACTGCACAATATAACTGGCATAATGTAGAAGAAACAGTTTAACCAGAAGTCCGATAAATGACCCCAAAGATTAACACAATATTTTTCAATACAGAAAAATAACGTGATGGGCAACTGTACATCATCACATGCTTAGTGAATATAAATAGCATTATCAAGCCGATTCTTGAGATTAACCAATTATTTTCCATAAATAACCCTCATATAATCGGCAACTACATAACATGCCTTGCTTCGTAAAGAAAAACAGCATAATGATCCATACATCACGACACTAAAGTTTTATCAATTATCTAATGAGAACAAAATATATAGTTAAGTTAGGACAGCCTATGATTCCGTAGTAATGCACTTGCATTTCAACAAATAGATTATCAATAGGTGGATCACCACAGTAACTCCAAACATATCACTCATTGCAATATGAACGTGCACAAACTGTTCCACTACAAATACGGGGTGGGGCACGAATAGTTGACAAATTTGAAAAGCAAATACACAATGTAACATATGTACTATGTTGTTAGAATTTCGCGCACACCTTCCCTGTTTCATGGAAGTATCTGTAGAGGTGACACTGCTGCTTTTCTATAAATGCCTGCATTCCAGTGAGCTTTCTGTCATGGCCGACCACGGCCGACTCTCCGTTCGAATCGGGAGATAGTGGGTTCGAACCCCACTGTCGGCAGCCCTGAAGATGCTTTTCCGTGGTTTCCCATTTTCAAACCAGGCAAATGCTGGGGCTGTACCTTAATTAAGGCCACGGCCGCTTCCTTCCCATTCCTAGGCTTTTCCTATCCCACCGTCGCCATAAGAGGTATCTGTGTCGGTGCGACGTAAAGCAAATAGGAAAAAAAAATTCCGTTCAGCAGCGCGTCACAACAATTATTTTCTATTGCGAATCAAAAAGTGTTAGGGCGACACAAAGAAAATTTCGAACTGTTTTTCAGACTAGGTGGGCACCAGCAAGGAACACCATCCTTCGCTTATACAGAAACTTAGAAGAACAAGGCAGTGTGAAGGAAAAAAGCGACCACGTGCACCAGCAGTTCGGTCTCCTGAAAACATCGCTGTGCTGAGGGTCGCCATGCAACGAAGCCCACACAAGTCAACACGACGAGCTTCAAGAGAAAGTGGAATATCGCGCCATTCGGTTCAAAGAATGTTACACGGTGATTTTTAATTGTACCCGTACAAAATATCTGTGCTACACAAGCTAAAAGACCTTCACAGTCAGAAGAGTTTGCAGTACGCCTTATGAACTCAAGATAAAGTACTGTTTAACACTAGGTTCTCTGATGAAGTCTATTTTCATCTCAACGGAGCAGTTAATAAACAAAATGTGTGGTTTTGGGCTACAGAAAACCTGACATTATTCACGAAAAAAAACCACGTATGGGGAAAAAGTGAGTCTGTGGGCAACCCTGTCAAGTCATGGATTAATTGGACCATTTTTCTTCAGTCAGACAGTTAATGCACAACTATAGAAGGACATGCTGGGGAATGAATTCATGCCTCAAATGCTCGCTATCCCTATTCATAGGAAGTGGTTTATGCAAGATGATGCAACACCTTACACAGCTAACGATGTTCATGATTTTTTGAGGGGAGTATTTGGTGATCGTGTAATGTCTCATCGTTACCCACACTACAACAAAAATGGCGGATTCTTCTGGCCTCCTTAAAGCCCAGTTTTAAATCCTTATGGTTTCTTTTCATGGGATTATTTGAAAGGAAGCTCTTCGCTTCAAGACCTCAAAGCCGCATGGAAATGCGTGCTTGGATTGTGCAGCTCTGCAGCGAAATTCATGAAGACCTATGCCGCAAAGTCGTCAGAAACATGTGTACTCGTCTCGAAGAGGTTATCCGCCGCAGCGGGGGCCACATTGAACATGTGATATAGTGAAATATAACTCCAGGATCCAAGCTGCCTGTGTCTAAAATTTCATTAGTGTTCTGTGAAAAATAAAGTTATTCTCAAATTAAATGTGTCAACTATTCGTGCGCCACCCTGTATATTGTCATAACTTAAAGTATCATTGTTGAAGTAGGCCTATTACAGCCAACAGAGACTGAATACTAAGAACATTTACTAGAAACAAACTCCTTTCCTTTGGATGATCTTATAATCTCTATTACCGAGCTCGATAGCTGCAGTCGCTTAAGTGCGGCCAGTATCCAGTAATCGGGAGATAGTGGGTTCGAGCCCCGCTGTCGGCAGCCCTGAAGATGTTTTTCCGTGGTTTCCCATTTTCACACCAGGCAAATGCCGGGGCTGTACCTTAATTAAGGCCACGGCCGCTTCCATCCAATTCCTAGGCCTTTCCTGTCCCATCGTCGCCATAAGACCTATCTGTGTCAGTGCGACGTAAAGCAAATAGCAATAACCTCTACCTCGTTCCATTTTAACAATTAATATACGGTAGCTAAACACCAAATCACAGTATGCAAGGCTTTAAATTGAAGTAAATATGGGATTTCTTCTACCATAATTACTCTAAATTGGTGCCATAAATTATCATTTGACCTTGTGCTCAATGACTATACTAATATTAACAAACTCAGCGCTATTTCACACTTGATAGCCTAAAAATACATTCAAACGACAAGGAAATAGTGTATTCATAAGGGGGCTCAAACGGCAACGCCTTTTCATAACAATTTAATCGCTTCCATGGCAACTAACTAGGACACGAAAGCTTGCTTTAAATATAAATTATAATATCCAGACGTAGGCACTTCAACAACTCATCAGTTCAGACATAACATGCTTTATTCGGTTTCAAAGACTTCCTGTCTTTAAAATTTCAAACCTATCCCCCCAGTAATTCATAAGCGAAATGGAACACACCAAACTTACATTCTACGAACTCCAATTTACAACCATTTGACTCACAGTGACATACAGAATCTAGAATCTAGACCTGGGTTCAGTTCCCCCCCCCCCCCAAAATCCATAACATTATCATAATCACCGCCGCTGATAGCATTAATTCTCCTTTCGTTTCCATGTCTATTTTACACCCTCTTGTCTTCACTTCTTCTTCTTTCTTCGCCGTAATCTTCTTATGATCGCCCTGTATTGTTCCACACCAATCATTGTCAGTCAGCTCCTCACTACCTTCTTGCACTCAGCACCTACACTCCCTTCTCCCACTCCAGGGGCCCTCCGCTCAATACGTCTGCACTCGCCAGTGACTTAGGCTGAACTGATCTAGAATCTAGACCTTCCTTCATCATCAGCTGTTTACCCTCAGCGAGGGATCCCACCTCTACCGCCTCAAGGGCAGTGTCCCGGAGCTTCAGACTCTTGGTCGGGGATACAACTGGGGGGAATGACCAGTACCTCGTCCAGGCGGCCTAACCTGCTATGCTGAACAGGGGCCTTGTGGAGGGATGGGAAGATTGGAAGGGATAGGCAAGGAAGAGCGAAGGAAACGGTCGTGGCCTTAAGTTAGGTACCATCCCGGCATTCGCCTGGAGAAGAAGTGGGAAACCACGGAAAACCACTTCCAGGATGGCTGAGGTGGGAATCGAACCCATCTCTACTCAGTTGACCTCCCGAGGCTGCGTGGACCCCGTTCCAGCCATCGTACCACTTTTCAAATTTCGTGGCAGAGCCGGGAATCGAACCCGGACCTCCGGGGGTGGCAGCTAATCACGCTAACCACTACACCACAGAGGCGGCTAGACCTTTCTTGCTAAATTTTATCAGATTTTACTGTAGACTATCAACGAAAACAGTTATAATTTATTATTATTAATTACGACCACGATCTTACGAAATGACTCTACAAACAAGTTTCATTAGATGACAAAATAACCCAATTCTGGCACAACTTGACACTGATAAAGAAATAGTAATCCACACGCCGCAGTCTATATGATTCTACCGAGAGAAAATCTCATGGTATTCTAAATTTCTTCTTCTTCTTCTTCTTAACCTGTTTGCCTCCAGGGTTGGTTTTTCCCTCGGAGTCAGCGAGGGATCCCACCTCTACCGCCTCAAGGGCAGTGTCCTGTAGCGTGAGACATTGGGTCGGAGGATACAACTGGGGGAATGACCAGTACCTCGCCCAGGCGGCCTCACCTGCTACGCTGAACAGGGGCCTTGTGGGGAAATAGGAAGATGGGAATAGAAAAGGAAGAGGAAAGTAAACGGCCGTGGCCTTAAGTTAGGTACCATCCCGGCATTTGGTGGAGTAGAAGTGGAAAACCACGGAAAACCACTTTCAGGATGCTTGAGGTGGAAACTGAACGCACCTCTACTCATTTGACCTCCCGAGGCTTAGTGGACTCCGTTCCAGCCCTCAAACAACTTTTCAAATTTTGTAGCCGAGCTGGTCTCGAACCCGGGTCTCCGGGGATGGCAGCCAATCACATTAACCACTACACCACAGAGGCGGACATTCTAATCTACCACCTGTAATATAACATTCACAAATAATCTTAACGCTACTGAAAAGAGGCCATTTGCATATACGCTGGGAAATGCAGGGTGTTAGGTGTATACGTGCATATATTTATTGTAGCAATAGAGAACGATGTAACGAACCACTATATATCAAACTTTTAGTAATCCTCGGAAGTTATTTTCGAGAGCAAAGGGGTACGATGTTTTTAGAATAGGTAGTATGCCTTGTTCTTGTGAATGAATAGCTTTCCTTTGATAACAGGCAAGTCACGCGCCATCCCTGCCAAACTGGTTTCTGTTCTATTTATGTTTAAGAGCAAATGTACTACTGTGACAGCTCAGCGCTCCCTATTCAATGCCACGAGATGTTACGTAATATACTTGCCAACCTGGTTTTATGTTTACGAGCAACTGACCTACGGTAACAGCTGAAGGCTACCAGTCTACAACATGTTACGTTACATTATCGCCAGACTGGTTTGTTGTTGTTAGTATTTAGTTTCCGTCTTAGGGGTTTCAGACAACACTAGTTATCGGTTTCGGACCCTGGAGATGTATTGAATTCTCAGCGTTAATACTGGTTCATTTGCTGTTACGTCCTTTAGGGGATAGGGATATCTGTGGTCGTCAGCCCTGTGGTCTAGTGAGTATGGAAATGACCTGAAAACCTGTGTCGGTGCGCGACCTGTACGAGCGTGTGATATAATTATTGGTTGGGATACGCACGCCGGGACGTGAAATGCGGTACGATCCCCGCTGTGCATTGCGTAAAGGTAGAAGAAGGAAGACAGTTCCTTGCGCCAACGAAAAAATGCATGGCATAGGATATCCATATGAGTAGAATCAGAATTGAATTATCGAAGCACATCGAACGTTTTGTTTCAAACGAAAAATTGACATATTATACAACTAAGTAAATGAAACGTACCTACATTTCGTGCTTCCTGCGTGGTTGAGTGGCTAAAACGGTTGAGGTGCCAGCCTTTTGACTCCAACTTCGCATGTTCGAACCTGGCCCCGTGCAGTGGTATTTGAAGGTGCTCAAATACGTCAGCCTCGTGTCGGTATATTTACTGGTACACCGAGCTCGATAGCTGCAGTCGCTTAAGTGCTACCAGTATCCAGTATTCGGGAGATAGTGGGTTCGTACCCCACTGTCGGTAGCCCTGAAGATGGTTTTCCGTGGTTTCCCATTTTCACACGAGGCAAATGCTGGGGCTGTACCTTAATTAAGGCCATGGTTGCTTCCTTCCCACTCCTAACCCTTACCTGCCCCGTCATCGCTATAATACCTATCTGTGTCGGTGCGACGTAAAGCAACTTGTCATTCGAGCCAAGTCACCACTGTGGTTCAGAATATCCTCTGGTGCTTGAACATACGTTCACGGAGGTCATCCGAAGTGGTTACCTCAGTTCGGTATACTTTGTTTCTCATGTCCCCCCAGGCATAACAATCCACTGGAATAAGGGCTGGCCAATTGATAGTTCCACATCGTCCTGCCTACCGTTGAGGAAATGTCTGCACCATCGTGTAAAATCCACGTGGTTCGGCGTAGTCGAAGCGACACGTCCTCTGAAAACTCCAGTAACGTACTGTATCTACTGTACAGGAGCAAGATAACATTAATAAAAAGATGTAACCGACCTCCAACTACACCCATCCTGATATTAATTAGAACCGGTGCTGGAAACTGCCTTGTCCTATTGAATGGGGATATTCCACAGCTCATGAGTGGGATATAGTGGGTTCCAACCCCTCTGTCGGCAGCCCTAAAGGTGGTTTACCGTGGTTTTCCATGTTCACACCAGGCAAATGCTGGGGCTGTAACGTCATGAATGCCACGATCGCTTCCTTTCCGATACTATCCCTTTCCCGTCCCATCGTCACCATAAGGAAAGCTGCACCGATCAAATTTATGCAAGTAAGGTGAGTGGTACCGGTCTGAGTGTCTGAGACCGTTGAGGTCCTTATCTTCCGACCTCCAACTTGGCAGGTTCAATCTTGGCTCAGTCTGATGATATTTGATGGGGCACACATACGTCAGTCTCGTGTCGTAGAAATACTGGCACGTAAATGAACTCCTGCGATATGAAATTTCGTCACCTCAGCGTCTCAGAAAACGGTATAAATAGTATGTGGGACGTAAAGCAAAATAACGCTAATAAAAAGAGTATTGGTCAAAGAGACAGACTTCCCACTGCATCCATCCAGATATTAATTGAGAGCCGGTGCTAGAGATTGCCTTGGTATACTAAATATTAAACACTTCTTCTATAAAAATTGCCTCATGTGTCACTAATACACTTGACAGAAATTCTGGATTGAGTGCTTGATCAATTAACCAGTGGCAGAAATCCACTCTTAAATCATCACCGAGCTTGATAGTAGCAGTCGCCAAAGTTCGAACAGTAACCAATATTCGGGATGTACTGGCTTCGAATCCCTCTGTCGGCAGCTTTAAAGATGATTTTCCGTGGTTTTTCATGTTGACACCAGGCAAATGCTAGGGCTGTACCTTAATTAAGACCACGGTTGCTTCCTTCCCGATCCTAGTCCTTAGTTATATCTGTCGCCATAAAACCTATCTGCGTCGGTGCGACGCACCGATAGGCCTAGGAGTTGGAAGGAGGCGGCCGTGGCCTTAATTAAGGCACAGCCCTAGCATTTGCCTGGTGTGAAAATGAGAAACCACGGAAAACAATCTTCTGGGCTGCCGACAGTGGGATTCGAACCCATTATCTCCGGGATGCAAGCTCTCAGCCATGCGTCTCTAACCGCACGGCCAACTCGCCCGGTAATAATAATAATAATAATAATAATAATAATAATAATAATATTTTTGCTGCCGGGCAGAGTGGCTCAGACGGTTGAGGCGCTGGCCTTCTGACCCCAACTTGGCAGGCTCGATCTTGGCTCAGTCCGATGGTATTCGAAGATGCTCAAATAAGCCAGCCTCGTGTCAGTAGATTTACTGGCGCGTAAAAAGAACTCCTGCGAGACTAAATTACAGCACCTCAGCGCCTCCAGAAACAGTAAGAGTAGTTAGTGGGACGTAAAGCAAATAACGTTACCGGTATTATTATTAACAAGTCATTAGGAGCTGAAAGGCAGGGAAGAAAATAGTAAAATATGCGTGGTGTAGGAGGAAACAAGATGAAATGTACTTCACCCGTGCCTACATCGCTCGCAGTAGTTTTCTACAGGATAGTATGCGTAAGACCAGAACCAGGTCTCTTTGCGATGAGTCAGGTGTATCTTCGTATTGTGGTTAGCACTAGAGGACAAAGTGTGACAAACAGGTTTTGTGTATAAACATCAAACATGCACATCAACAGACACACGCACGCAATGTACCCAAACCAGTACAGTGTAGAATGAAGAACTGGCATGCTGTGTTCAAGGTAAATATCTAGCGTTTTAACAAGCACGTCTTCCGTGTGTTGTGTTCAGCTTGCGCCACGTACAAGGCAATCGCGAACTGAAACTCTAGATTTATAATTTTTGTTACCAGTACTTCAATTTTTCTGCTCGGATTTATGAGAATATCGAACTATCGAGACTCAAAATACTACATCGATTGAGAACTGAACTCCCAACTCAATACGCTGCAGAAATGGTGTAACATCTGACATACCAATGTGAAACACGTAGCAATTATTCAAGTGACCTCCCTGGACTACTCTGCAGGCTTCACTTCTCCGTACCCGGCGAGTTGGCCATGCGGTTAGGAGCGCACAGCTGTGAGCTCGCATCCGGGAGATTGGGGCTTCGAACCCCAATGTCGGCAGCCCTGAAGATGGTTTTCCGTGGTTTCCCAAGTTCACACCAGGCATTGCGGGGGTTGAACCTTAATTAAGGCCACGACTACTTTCTTACCATTCCTAGGCCTTTCTTGTCCGATTGTCGCCATAAGACCTCTCTGTGTTGGTGCGACGTAAAGCAGCTAACAAAAGAAAATCACTTCTCCGAATCCAGTCTTCCGTAATATCCATTGGAGATCTGGCGGGCCAATTGATGGGTCCATGTCGTCCTATTTGCCATAGACCAAAGGACTGATCCAAATGATCACGCAGTAAGCGGCTTATATCAGGTGGTGGACCATCGTGTAAAAACCACATGTTTCGGCGTAGTCGAAATGGAGCGTCCTCTGAAAGCTCTAATAACGTACCTATGAGGAACTCCAGGTAAGATACCCCTATGAACTGTGCAGATAAGATGATGATAATAATGTCATTGGCTTTACGTCCCACTAACTACTTTTCACGGTTTTCGGAGACGCGGATTTGCAGGAATTTAGTACCATAGGAGTTCTTCACGTACCAGTAAATCTACTGACACAAGGCTGACGTATTTGAGCACCTTGTCAAGACTGGACTCAGAAGGCCAGTGCCTCAACCGTCTGAGCCACTCAGCCCGGCAAGATGATTGGTGCAGCACTGCGTAAAGTGCTGGCCTTCTGAACCCAACCTGGGAGGCTTGGTCTTGGCTCAGTCCGGTGGTATTTGAAGGTGCTCAAATACGTCAGTCTCGTGTCTGTAGATTTATTTGCATAAAAAAATACTGCGATAAAAAATTCTGGCATTTCAGCGTCTCCGAAAACCGTGAAAATTAGTTAGTGGAACGTAAAGATATTATTATTATTATTATTAGTAGTAGTAGTAGTAGTAATATTATTTTTACGGAAGTTCTAATTAAACGGGTCCATTACAGTCATCATTTTACCTATCGGTACTTACTGTTCAGTAATAAGCCTTCCGTCCGCCTCTGTGGTGCAGTGGTTAGTGTGATTAGCTGCCACCCCCGAAGCTCGGGTTCGATTTCCAGCTCTGACAAGAAATTTGAAAAGTGGTACGAGGGCTGGAACGGGGTCCACTTAGCCTCGGGAGGTCAAATGAGTAGAGGTGGTCCGATTCCCACCTCAGCCATCCTGAAAGTTGTT
The DNA here is from genome assembly GCF_040414725.1 of Anabrus simplex. NCBI lineage: Eukaryota > Metazoa > Arthropoda > Insecta > Orthoptera > Tettigoniidae > Anabrus > Anabrus simplex. The sequence continues at coordinate 309,145,253 of NC_090265.1, read as the reverse complement.
TCCCGTAGTTCCCCCCTTCTCCAGGCAAATGCCGGGATGGTACCTAACTTAAGGCCACGGCCGCTTCCTTCCTTGTCTATCCTTTCCAATCTTCCCATACCCCCGCAAGGCCCCTGTTCAGCATAGCATGTGAGGCCGCCTGGGTGAGGTACTGGCCATTCTCCCCAGTTGTATCCCCGATCCAATGTCTCACGCTCCAGGACACTACCCTTGAGGTGGTAGAGGTGGGATCCCTTGCTGAGTCCCATGAGAAACCAACCCTGGAGGTTAAACAGATTAGGAAAAAGAAGAATAAGCCTTCTATTAGAAATGCCCGGCGGCAATTCCACAGTAGGTCTTTTTCCTTCGAGCAATGTTCACGATGGATGCAACTACGGTTTTTGAAATTTGTCTCATTAATAACAATTTCACTGAATACGTATAGCCTTTTCTTTCAGTGTCCACCGTTCTTTCAATGACCTAGAAAGTTTATGAATAAGCATAGACAACCCGCATTGTCTATTGTCAGAAATTCATCGTAGACTGTCGCAATAACAGCACAGAAATGTTGCGCCCATATTTCATTTACTTATTAACCATTTCCTTTCATTTTGTCAGCTTGGATCACTGAGTAATACCATTGACGTCTTAAAAATCGCACACAAATACACAACACTTGATTCGCACGTATGTGCTTGTACGGATCTTCGACGTCACTGTAAGGATTCTGTGTACTTTTCACACAGAGTACCCTACACCGGTTTTCGAGTACAGCAAGTGACCTGGCACGTGAGTCATCCTCTTCTACTTGCCAAGCCTTTAGGGGAAGTGCACAACAACATGTGTTGGCCTGCGATAAGAAACAGGTTCAACAAGCCCTATACTCGGCTACTGTACTTCCGCTACGCGTGGACAGAATGACATCACCGGCGTATCCTGCTACGGCCGTTCAAAACACATTAGGTCCTGAAATATTTGGCTCAGTTATGGGCAAACTAATAGGACAAAGTAAAAAGTACATAGCATATATTATGAGATGTATTTTTCTTAGCCGACTAGCTTAATATCTGCACGTATACACCTAACACCCTGTATAGATTGTTTTCGAAAAACAAATCAATAAAAATATCCTTCTCAGCTAGCCAGCCTCCTCTCCTTATTAACTTGACACAGCGTGAAACATTATGACCGTGTATCGTCCGTCTCCGGAGCGTAACGGTTAGTGTTATTAGTTGCCGTCCTCGAGGGCCTGGGTTCGATTCCCGGTACAGCCGGAATTTTAAGAATGTTAGGAGAGCTGGTATGTGGTTGAAATGCTACACGTAACTTACCTCCATTCTGGGTGGGCTTGAGAAGAGCTGCACCACCTCGGGATGAACACACGAGTTCGCATTTTTTTTACCGTACATTGATCCATCTTCATCTGATATGGTTGCACATTAACACTTTCAAAGGTTTTCATACGTCCCATTACAGACGTACACATATTCTTTTTGTGTGAATTTCACAAACAAAATGTCCTTCTTATAACTAACATTAAATAACACAATAAATAGAACTTGGTTCGCTAGCACTCTCATAGATAATTCATGGGCAACGACTTCTCACTCGCTCTGTCTGCTGCTATGGGAAACATAACAACCTTGAAGAGAAGATAGCCTGCGTAACTGTACTACTAGAGATAACGGGTCTCTCTAGCCACAGCTGATTTCTTCTCGAGTCGGATTACAAAATATTCTTCCCAGTTTGGGGGGAAATTATTTAAAGTTTTGTAACTACTGAGCTCCACCAAACGTAGACTACGTTATTTTTACTCAGACCTTTTTTAATAAAATATTAGTGGAGGGCACGCACTCGTAACTTAAGTTATTGAACTTTAGCACCGACTATGCACATTTTACGAAGTTAATTTTCACATCTCTTGAAATAAAACTAAATCCAGACAAACTCTATAGACTTAGAAATATTTGAAGTCCTAATCTCATATCGCGACACGCGATGCCGTGAACATATAACCACAGTCTAATATATACAGTCGCGAAGCTCTAATAAGAGGAAGGTTCATCCACTTGACAGCTGGAGCAACACTAGCATCTCTAGCGGCTAGATAGAGACAACTTGCTAGCAGACAACAGGGACCGAATTACCACTACAGTCTAAAATGGCCATAACTTCTGAACCATTCATGAAAATAATGTCGTGACAAGGTTATTGTAATCCTTGTGAAATAGTGGAGGAGGTCAAACAAGGAGTTCTAGAGGACAAACGGTTCGAAATAGGTACATACTTTCGCGGACCGACCATGGTAGAGCGCTGGCCTTCTTAGCCCAACTTGGCAGGTTCGATGTCGGTCGGACGGTCACTTGCTTTCTTGGCTTACGCTGCCTGAACCGTCAACGATAGACCCCAAGTGTAAGCGTACGAATTGTAGAGCATAGAAACCTGTACAAAAAAGTCCGCAATGGTATATACCTATTTCGAACCGGTTGCCCTCTAGAAGCGATTTTATGTTATAGTCCGCGGTAAAGAAAAAACTCCTTAAACTAAATAAATATTTCGATATTTCCTCGAACTCCTCACCGAAATAAATTGTTCGACCTCCTCCACTATTTCACAAGGATTACAATAACCTTGTCAGGACATTATTTGCATGAATGGTTCAGAATTGATGGCCATTTTAGACTGCAGTGGTAATTTGTTCCCTTTTGTCTGCTAGCAACTTGCCTCTACCTCGCCGCTTGGAACGCTGTAGTCGCCTCGGATGAAAAATATCATCAGAGCTTTCCGACTGTATATATTAGACTGTGATATAACCGCAAAGAGGATGGCGACTGACAACTGATGACATTTTTCCTGCGACGGTCTTTTGTATGATCCAAGCGACGCTTTGAGTTGTATTGTAAACAACGGGGAAAATCTCAAATTTTCCGCCACAACTTAATCCACAGAGCTCATAATTTCTGAACCACAGGGTCTCACAACTTGTCTACAGTTACATATCGTAGATAAATATGGTTAGTGGATAGCATTGAGGATTTATATGAAAACTATCTAAATAATTATTTCACCACAGACGTCGCCAAGATGATAATTATTTCGCTCCTCCATTATGTGTTCCCAACAATTTTACAGCATACACATTGTAGGTGCTAAGATTTCCGCCCGGTGTCATAATACGTTCACACAACCCACAAAAGATTTTTACCTCATACTAATAAATTATATTAAAATATTATTGGATTCCTGATGTTGTAATTTTATTTATTGACGATTAAATATCGCATTTTCTGAGGAAGTAGTTGTTCATGTGCGAAAAAGTGAGATCTATAATGCTTCCATTGGCTGTAATCCACGCAAACAGGACCGATTTGGATTTATTTAGACCGTCCGAAGAAAAGTAAAATGTTTTCTGTCTCTCTTACAATCCACTGAGAGTTGCGAAATAGAATAATTTATCTTGCTCTTGCCTATAACCCATAGGCAACGGGTGAAGTATATATAGATATGGGGTTACCATATGTCCTCGTTTTTGTGAATATGTCCCCTTATTATGCAGAAGAATGACCGTATGCAAACAATTAACAGGTTATTCCTCAATTTGTTGCTTAAAAGCAAAATTACCCACTTCGAGTCTGAAGTCGTGAACGTAGTGTTTGTTCAAGTGTACTTCAGGATTTGAAATCTTTGCTCACACTGACATATGACTTTTTCCATGTTAAATCGATGATACAATATAGGAGATAGGGACCTTTCAGTGTCCATTGAAATGGCAATACTCTCTACTGAATCATCTTCCGGCGAGTTCCACCAGTTGCATCCGTGCATCCCTTGTGTCCTGTATAAAAGAGAATCCAAAATCATCACAAGTAGAACACCTGACTGAAGTTACACGTTACAGATTTTTCAAATCATTTGAAATGTGAATAGTTGAAAGCATAATTACGAAATAATAGTTAAAAGTAATTCAAAATGAAAACCTACAACCTGTTTTCCAGTCATTGACCGGGTCAGTGATGTAATGAATGAGACATATATAGACTGTTAGTACGATGGGGTTGCCACTCCCAAAGTGAGTTTTATTAATGACTGATAGATGCTATGAAATGGGAATGGAGAGTGTTGCTGGAATGAAAGATGACAGGGAAAACCGGAGTACCCGGAGTAAAACCTGTCCCGCCTCGCTTTGTCCAGCACAAATCTCACATGGACTGACCGGGATTTGAACCACGGTATCCAGCGGTGAGAGGCCGACGCGCTGCCGACTGAGCCACGGAGGCTAATTAAAAGTACTTATATTGCGAAAATACAACGCACTTTAAGAATAATGATCAAGAACAAATTTCTTGCGATTAGTTACTATATAGCAAAGCAAAATCATCTCAATACAGGCCGCGAAGGCCCTTTGAGGGGTGGAAGGTAAACGCTTCGACTATCCGTAACCTCGGCACTTGGTGGGGTAGAGTGGTTAGCTCTACGCCCGGCCGCCTCTGCGCCCAGGAATTAACCTGGTACTCATTTTTAGTGTAGGCTGAGTGAACCTCAGGGCCATATGCACCTCCGGAAGTGGAAATCTCGTTTCTTAAATTTTTCGACTTCCTGATCGTGAATCATCCCACGTCCTTCCGAGCAAACCGAGCACGCATTTACCATCTCGACCAGGCAGCCCCTTAGTTAATATATACTTACATTTATTTATTTATTTATTTATTTATTTATTTATTTATTTATTTATTTATTTATTTATTTATTTATTTATTTATTTATTTCGCGTATAGCTTTTAGTGCCAGGAGAATACCATAATGTATTCGGCTCGTCTGGTGCATATCTTTATATTTGACTCCCGTGGGTGACCTGCACGTTTGGGCGTGAGATGATGAAAATGAGGTAGAGAGAGTGTGAAACCTTGTGTTGGCACGTAGGTTCCTCCACTCGAATAACAGCAAGGGATCTGCTAAAAGCTTCATACATGCATCCAGCGGACCATCAATAGCTTCATCGCTTCATATGAACAGTGCAGAGAAGTTTGGTAATTGAATCCAGGCGTTTGGCACGCAATCTAGGAATTATAAATTAGGCCTATACACAATCACCTCTCCTACCTTGCCGGCCAACTTCCTCATGGTGAATTATTTTTCCATCAACGGTACTCGAACCAGCTAACCACAGTGTCAGACCATATACTGTAGATTTGACGCTTTAACTCTATGACTGCTATCTGTAAAACTTTGCGTAATTGCTCATTAATTGTCAAGGGAGGTGTTCTCATCTCATCATTTTAAAATATGGCAAACATGTATGTTTTCTAGCCCATACCTAAGAATATTACATTATGCACAACCTTCTGCTTCACTTGCTCTTGTCATTACATTAGCGAGAGATGAAAATATGAACATCATTTCACATTCAGCGCTAATACCTTCACACTAAGCCAGTCAATGGTTACCTCATACATAAAATGAGTCCCCACAAATTTAGTAGATACATTTTTCCCTCCATGACAGTAATTAATCTTTTAATTGCTCAACTTGCGTTGAACGACGGAGTTGGTCCGTCAGCGGGTAATTACAGCATACAAGTTTTGCACCACTTGTCGTTTCTAATAATTCTCGGAAACAGACAACATCTGCATACAGTCAAGTTTGAGATATTATGAAACAAACTTGCGTAATGAATTGACTGAGAGTTGAACAATATAATAGTTTCAATCCTAAATTGAAACATTTCAAGGCATGAATTATTAACTAAATGGGATAACCAGCTCGGTATACATGGCGACAATACGCACACCGCTGCGCGCAAAACTAAAACTTCTTAGTGACTGAATAATAGCGGGACAAGGTCGACCGTGATAAACTAGGATTTTTAATTTGAAGACTTATGAAGGTACGATTTTAATTTAGCCAGCCTCTTGATGCATAAGGGACAGCTGAGCCGAGACCATAGATTAGCGCTTTGCTCACTCGGAAGGATAAGGCTTCGATTTTCCGTCATGAAATCGTAAATTTCGGAACGAGTTTTTCATTTCTGGAGAGGTACATGATCCTGAGGTTCACTAAATCAAAACCATGATAAGATAGGATTTTTAATTTGAAGACTTATGAAGGTACGGTTTTAATTTAGTCAGCCTCTTGATGCATAAGGGACAGCCGAGCCGAGGCCGTAATTAATGCTTTGCTCACTCGGAATGATAAGGCTTCGATTTCCCGTCATGAAATCATAAATTTCGGAACGAGTTTTCCATTGAGCTGGGGGCAAAGGCTGTCGGACACAGAACTAACGTGAAACTTCGATTTTCAAGTTCCAATTGGGTTTGAAATTGTTAAGCTAAAAATATCACCGAAACCGTAAGTTATAATTTCGGTCTCAGCATTTTGAATAGCTTGGGAGCGTAGAATGCTTATGAAGCAGCCCTGATTGCAATCGTAGATCGGTAGGAAAAATAATTACAAAAGAATACTTTTGGTGTAGGAAACCTCTGCACAGGCCTGTAAGGTTAATACCTTAAGTTGAATCTCCTTGAAACATGTCCTCCTTAAGTTGTTAGCAGAGGTATACATATTATTGTATGTGTACCTCTGTATTATGCTACTGTCATTGTGCATATGCTTCACCCTTCCCCTCGGTGGGGCTTTGACCGTTGTTGGGCAAGCCATCTTGGAGTTTTATTCCTGTCTTTGTACCAGACAGACGTGCCATGTAAGATCTGATATTTGTCCAGGGTTTACCCTGGCTTTCCACCCCTTTTGGGTGGGAATTTTGGTATGTTTTTATTATTTCTTGTATCTGTTAACGTAAATTGTGCTTGTACTGTTATTATTATCATTCAGGATTCTCTTCCCGACCTGGAATTTTGGCTAGTAACAGGAACTTATTTGATCATTCGTCCATAACTGACCCCATTTCCTAAAAAACATTTTCTGCTGGTTCTTGTATTAATTTTTCGAATGGTCAGTTATGTTAATTCAGACCTTCCGTTATGGAGGGCATCAAAAATTTTTTTTTAAGAATGTAAATCTGCATCTGGGTTTATACCCATTTTGAACTTGGCAATAGCTAAATATGCCTAACCGTTCTGTAAGGTTAACCTTTATTACCAACCACTCTGAAAGGTAAATTGTTATTAATTGTTTTAAAGGAAGCTGAGAAAAATGAATACCAATCCGTTCAACGGTGTTTTGTTACTCGTTGACTGTCTTATTTTAATTCGCGGTAGAGTGTCGGCCTCCGGATCCCAAGATAGCGGGTTCAAACCCGGCAGAGGTAGTCGGATTTTTGAAGGGCGGAATAAAGTCCATTCGACACTCCATGTCGTACGATGTCGGCATGTAAAAGATCTCTGGTGACACATTTGATGTTTACCCGACAAAATTCATTAAATCTCAGCCATAGACGCCCAAGAGATTTTCGGTTTACTCGGTCTGCCATCTAGGGAGCCTAGAGTAAAACGGAACGTCTAAATTGACGAGCAGACAGCCAGATGGCGTCAAATTGAAATGTCTGCACACGGTAGCTGAGGCCATACGATTATTATTATTATTTATTTATTATTGATTTACCTTAATTTTCCCCGGTAACTGGTTATTTATTGTGAGATCCGTGTTAACTCCCCTGGTGATTGCGTGAAATATTGAATTTGGCAGTAACTTCTGCGTATCCTGAAAAGCTCTGGCTGTGTTGCTGAGGAATTTTACGGTAATTACTTCTCAGCATTTGTGATGCCATTCTGGATTTTTGGCCTATGATCTAATCCATGAAATATTTTATTACGCAGTAAACCCTGCTGACCCTGTTATGCTCCTGAAGTGTTGGTGATTGTATTACCGAATTACCCCTTTTTCTGGACTCCACTGCTTTGGTGGTGTCGTAGATGGAATTTCCTTCGATTTACTTCTTAATACTGAATTTTGCTGTTTCTTCGTGTAAACCTATTTGGTATTGTGCCAGTCCGGTACCTTGTATTTGTGAATTTCCATATGATTTGCGTTTTTGGTGTTTTCTGGATTTCCGAGGCCTGTTAATAAATGCAGGTTGATCTAGAATAACACCGTGCTAAGGATCGGTTTCATTTCTCTCTGTTGGTAGTTGTGAATTCATGTATATAATTTACTATTTGCTCCATCTTTGAACTTTTATTCGAAAACCCCTTGATTTATTCTTGTTCTATTTAACTTGGTGTAATGTTCATTTTGCGTTTTAATTAAATTTCGATATTTCAAAAAACCTCGGCTTATCCTTTCATGTCAAAAGGTCGTGTGCTAATATCCTAGGTTTACCATGATAATTTAACCCGCCATCGGTATCGTTGTCCGCACTTACGCGAGAGGTAGCGTGTATAGGGGCTCCCTAACATCGGCTTGGTATATGATTTTAGTTCTTATACGAGCTCTTCTCGGCAGTTTGAATAAATTATACTAGTATTTGGTTATTTAGTATATATACGTATATATTTGTATATATCCACAATTGTTTATTACCTAAATACTTGCTACTACAATTTCGACTCGTACACTGTTTTCGTTCTTTTAGAAGGTAATTATAATTTTGTTTTAACAGACTGGTTTTATGTTAACTATTTATATAAATTTACAAAACTATTACTAAATATTATTAAAAGTAACAAAAAACCCTGGCATTACAAATACATATTACAGTACAAAACAAATGTTAACATGATGTAAACCTCATTATTTTGTATCATTGTCCTGTTCACTCATTTCTTTCAACTTCTTGCGAAAAACATTCACTGCATACTACTTTTGTTAGTCCAGTGTTCTCTTTGCATGTTGAGCGTTTGCACGCATCACAGCGAGCTGACGTAAATCGGTTTTTTCGAACTGGGAGTAGGCACATCTTGGTTTCCGCCCGGGAACGTCCGAAAATATATAGAGTAAACACCATAGCTTTTTTTGGTAATGATTATAAACAAGTTTTACAAAGTGTTCAATTAGATACTTGTAAAAATGTAGAAGTGAGAACTGCTAGCAATACTTACCTGGGGCTGCTGGTGTCGCAGTTCTGACGGGAAGTTCTTGTCCAAAGATATTTTTGATGGAATTTCTGGGACCAATTGACAGAACATCGACTAAAGCACGTCTCAACAGATGTGGCTTTACGATTTCCAGGGCAAGATTCTTCAATCCAGCTCAAAATAAGAGATTCACTAGGCCTATTAGCCATTATAATTTCACTGTGATACCGTTTACTAAAACATTACACCAGCACGGAATGCGCAAAAACTGTGACGCCAAAGGTATCGAGGCTAGAATGCTCCTAACACTGCCTGTGACGCGACCGGTATCGTAGCGAGGCGCGGACTAAGTGTAAGGACGAAGCGGCGCGGCGCGGCGCGGCGCGGCGCGGGGCGTGCCGGGCCGGGGCGGCGCGTCGTCTGCGCGGGTATTGCACACACAGGACGCGATAACATACAGGCGGTAGTCGACAACATGGCGCTATCCAAAGCTGCACGTATAAGTATCCTCTGTGAAAATAACTTTTTAAAATTGACAATTTTGAAACGACGGCGGAGGAGAGAGTGGGTGAATAAAGTGTGTTTGAGGAGAGCTATTTATGGAGAGTATCATCACTTATTTCCAGTTTTAAGGAGGCACGAGGAACACTTTGTACGTTACACAAGAATGTCAATTTCAACATTTGATTATATTCTTAGTAAAGTTAAAGACGATCTGGAAAAACAAACAACCAACTGGAGAAAACCTATCGGTCCAGAGGAGAGACTAGTTGTTTGTCTGAGGTAAGTCAGTTTCGTATTGATTATATTAACATTACTTTTGCATTTGAAAATAAATGAGCCGGTAGAGGTGGTAAATAAAGGTTAGAGTACATCCTTTTTAAAGTATACTTAATGTATTGAAGCTACGTCATTTGATAAAACAAATGAAATCAGAATTAAAGATCCTCTCCAAAAAAAAAATACATTTTGGAATTACTATGTAAAACAACACAAACTGTTTTCATGTAGATATTTTACTTTATATTTTACCACTGCTGTTGTGAAGTCTCATAGTTAGAAGGTATGCGTCCTTCGTCGATGTAGTGAAATGTTTCAGAAGCACCACCATGATCTGATTTAGTCATTTTCGCATCAATGAAAAGCTGCGTAATTTTATTTCTCATTGTTAACTTTTCTAAAGCTGACATATCTTTAAAATGAGGCAGCAAGCTCATTAAAAAGTGATAATCTTCACACTGTTCACTACCTTTTCTAAGGAGTTCGACCTTTTGCTCTTCTACCAGTAACATTTTCTTTGCCACGACATCTTGCACATTTACTTTTCTCTTACGGGGATTTTGAGAACCGAAACTTGAGCTAGGGTGGGACATACTTGAGAGAGTTTCAGAACGTGATGAAACAGTCGAACACTCGCCTTCTACCTCCTCCAAACCGTCCTGTTTTTGTGACTGCGTGCCATCGCCGCTAGCATCAAGTTCATCGAAGTTCATGTCGTTGCCAGACGGCGATGAAATCGTAGGGGACGGGTTCAGGTTTCCAGAAGTTGTACTTGGATTCATCTCATCTTTCAAAAAGTAGAGCAACTCAAAAAATGGCCAGGTTGAAAGTTGCGTTTTACCGCCAGCATCACCAGATTTGTATTGCATCGTCTTTTTCAGTTCCTTTCTGTAATGATCTCTCATGTTCTTCCATTTACTCCGAGCTTCATCCTCTGAAAAAAGTAAAAACATTTCTGCAACAAACTCGTTTTCTGAGCTAATGCGGTAGCTTGGTATGAGCGTGGCGGGGGATGCATTTGGAAAGTAGCGTGTAATATGTTAAGGGAAGAGACCCAAAATAGTAGGTCAAGCTGGGTTTCAGTTAAAGAGTAACAGACACTACCCCCATTTTTATACTATGTAGTAGAGATGTATAAATTTATCTTTAGAACTGGCAGCGTTGTGTCCTTATCTCTTAGTGTTTTATTTAATGTCATAACTTATTTTATTTTTAAGGGAATCGGCAATTGCTGCCACCCTGTTACTATAAAATCTACCAAATGATTTTTACATATATTTTGATAACAAATTACAACTGTTGCTGCTAATATATTAATTTGCTTTTGTTTTAGGTATTTAGCCACAGGTGCTTCGTTTAAAACGCTGGCTTATTCCTTCCGAATGGGATATTCAACCGTGAAGTCTATTGTGATAGAGACGTGCAAATTACTGTGGAAAAACCTAGTGGAAGATCATATGCCCGTGCCCATTACTGAAAAATTGAAGCAATCAAGAGCGGGGTTTTGGGACTTATGGAACTTCCCAAATTGTGTAGGAGCACTTGATGGAAAGCACTGCAGAATAAAATGTCCTCCACATTCTGGATCGAAATTCTATAACTACAAAAAGTTTTTCTCAGTAGTCCTGCAAGGTGTGTCTGATCCGGAATACAAATTCTTAGCCATTGATGTAGGTGCGAAAGGTAGCCAAAATGATGGCGGTACGTTTGCTGCTTCTTCACTATACGCAAGCCTCGAAAACAACGCTTTCAACATGCCCCCAGACTGCGAACTTCCTACTTCTTCCGAAATATTACCAAACGTTCTCATTGCAGATGAAGCATATCCACTGAAAACGTACCTGCTGAAGCCATATGCGCGGAAAGATCTGACTCCTGCAAAAACAACCTTTAATTATCGATTGTCACGAGCTCGGAGGTGTATTGAATGTGCTTTCGGCATACTCTACTCAAAATGGCGCTTTTTTCAGAAAGACATTGAAACGACAGTACCCCACGCTATAACAATAATAAAGTGTGCTTGTGTTCTCCACAATGTTGTGAGGGACAAAGACGGTGAAAATGACCCCGTATTCAGAGAAGTGCGTTTTAATGCAATTCCAGCCACAACTCTACACAAACATAGGAGAAATAATAGATACACATCTCGAGCACAAGAGATCAGAGATAAATTTGCCAACTATTTAAAAACACAAAGACTTTTGAAAGGAGACTATAGTGTCTAAAAGTGCGGTTAACTTTATAATTTCATAAACTATAATAGTCAGAATAGAACTGAACTGAACTGAACTGACTTGAATTGAAAAGAATTTCTTTAAAAGAGTCTAACATCAACATACATAACCATATATTCTGTGTTGTTTTACGAAATATAGCTAGGTACTTACTTGTATTCATTGCTCTTCCTATTTCATCCCACAGCTTCTCAATCACACCTCTGTTGCGATAATGCTTGTGCCTCGATTGCCAAATAGGCGGTCTAGCAAATACCTCGTTAATAAGTAGTTCGCCGTCCATGGTACAACGTGCAGCCCGCGTCTACCCGCCTCAAGAAAACAAACTCGACTGTTCCAAGTTAGCCCGCGCCGCGTCGCCCCGCTCCGGCTCGCTTCAAATCGCTATTTGTTTGTGCAGTCCCATAGCTTAGTACGTACTTGTTCATATCGCCCCGGCCCGGCCCGGACCGCCCCGCGCCGCGCCGCTTCCTGTGTGCCCTTACACTAACACTCCAGACAGAACGCACTTTCCCCACTCCTCCACGTGACACGTGTGCGTGAATCATCGCGTAGCGAAGGAAAACATGTGACTCATAAACTCATTTGAGAATACCTGGAGTTTGAAAAGTTTGAGTCTTAAACCAAAAAGCTTTTCTTAATAACGAATGTTTTTGTTAGGGGCTACCTAACAACGATACCGATGGCGGGTTAATTAAGGTCATGATTGCAAAGATCCTAAGGCACCTTCCACATTCTCACCTTTGAGGTAAGTTGTCTTGCTTTTTACTTGTATTTACTTATTGCATTTACTGCTCCTGTGTGGTGACTCTATGTGGTAATTTATTTGAACTTTCTGGGTGTCAGTGTGTTGACACAGTCTTGAACAATCACTGTGCACTGAGTTACTTACTGATATCGAACTGCTAACTGCCTGTCATCCACTACGTTACTGTGTCTTGAGTCTTGTGGTGACACTATTTTTAATTTCACTTAATTGAAGCCACACGTTATATTGGTACAGTGATTACTAACTAGGAAGTTGGTCTGTGGTTCATGTGGTATGTTTCCTAACCTGGCACCTTACAGTGTTTAAAAATGTTTTTAGGTTCCCATGCCCAACATGTTAAAGTTTGATCATTAACCTAACTAGTGCTGGTGGAATCCTAACCGTCACAGTGCCTCTTGTTGACCGTCACTGTGTATTTATTATCAACCTAATCGTAACTGTGTATCACTGTTTATATTTTAACCCATTAACGTGCCACCTCACAGTGTATTATAAACTGTAATAACTCGTGCCGTCACTGAGTGTAACCTTAACTCTATAATAATCGTGTCGTCACAGGCCGATGTAAATTTTAAAGTGTAACAGTGATTTAATGTTCTGGGTAAATCAGAAAAATAATGATACCACGCATAAACAGTAGGATTGAAATTAACCCCACTTTAAAGCGTTACAAAATTCGTCACATAAAACGTTATAGATTTTGGCTTACTTTTTGCATAGGCCTATATAGGGTAGATTATTTGGATACTGGGTTGTGAATTCACTAAACACAATCGACAGCAAAGAGCAACATTTGACGAGGTCATGGTTAAAATACCCGACCCTGTAGCGAAACGAACCCGGGACCCCTGCGATCAAAAGCCAGCACGGTAACCACTTAGACATTAAGCCGGACGGTCTAAGGAGACTGGAGACTGATAAGTTTCAATCTGTGGGAAACGCTATTCTATCTTCAGTTTCTTCCAGTAAGTTACCTTGTCGTCCACCTCTGTGGTATAGTGGTTAGTGTGATTAGCTGCCACCACCGGAGGCCCGGGTTCGATTCCCGGCTCTGCCACGAAATTTGAAAAGTTGTACGCGGGCTGCAACAGGGTCCACTCGGCCTCGGGAGATCAACTGAGTAGAGGGGTATTCGATTCCATCCTCAGCCATCCTCGAAGTGGTTTTCCTTGGTTTCCCACTTCTCCTCCAGGCAAATGCCGGCATGGTACCTAACTTAAGGCCACGGCCGCATCCTTCCCTCTTCCTTGCCTATCCCTTCCAATCTTCCCCATCCCCCGACAAGGCCCCTGTTCAGCTTAGCAGGTGAGGCCGCCTGGGCGAGGTACTGGTCATTCTCCCCAGTTGGAACCCCCGACCCAAAGTCTCACGCTCCAGGACCCTGCCCTTGAGGCGGTAGAGGTTCGATTCCTCGCTGAATCCGTGGGAAAACGAACCTTGGGGGGTAAACAGATTAAGAAGTTACCTTGTCCATTACGGCAATAATAATTAGATATTTCTTCTGACAACTGTACGAAGTCATTTTTCTTAGTATAGGTCGTCCTTTTGCCTTCTTAAGTTTATAAATAGTCTTCATACAGCAGTGTTCAAACGTATGTCCTCTACCTGCTGCAATTTTGAAATTTTAACAGCTGTCAAGAGGTTTAAGACAAGCTTTCCGTACTACTTTAAGGGATAGAAGACTCTCATTGCATATGACGGGAATTTTACGGAGAACATTAACGTTTTCTTCGTAAGTTGTTTGAAAATTATTTTCCTATTCTGTCTGATTGATAGGCTAATATGACACACCGAATGAAGGAACTATGCAGGCCTATCATATCAGCGTCTTCTTGGTGGATCCGCACGACACGAACAGTTATTAGCAAAAAGGGAGTGATTTGATGTGGTAATGACTCCGCTATATCGGCTTTAGTTTGGAAACGACCACAAACCACACGCAATTACAAACTAGAGCATGATAGGCATTGGCTTATTGAAACATTCCAATGAGCAGTGCACATGGAGCTGTATCGGTGTCCTCCTAAACATTATTGCTCGTTTAATTGGATTTTAATGCTCTATTTCATTTTTCATTTATTGAAGCTCTATTTCTCATTTATATCTGTTGAATCCGTTATGTGTTTTCCATACCTAACGGTTGAGTTGAGATATGAAATATTTTGTCCCACTAGTGTCATAAATAAGGGAAGCTTTTATTCAGCTAACTTGATTCGAATTGTCGAAAAGCTGTAGTAGTTATAACACCGACAGACGGAACATAATTAATTACCGCAAAAAATGACATAAAATGGAATATATTGCTAGCGCTTCTGATCAAATCGCTTGCGTACTTTGCTTCTTGTACCCAGATCACTGGCTGGATGGCTGAAAGTCCATATCTGGAAGGGGAGATATTAGGATACACAGAAAGGGTGCTAAGTTCGAATAAGCCTACTGTAGATAAAATAATGTTTCATGTAAACTCCTGTATATTTATATCTTTTTCAGTTTAATATGATGCATAATGAAAAATAACCATGATAAACAAAATAATTAAAAAGCAGTAAGGTTAAAATCTCCTTATGAATAGGGCAAAAAATTGATAATCACTGCGTAAAATCGCGATAAGGTATTATCATTGTTGAAGCTCATCTGGTTAAAGCGCAAAGTCTGCACGGTTTGACACCTTGGTTTTCTAGGTCGAGTCTCGTTGGTGAAAACAATTTTCACCATTAAAATATCGACCGACTGGGTAGCATAATTTGGTGGTATACAATTTTAGACCGCTTATCAAAGCCTCGATTCAATTCCAAACCACTCTGCAGTGTTCATATGGCAAGGCCTGTTTTCAGTTTTGGCTCTTCTTGGGTTCACTGGTATGCTCGAAGTTTCTTCTGGAGAAGAGCACGTTCCCGTGTGTGACCCCTATTTCCCGAAGGCCATTTTCAACTTTGCTGAATCAGGTTCCCTTGGTTTTCTTGTTTACAAAGTAGTAAAATATCCGGTTTGTCAGTCACTACGTGTTATGAGGCCATAAAAATGAATCCTCTTTTTCCGAATGGTATCGATTATCCTTTTCACATGTACGTGCTGTTCCTTATTACGCATCACCCCTGTACTCACCATTTTCTCTGATTGGTCCTGGTATCTGTCTCAGGACTTTCCTTCTTTGGCTTCTTTTGCAATCAGACCCTTCCTACTCAATGCAAAATATTCTGCTGCAGACATGACCTCTGGAGGAATGACTGAACACTGATGAACACTGACGTTTACTTGTACACATCTCTAGTTAGCTGGAATGCCATTTCTATCTTGTTGATCCTAGAAGCGAGTGCTTCTTTCTCAGACTTGTTACCTACTATCCACTCGCCTAACTTTTCTGCAAGTTTGATTACCGCTGTTCCAAAATTAACTCTCTAGGAGCTGACTTGATATTATTATTATTTCTTCTTCTTTTTCTTTCTACGTTATGTCCATTCAAAGAGCACATTCGAACTTGTTCTTTGGCCTGATGATTTTCGCCTTCTTATCCTCCCAAAATCTCTTCATGAATGCACTGCGTTTCATCTTCAGTTATGTGGACCACTTCCTATCAGATTTATTTTATGTTTCTCTACGAATTTGTGCTTGGCTACTATTGTACTAAAGGCTCCACGATCTTCTATGATGTAGCCCGTGATATTCATTTCCTGGAGGTCCACCTCCGTTTCTTCTAGCCTGTTTTTTGACCGTCTTTGAGTTGATTACTTTAAATAATAGTTTGGTGAGTCTGCCGCTGTCCATTCTATAGATATGGCCATACAATTTCAGGTGTCTCTTTCGTACGACATCAGTAAACCTGTCAGTTAATGAGTAGAGGTTTCCTGTTCTCCTCTTAATCCACATTCCATTTTTTCTCGTGAGACCATGAATTTTCCGGAGAATTCTCATTTCATGTTTTTCAATTTCTATAATTTTAGAGTGATCTCCAAGGGATATGGTTTCTGAGACGTATAGAGCTTCCGGCAAAACAACCGTCTAGTAATGTCGTAATTTTGCATTACGCGATATGACTCTCTTGTTGCAGTAATTCCACGTTAGTCTGTAAGCCGCATGGAGTTTAGTGGCTCTTCCTATAGCCCTACTGTTTAGTACGCATAGTAGAGTGATTTCTCGAATGTACTTGAAGGAGGACACCTGTGAATTTGTGCCGTCCTCATATCTAGCGGATTTTTTTCTGCAGAATAGCAATGGGATACCAACTGCGGAGAGCATAAGAGAATACTTGTCAACTAAATGGGATGCGTCAATACAACATAATGAAGAGGCACATTGGCTTAAAGCTATCAAAAAGAAAGCTGAGAATATTGAAAGCATGACCAAGCAGATTTCACATTAGAGGAGGTTGTAACAGCGATTAACAATTTACACAATTGGAAGACCCCAGGAATAGACCGCATACACAATTACTACTATAAGCAATTTACCAGTGTTCACAGATTATTCACCTAGCACCTACAAATTTTCATCAGTAAACCAGATGCCCTCCCACACTTTCTCACTACAGGAATCACGTACCTAAAATCTAAAAATAACAACACGGCAAATCCTGCTAACTACCGACCAATCACATGCCTACCAACTTTATACAGAATTATAACATCTCTTGTAGCAAGTAGAATAGAGAATCATTGCAAGGTCGATGACATCATCGCTGAGGAACAAAAGGGCTGCAAACGGTTCACAAAAGGCTGTAAAGAACAATTAATAATTGATAGTATAATCATGGAACAAGCATACCATAACAACCGAAATTTGCACACTTGTTTCATAGATTACAGAAAGGCATTCAACTCAGTGCCACATTCCTGGCTGGTTGAGGTCCTTAGAGTATATAAAGTTGATCCTAAAATAGTGACATTTCTAGCAACTACCATGCAGACTTGGAAAACTACTATTAACCTCCACAACGGAGAAGAATGTGTGATAACTGACCTCATACCAATTAAAAGAGATATTTTCCAAGGGGCTCTCTCAGTCCGCTATGGTTTTGTCTTGCTCTGAGCCCACTATCAGACTTACTGAGTTCAACAACATATGGATTCAATATCAGAAATAAGCAAATAAACAAAATTTCACATCTATGGATGATTTGAAACTGTATGCTGCATCACAAAGACAACTTGAACACCTTGTTTCAATTACCCACAATTTCTCCACAGGCATCTGCATGAAATTTGGACTCGATAAATGTGCTACTCAGACAATTAGGAGGGGCTCTTTCTCAGCACAGGGAATCCACTATGAAGCAACAGATATCGCACCGCTGACAATAAATGAAACATATCGATATCTTGGATATAACCAATCAGCCAGGATTCAACACAAGGACACAAAACAGACATTGAGACTGGCATATATTGAACGAGTAAGACGAATCGTGCGTTCTATGCTGACACGAAAAAGCATCGTTAAGGCCATCAACACGATTGCTATACCTATTCTCACACACTCATTTGGTGTCATAAAGTGGACTACAACTGAGTTGAAGGATCTTCAAACGAAAGTGAATGTTTTACTGACAAAACACAGCATGCATCTTCCAAAATCAGCCTCAGAAAGACTCTGCCTCGTTCTGATGGTGTTCGTGGACTAATAGACCTTGAGAAATTACACAATGAACAAATTACATCACTAAAGTGCTACTTCAAACATAAATCAGAAACCTCGGCCCTACATAGTGCAATGGTTGTGGCAGATAACGGTTTTACACCCCTCAATATGAACACCCCGGCTTCACTTACAATGTCATTCTCCACAAATGACGAAAAGATCGTTCTATGGAAAAAGAAACCTCTTCATGGGCGGTATCCAAATGCGTTAAATAAGCCATATATCGACAAACAAGCGTCGCACGAGTGGCTGACACATTCGGAGATATACCCAGGAACAGAGGGTATGTTCGCCCTACAAGATCAAGTCATTATCACAAGGAACTACAGAAAGCATATACTACATGATCCGTATGTCTATTCAGATTTGTGCCGACGATGTAATACATCTCCAGAAACCATCCAGCACATAACCTCAGGTTGTCAATTAATGGCAAACACAGACTACAAGTACAGACATGACCAAATTGCAAAAATTATTCACTAGAAATTAGCCCTACAAATAACGTAATCCATTGTGCCACAGCATATTGGAAGTACAGACCCAAATCAGTCTTGGAAAGTGAAAATTACAAAATTTACTGAGATAGAAGTAACATCACAGATAAAACTATTACCTGCAATAGACCAGATATAACTTTTGTAGATAAAAACAAGAAAATCTGCATCATAATTGACATAGCATGCCCTAATACTCACCACCTTCAATCAACACATACAGAGAACATTTCCAAATACACAGATCTGGCCACAGAGATAAAAACCATGTGGAAACTCAACAATGTTATTGTACCGGGCGGTACACCTCTACGACGCAAGTTCAAATCCTGCGCCAATTGAAACTCCTCTACAGGAGAAACCCTGAACTGTAACAACTGAATCAACTCCACTGTTTATCAGAAGATGTCACTGTGTATATTTCGATTTGTTTTTGTTTCTCATTGATCAAGAAGTGTGGACATTCTCTAACAGGTGTCTCTACGAAAAAACTATGATAATGCACTCTGGTGCGAAGGAATGAACTTTCTTGGAGAAATTTGGTATTCATAAGTTTTGTTCTTTAATTTGGGGGTTGGCAATATTAAGCTTTCTATCCGCCTGTTTTGAATTTGGCCAATCCTAAATTTCTGTAATTAATTTCCCACCAATTAGGTGTTTCTTCATCGATTTGTGTGTAACTTTCGCTGTTAACCAATAAACGTTTGTGGGCGGGTCTTAATCATTCATGAAAGGTCTCGAATATTCCGCGAGGGTATAAAAAATGCTGATTTTCTTGTCTCCGGGCCACTTCAACATCTTGCTTAGTGTATAGAAGCATAGCATGGAGCGGGAAGCGCCTCTTTCTTCGGGCAACAGATCTTCAACAAGGTAATGGCCATCTAACATCTTTTTCATGCTAGCTCAGCAATTTAACTCGCGGCGAAGGTTCGAAACTTTTAATATGTAACCCATCTCTTTAAAATGTAAATCCCTTTTCAGTCTATGTAAAACTACAAATTTCTTCAACTGTAAATCGGGGATAGAGAGTACTTTACCCTCTCGAGCTCCACTTCATTTTTGAATTTGAGGTGACTATGTTTTCGTAACCGTTTCCTTCTTACAGTGTTAAATTGATTTTGTATACAAGTCACCTCCATAGATTGGGATTAGCCCCTGTGCAATAGGCCTAGTGTCTCTTAGGTTTTAAAAGGTGTATTTAGGAGTGCAAGTACTCGGCTCCATTCAATCTTGTATTTTTGGCCATTAATTTAATCCGTTTTTGTTTTCCTTCCTGAGAAGGCCCAGTAGATTGGGTACGAGGTACCCCTGTGCCATTATAAGTGGTGCCTTGATGGCAGTTAAGTGTAATAAGCTGTTATTGCCTTTAATAGGCTTGGACGATTGAGAGCGGGTCAGTTCTTTCTGGTATTTTGAAAGGTGCCTCTAGGAGGCTTGACATTACGAGATGGGAGCAAATGCTCCATGTAATTAAGTGTTTTCTGCCCTTTGGTAATTTGTGGTTATGAGCTGAGGGCTCAGGAATTGTAACTTGGGGCACGAAGCCCAGGACTTTTTAATACCCGAAACTCTTGTTTTTCGTTTGTAAAATCATTATTGTACCTGAATTTTCATTGTTATCTCACTTAGTGAAAATTGTTAAATGTTGTTATCTGTTGAAAATATAACATTTATTTAAATTTCTATTTCATCTTTAAGACTTGTAGTTAGACCCATTCCAGCCCGCACCTTCTTCCACCTCTGCCTTCCACGGATAACTCCGTAACAGTTATCATAATTTCATGTTGGTTTCTTTTCATGATATTTCCCGTAATCAACACCAAAATATTAAAAACATCACGTATAATTATCACAGTTTTCCGTGGTTTCCCATTTTCACACAAGGCAAATGCTGGTGATCTACCTTAATTAAAGCCACAGCCGCTTCCTTCCCACTCCAGCTCTTTCCTATCCCATCGCCGCTGTAAGACCTAGCTGTGACGGTGCGATGTAAAGCAAATTGTAAAAAACAAAAGGAAACAGAAAAAGAAACCTTCCTAATTTTGTAAAGTATGGTAAAATAATTAACTCATTGTTTTTAATGTTGGTTTCTTTTCATGATATTTCCCGTAATCAAAACCGAAATATTAAAAACATCACGTATAATTTTCAGACATTTTTACCATCGCCGATTTATTATTTTTTATTTTTCTTCTTCTTCTTCTTCTCCTTATTATTATTATTATTATAATTATTATTCCCACGTAATTAACATTCGTAAACATAAATATCTGCTAAACAATGCGGAAGGAGCCTTGAGAAAGTATGACAGCTAAAAATTCCTCGCTTTCATTTATCTGATGGTAAGGAATTTAACGAGCGGCTTAAGTACGTCTTTTCAACTTTCTAAAAGCCTTTCCTTTCATGTCTGAGATTTCTCTTAATGTACGTCATTGCTAACATTGACGCGTTAGCTTGTCGCCGTTGTAAATGGCAAGGAATGTCGGGAACGTGGGAGCGCTCGGTGCAGGCTGTCGATTATTTCAAGTCAAGTCGTTGCGGTTGCCGGCAATATGTCTGCAAGAGAGACGACAGACCTGGTTACAGACTGGAATGCGCTAATTCACTAGGGAATAGGCAGGTGTGTGATATTCTAGACGAACAGGGTAAGGCAGAGCACGGCTCTAACTGAGTCCAGAACAGACGCAAATTCTCACTCGCTGACCTACATACAATGAAGGAGTTGCTGTTTACTACCCTAAAGTTTCAAAGAACAGGAATTATCTTAACAAAATATATCGATTACACACCAATTTACTTCGATAAATGATTTATTTACCAGTTCTATGGCTGAGTGGTCGGGTCTTAGTCTTCTGTCCTAGGCGACCCGGATTCGTTTCCCGGATGGGTCACAGGCTTCAAGTCCCCTTAATCTTCTTGGGTCGGAGTCCGTGTGTTCGTGATTTTGCCATCATTCTTGGAACTAATACATCACACACAACGCTATCCTCCTCCACACCAGCACACAGTTTTCCGTACACGGAGTTCCATCAGTCGTCGGAGAGTATGCCCTAGCGATAGCCACCTGAAAATGATGCATATTTTATTTTATTGTTTTAAGGAAATGCTACCCATCGGTTAATAGTTTTATAATTCAAACACTTAAAACCATATCAGTCTATCCTTTAACAGCAACCTCTGTACACATTGCTCTTCTCATAAGCAAAATTTATAAAAGAATCCTCCATATAAACCATTGGTCAGTGGAAATAAAAAAACTGTCTTGTATTCTTTACAACTAACAGGGAGTTAGGGCTACCTGTATCTCCAGAAGTGAAAATCGCTTTTCAAAATTCTTCAACTATTAAACTTTTACCAGAAATTACAAAGTAATGATGGAAATTGAAATATACTGTAGACGGATTTCCGGTACTATCCTAGCCTTCGTGGCAATACAGTGGTTATTTCAACCAAAAGGACGTAGTTTCGATTCCCCGTCAGGGAAAGGAAAAATTTGGAAACCTTCTAACAGTTTGGGTGATTCACATGATACGGGGTTTCAGTTAGCCTTTAAAATAAAAGGTTTCTAGGTGTCTTTTATGAGGGCTATGAGCACCTGGCTGGAGCCACACATTTCCCAATCCTGCATGAGTCTTCATACTGCACCTGGAAAAGAGGGGTCACATAGACAGTTTGTACGCGAAGTCTTCCTTGAAGCTGATCTTCGAAAAGATGTCAAACCCCTAAATTAGATTAAGGAACATGAAGAACCAAGCAATCATCTTTGAAGAAATGTACACCATTTACCAAATGCTAGTTATTACTTTAACCCAAGAAGCCCTTTGCGACACTTTCAACATATTAGCCACAATGAGGAGAAATAAGAAAACATTCATTGAAGTTTTACGTATTAAGTCATAGGCCCTATGCAGTCTTATAGATTAAGTGAATTGCAGTAATGTGTTCATTTATACGTGTATATCTCTCGAGAAAGTATACAATTATTTAATTTTAGAACCTTTTGAACACTTTATTAGTTGTAGACATGCATCATCTCGTAGACATGCCGTCAAATAGTGTGCATTTCCTTTAATGAAGAATGCTCTAAATTATTACTCTATATTCCTTACAAAGTAACGTAATATTTTGAAAGACTTTTCTGAGTATCGGTAACTTCTCTCTATATTTATTGTTTTTTTTATATAGTTCAATTTTATATCATGTAATCCGATGTTAAAGTACAAATTAAACTACATTTCCATATAATTCATTTCCAGCTCCATATTGGTTTCTGGAAAGCATGTACCGGATATTACTACCGTGTTCTGAAAGTTTTTGGTATAGTCATTCATTCGTTGTAAGTCAAAATTTAGTCTGTCAATGGCTACATCTATATCTTTTGGATATGAATGATAATAAATCTGAAGATCATATCTATAGATGTGGTACTTGCTATATTTAAATTCGTCCCCTATGTCGTTCACACTAACAACAAATAAAAGTGGGCCAAAAACCTATACTCTTGTTATGCCATCCTGAGTACATTGTTCCCACTGACACTCGCTGTCGACGGTCAGTGGGGTAGGGGCTAAACAAATTTAAGAGATGTCCAATTTAAGTTGAGACTACAGGTTTTGAGCAGCAGTAACCCAGGGCTATCTGTGTCAAAGACGCTGCTTAGGACTAGAAGTGTTGTTACAGTCACATATCGTTTGTCTATTGCATGTCTGGTGTCGTCCATAACTCGCAGTAATACTGTCGTAATACTATGTCCTTTTTAAAGCCGGATTGAAAAGGGTCAAGGAGAGAATTCTGGGTCAGGTATACAGTGATTTGTGCATGAATCAGACGTTCGAGGGATGGTAGGATGGACACAGGGTGGTAATCTGATGGAAAAACCAAGGTAATATTTTTCGGGATTGGCCTTGTTAGTGCGTCTTTCCAAACGTTAGAAATACTCCATTGGTCAGGCAGTAGTTGAATATGTGAGTAAATACTGGCCGTACAGCCCCGATGATGTTTTTAATTAATTTTATAGAGATACCGTCATTAACCTGTCGCATCGCAAAGTGATAGAGTGCAGCACACTTTTAACATCATTTGCGCTAACGGTGTGGAAAGAGAACTGGTTGGGCTCGGAGCGGCATGCGGAGTTTGTGGGATTAGCCTATAATGGAACTGGTCCGACGATTGGCTGAGAAAAGTAATCATTTAACGTATCTAGAGATATGGTGGGAATGCGCTCCTTTACAGCTTTGCCTATGCCCAAAGATCGTAGCTTCTTCCAGGTTTGTTTAAGTTATTATTTTCCGCTAAGTGTTGAAAGTAGTGGCATTTACTGTTTATAATTAGCTATTTAACTTTGTGCATTATCTCCAACTACGACTGCGAACATTAAAATAAATTGTATTTTTGCTTCTTATGGTTCAAATCCGAGAATGTGAAGTTTCAACTTCCATTGTGCTTCAATAATTTGTTCGTAGTTAATCGTACTCCCTCCCGCCACAAGATCTACTAGTAGCTATCAACCGTCAACTGTCCAAAGACACTAAGGCTGTGAATTTATATGTAGAAATCTCCAAGGATTGTGGTATAGTAAGTGATATTGAGTCAAGGTGCAGTAAAGCTGATGCAGTGAGCTCGATGTTGCGATCAACAGTGTTCTGTTAAAAGGAAGTCAGCTCCTGTAGGAAACTTACTAAGGAATATATTCAATAAATTTCCAATTTCTTTGAAATAATTTAAGAAAAGGCTAGGAAAACAACAGATAGGGAATCTGCCACCTGGTCGACTGCCCTAAATGCAGAACAGTAGTGACTGATTGATTTTCTCAGTGTCAAAATAGTGAACATTGGTCATCCTGTAACTGTACAAAGACAAATTATAACGTACCGTAAGATCTGAATAAATCTCATCTCATCCCTTTGTCCTTGTCTCTCTACAATTTCTGGATCCACTGGGTGCAAACGTTGAATAACCATGCTCCTCCATAATATCAAATCTGCATTTAATGAGATGGATGTGTACGGGGTGGAGGTATGATAGCCGGTTGACTGGTTTCTCATCAAGACGGCCACCGATAGGTTACCTGCCAATGAATATGGGATTTTTTAAATGAGGTGACACGTTCCTACGGCTCGGATTTGATGTAATACCGGAGGACGTTTGGTTATACTTTCGATATGAACAGTCACGTTACAACGTTCATCCGTTTTAATGAGTAGGGTAAAAACATAAAAATAATTAGGCCTACTTAAATGGGGAATGGTAAAGCTTTATCAACTGAAAGTAAAGTAAAGCTACTACAGTCCAGAGAGTATATTCTTATTTACTGAAGACTGTATAACTGGTATTACGAATTGTGTAGCAGCAGATGGTCACGAGTACATGTTTCAGAACACGAGATGCCTGCTATAATCCACCATATATGAATATTACACACTGGACTGTAATCAACATTTATTAACCCTTACGTTACAAAATGTGTGTATAGTCTCACATACGGGCAACGTACCTATAGTAAATTCATGTTATAATACATTATACAACATCTACACCATTTTCTGGCACAATTTTGGAAGTCAGGCGTGGTCGCATCATATCTTGATTATTGGATAATTATGTGAGCGAATATTGGAGGTTGTCATTATGATAATTATTTGGGGATATTAGGTCGTGAAATATAAAGTACAAGCTGACGAGTTTCGATCCTGCGACCTCGATCGTCTTCAGAGCAACAATAAAGCAAAATGGCAACTGTCACTCCATAGTAACCATAATCAAGATAGTGAGACCTTGTTAGAAATATAGTTCATTCCAGGGCCTCCAGAGTCACGGAGAAAGGTGTTGACGAGTTAATTATGGAGGGTAGCCATGATCTACTCAGTATATAGCCGTCACCTTTGTTGAAATTATTCGGGCGTTTAGCAATTTCTATCGCCTCACGAATGATTCTAGGAATAAAATATTTCTCTCTACAAATGACAGAAGTTGTATCAAAAATTATTTGATGGTCATTATGTATGGCATGTTCTGCCACAGCAGACTTCTCTGGCTGGCAAAGACGTAAGTGCCTGCGATGTTCTTTAACCCTTGTTGCTACCTTCCCACATGTTTGGCCAACATAAACCGATCCACAGGAGCAAGGAATCATATATATTCCAGCGCAGTTTAAACCAATAGGATCATCGACAGATCGCAAACAATTGCCTATGATGATATTGGGCTTAAAAATGGTCTTGATATTGTGCTTTCTGAGAATATTGCCAATCCTATCCGTGACAGATTGTACGTATGGCAAATATGCCAGACTCAAAGGACGAGAATCACGTGACAATCTGTCTTTTGGCTTAGGATGTAGCATTTCGTCAATCTTTTCCCTTGAATAGCCATTGCTCAGAAATGTTCTGGTTAGGACCTCAAGTTCACCGCTTAATTTATCCTCCTCACAAACCTCCCTTGTTCGGCTGATATGAGTGTTAAGCATAGCACGGTTTTGGCAAGGAAGGTGATGAGAGGACTCATGATGGTATCTATTAGTATGGGTCTCTCTCTATTCGTTTAGTCGATTCCGACTCTCCGTGACCCCATGAACTAAAATACGCCAATTTCTTCTGTCCTGCACTGCCTCCCGAAGATTTTCCAAGCTGGAATTAGTACGTCTGTGATGCCATCAGTCCGTTCATTCCTTGCCGCCCTTTTCTCCTCGTGTCTTTGATCTTCCCCAACATTAAGGTCTTTTCTAATGAATTGTGTCTTCACATGATGTGTCTAAAGTAGCTTAGTTTTTGATTCAGATTTAGGCCATCCATGGAAAACTAGGATTTTATTTGCTGTAAAACTGACCTATTTGTTTTCTTCGCAGTCCATAGGATTCTAAGGATTTTCCTTCAACACCACAATTCAAAGTAGTCTATTCTACGACGTTCAGCTTTTCTTATGGTCCAGATCTCACATCCGTACATCACAACTGGAAAAACCATAGCCCTTTCTACACGGATCTTTGTTGTTAATGTTATGTCTCTACTCCTTAAGATATTGTCAAGATTGGTCATTGCCTTTCTACCAACTAGCAATCGTCTTTCGATTTCATCGCTGCAGTCATCATCAGCAGAAATCTGTGAAGCAAGATAGTTGAAAACGGACACCACCCCCATTTTTTCTCCTCCTACATGCCATGAATTGACAGGTACAGTTGCCATAATTTTTGTTTCTTTGACATTCAACATTATTCCAGCCCTTGAACTTTCTTCTTTCACTTTCAGTAAGAGGGTTTTTAAGTCTTCTTCATTTTCTACCATGACGATAGTATCATCTGCATATCTCAGGTTGTTTATATTTAACCCATCTATTTTGATTACTTTTTCTTCTTCATCTAACCCCACATTCCTCATAATGTGTTCTGCATACAGATTGAAGAGGTAAGTTGAAAACATGTAGCCTTGCCGTATTCGTTTCTGAATCTTTTTTTTTTTGCTAGGGGTTTTACGTCGCACCGACACAGATAGGTCTTATGGCGACGATGGGATAGGAAAGGCCTAGGAGTTGGAAGGAAGCGGCCGTGGCCTTAATTAAGGTACAGCCCCAGCATTTGCCTGGTGTGAAAATGGGAAACCACGGAAAACCATCTTCAGGGCTGCCGATAGTGGGATTCGAATCTACTATCTCCCGGATGCAAGCTCACAGCCCGCGCGCCTCTACGCGCACGGCCAACTCGCCCGGTTTTCTGAATCTTTACCCATTTAGTTGTTCCATATATGGTCCTCACCGTAGCTTCTTGGTCAGAGTATAAGATCCGTATGAGGTTAATGATATGATCTGGTACTCCCGTGTGTTATAGTACCTTCCATAATTCATTATGATCGACACAGTCAAAGGCTTTAGCATAATCAATAAAGCAGGGATTCTGGAACTCTCTTGCTTTTTCCATTATCCATCGGATGTTGGCGATATGATCTCTGGTCCCTCTTCCTTTACGAAATCCAGCTTGTTCTTCAGGTAGCTCTCGGTCTACATACTGGCGAATTCTATTATGCAAGATTTTAAGCATGACTTTGCTAGCATGTGAGATAAGTGCAATTGTTCGGTAATTCGAGCATTCTTTAGAATTTCCTTTCTTTGGAATTGGAATGAATACTGAACTTTTCCAGTCTTTTGGCCACTGTTGGGTTTTCCATATTTGCTGACATATGGAATGCAAAAGTTTCACTGCACTATCTCCAATTACTTGGAACATTTCTACTGGAATTCCATCATGTTCACTTGCTTTGTTCTTAGCAATATTCTCTAGTGCACATTTGACTTCACTTTCTAAAATATCTGGTTCTGCTTCTAAGGGCACATGAACTTCATTATCAATAATACACGGTTCTTTCTTATACAGATCTTCTACATATTCCATCCATCTTTCCTTAATGTCCTCTGCTTCTGTTAGATCTTTACCATTTTTATCTTTTACCATTCCAATTTTTGCCTGGAACTTTCCTTTGATGTCCCTAATTTTCTTGTAGAGATCCCTCATTTTCCCCATTCTGTTATTTCCTTCAACTTCTTTGCATTGATCATTAAGGAAAATATTCTTATCTCTTCTAGCTAATTTTCGAAACTCTGCATTTAATTCAATCATTGTTGATCTATCCCCTTTGATGTTTGCTTTCCTTCGTTCTTCTGCAATTTGCAGTGCCTCACCCGATAACCATTTGGCCTTGTTATTCCTTTTCCTGGGAATGTGTTTTTCTGCTGCCCCCTTGACACAGGGGATACTTATGTCCACAGCTCTTCAGGGTTTTTGTCCTTTACCTGTAATGCATTAAATCTGTTCCTTATTCCTACTGTACAATCACAAGGAATTCTTCCAAGGTCATATCTGTACGATGAGGTGGCTTTAGCTATTTTCCTCAATTTTAACCGGATTTTTGCAATTAAGAGTTCATGGTCTGATCCGCAATCAGCTCCTGGTCTTGTTGTAGTTGATTGAATAGCACTCTTCCATCTACTATTACAAATTATGTATTCAATTTGATTCCGGTATTGGCCGTCTGGAGAAGTCCAAGTGTATAGACGTCGTTTGGGTAGCTGGAATAGTCTGTTGCTAATAGCCAGTGAATTGTTTTGGCAGAATTCTAGGAGTCTCTGTCCTGCTTCATTTGTTGTACCAGACCAAATTTCCCTGTTACACCATCTACAATTTCGTTTCCCACTTTGGCATTCCAGTCTCAAACTATGAAAACGACATCCTTTTTTGGTGTCGACCGTAGTAATTATTGTAAATCTTCATAGAACTTGTCAACAACATCCTCTTCAGCATCAGTGGTTGGTGCATAAACTTGAATGACTGTGACATTGAGAGGGTGACTTTGAAGTCTGAAGGACATCATTCTATCATTTATATAGTTGCAACCCATTACAGTTTTACCTACTCTGTTACTGACTATGAAGGCTACTCCATTACTGATGTTGGTGTCTTGTCCAGAAAAGTACAGTGTACCGTGTAGTCATCCGAAATAAGGTCTCCCATTCCGGACCATCTCATTTCACTTATTCCCAATATGTCGATGCCAGTTCTCTCCATTTCTCTTTTGACTACATCCAGTTTTCCTTGATACATGAATCTCACATTCCATGTTTCAAAACAGTCCTGTTCCTACAGCTTTGCACTCTTTTTGAGGCTTCTCTCAACCTAGTTCCCCCGGAGATCCGAACGGGGAACTCAAAACTCCGGAACATTTTAATTTGATTAAAGCCAGGGGTTTTCTTGGGATAATTTCAGTGGTGGTTTCCCGTTGCCTTCCGCTGACCTCTAAATCCTGTCTGCTCACCGACTCAGTTTCCCGCTGGGGTTGGGTACCCAACCTTCCACTGAGTTACTCGGCTTAACAGGAGCACCACGCGTAGGTAAGAATTTGTAGAATTGATGTGAAAGAGGCTAAGAGAACTCACTTCCTCAGTTCTTGTAATCGCATATCACCCACATTTTTTTTGCCAGAGTCTCAAGGTGGTTGCAGAGACTCCTCCAGGTTATCTCCTGTGGTCCAGTAGTATGGGTAGGATTACGGTAAACCGATTGACCTAAAGTTCCATCTGATTTCTCAGAAACCAAAACATCCAAGAACGGCAAACATCCTCCACATTCAGTCTCCATGGTAAATTTAATGTTTGGATGTATGCTGTTCAATTGATACAAAAATACGGATAATTCTTGTTCACCATGGGGCCAGATAACAAATGTGTCATCGACATATTTCAACCAGAAGGAAGGCTAGAGCGTACAAAATTGAAGACAACGCTTTTCAAAATCTTGCATATAGAAATTAGCCATGACTGGTGCCAATAGCGAACCCATGGCAACCCCATACATTTGTTCGTATATTGTACAATGAAAACTGAAATATGTGATGGTGGAGACAAGGTGAAACAGATTAACAATGTCACCAGGAAAGAGCTGAACACTTTCAATCATCTGGAGCTTGTGTCTCACATGGCTTTATTATCGCTTTAATCTTCTTCATGGGCTAGACATATATCCAAATTTTCCCGTTTATCGATGTGCCAGAGGAAGAATTCTGTCCCACACTTGAATTCTTCTAAAGTAGTGGTTAATCTATCCACCACTAATTTGGATACTCCTTCTATGTCTATACTCGAGAAAGGATTAAATTTTGTGATTTCACCTCTTAAGCTTCCGACGGAGGAGATCATCTGTGGAGTTGAGGCTTCTCTAAAGCCCTTACCGGATCATATTGCTGAGGAGATTCGTCTGGAAACCGCCACCATTTATCAGACATTTCAAACCCCCTCGTCCTAATATTACTTCCAAAGAGACGTATGCTCTTAAACAACTAAAAATGAACAAGGACTTGGTGGTGTTGAAGGCTGATAAAGGCAATGCTACCGTGGTTATGAACACCGTCGACTACAATAATTAGATTGAGGAACTTCTCATTGATCCCACGTACAAGGTGCTAAAAACGATCCTACCAACGCCATTTATAGGAAAACAGCATCCCTTCTTAAAGCTATCTGGATTCCTAATGATGTTCCTCGTGGTTTGCGACAGCAGGCTTCTACAGTTCCCCGAATTTATGGCCTTCCTAAGATCCATAAAGACGGAGTTCCCCTTAGACCAATTGTTAACAGTATAGGTTCCCCTACATACAACCTGGCCAAATACCTTGGAAAACTTCTCAAGCCGTATACAGGTAATGGGGCATCCATCAGGAATTCATCGCGGTTTATTGGCATTTTATCCAATCTGCATGTTTCTCCTGGTGATATTCTAGTCAGTTTTGATATTGTGTCTCTGTTCACTAGGGTTCCAATCATGGGCACCTTGTCTCTGCTGGATAAAATCTTCCCTGCTTCCATTGTTATCTGTTTCACCTTGTCGTCACCACCACATATTTCAGTTTTCATGGTACAATATACGAAGAAATGGGTGGGATTGCTATGGGATCGCCATTGGCACCAGTCATAGCTAATTCATATTTGCAAGATTTTGAAGTGCTTTGTCTTCAATCTTGCACGCTCAAGCCTTCCATCTGGTTGAGATATGTCGATGACACATTTGTTATCTGGCCCCATGGTGAACAAGAATTATCCATATTTTTGTATCACTTGAACAGCATACATCCAAACATTAAATTTACCATGGAGACTGAACGTGGAGGATATTTGCCGTTCTTGGATGTTTTGGTTTCTGAGAAAACAGCTGGAACTTTAGATCATTCGGTTTACCGTATACCTACCCATACTAATAGATACCATCATGGGTCCTCTTATCACCATCCTTGCCAAAAGTGTGCTATGCTTAACACTCTTATCAGCCGAACATGGGAGGTTTGTGAGGAGGACAAATTAAACGGTGAACTTGAGTTCCTAACCAGAACATTTCTGAGCAATGGCTATTCATGGAAACAGGTTGACAAAGTTCTACATTCTAAGCCAAAAGACAGATTGTCAAGAGATTCTCGTCCTTTGAGTCTGGCATACTTGCCATAAGTACAATCTGTCATGGATAGGATTGGCAATATTCTCAGAAAGCACAATATCAAGACCATTTTTAAGCCCATTATCATCATAGGCAATTGTTTGCGATCTGTCGATGATCCTATTGGTTTAAACTGCGCTGGAATATATATGATTTCTTGCTCTCGTAGATCGGTTTATGTTGGCCAAACATGTCGGAAGGTAGCAACAAGGGTTAAAGAACATCGCAGGCACTTACGTCTTTGCCAGCCAGAGAAGTCTGCTGTGGCAGAACATGCCATACATAATGACCATCAAATATTTTTTGATACAATTTCTATCACTTGTACAGAGAAACATTTCATTCCTAGAATCATTCGTGAGGCGATAGAAATTGCTAAACGCCCGAATAATTTCAACAAAGGTGACGGCTATATACTGAGTAGATCATGGCTACCCTCCTTTTTCCGTGACTCTGGAGGCCCTGGAACGAGCTATATTCCTAACAGGGTCTCACTATCTTGAGTCTGGTGACTATGAAGTGACAGTTGCCATTTTGCTTCGTTGTTGCTCTGAAGACGATCGTGGTCGCAGGATCGAAACGCGTCAGCTTGTATTTAATATTACACGACCTAATATCCTCAAGTAATTATCATAATGTAATTTAGTGGTCGTGAAAGTCTACGTATTAAGATTGGAGGTTGTGTCAGCCAAAACGATTTTTTACATACCGGTAGTTGATAGGCAATGAACTAGACTTTGGTATCGATATTCATTTTCGAATAACAATAAAAATAATATTTTAATAATAATAACAGTAATAATAACTGCTCTACGTCCCACTAACTATATTTACGGTTTCCGGAGACGCTGAGGTGCCGGAATTTAGTCCCACAGCACGAAATATTTTACGTGCCAGTAAATCTACCGACACGACGCTGGGGTATTTGAGCATCTTCAAATACGGCCGGACTGAGCCAGGATCGAACTTCCGAACTTGGGATCAGCAGGCCAACGCCTCAACCGTGCGAACCACTCAGCCAGGTCACTTTGGAACACAACACCAC
This sequence comes from Anabrus simplex, assembly GCF_040414725.1. NCBI lineage: Eukaryota > Metazoa > Arthropoda > Insecta > Orthoptera > Tettigoniidae > Anabrus > Anabrus simplex. Next base: position 309,112,382 of record NC_090265.1, on the reverse strand, counting down.
TTTTCTTCAGAATGTATGTCAGAGAAGTGGATTAGATGAGGGTCGAATAATTAAGCAGAATATCTTCTCAGAGTGTATGTGTGTGTGTTTATTTTCGTCTACCTCCTAATAGGATGTTTGTATGTTTACCCACAATGTTTGACTATACCCATCCATTCCCGTGATCTTACACATAAATGCAAGCATAGACGTGCCATATAAAGGGAATTATTTCTGTTCATTTTGGTTTAACTTAATAATATTTTAATTGTTACGTCGTGATTTCCATTGATCTGGAATTAGTTGAATTTTGGGTTGATATTTCATTCTAAAAACTTAGTATTATCGTCATTTTTACTTTGCATGGAGAACAATAACAAGCATACAAACATCTGATTCAGCTGAAGTTAATATGCGTTTTAAGCTCTGGTTTGAATGAAGAAAACTCGTGACCATCTAAACAGTGAATGAGAATATTCATACCTACACCTTCAGAGATCTGAGTGTATAAGAATCTTGATTTCGGAATAAAAGAGAATTATCTAAAATAATAGATATGTAGAGAGTAAGTTTCACAATGGTATATTCTATTCTATTTACGTTTCCATATTAACAATCAAGTTTGCCAAGTACAGGGTCATAAATAAAAGAAAAAAGGTTGGAAACTTTTCATCCGCAATGCTAGCTCGTATTCGTTGTTTGTTAAGTTTCGTAACTGGAATAGATATCCCGCTTATCCCCGAATGAACCGACTATGTAAATAACGTTCCTTTTCTTTTGCTAGAGGTTTAACGTCGCATTAACACATCGAAGGTTTTCGGTGACACAAAACGTGAAATGACTACGATTGGGAAGGAACTGGTTGTAGTCTTTCACCTGTGTGAAAATTAGGAACCAAGGAAATCCATATTCAGGGCTGCTGATAGTGGGATTCGAACCCACTATCTCCCGAATTCAAGCTAAGATTTACAAATAAAAGCCACGAGTGTGTTGATTACAATGCCATATGTCCCCTTTATGTTCACTCCCGTGTACATTGCTTCGACACCTTGAAATTCAAGTTGTACACATTGGACTGGCAAATGTTAGAAAGCGGTATATTTAAAAAACATGGCGCAACGACCGCTGCTCAGCCCAAAGTTCTGCAGATATGACGTGACGTGTGTTCAGCACGACGAATCCTCTCGGCCGTTATTCTTGGCTCTCTAGATCAGGGGCGCTATCTTACCTCCGGATACCTCCTTAATTGTAATCACGTAGGCTGAGTGGACCTCGTCCAACCCTGAGATCCAGAGAAAAATCCCTGGCCTCGACGGGAAACGAACCCGGGGCCTGCGGGTAAGAGGCAGGCACACTACTCCTACACCACTGGGCCGGCGGTCTATTTGTAATTTCACCGCAAGAAAGCTACTTACAGACAACCCTTCAGTCAGCAGTGCCAAAAGAATAGCCTGGAATTGGTGGCAGTAAACACAAGGATGATCGACCCTAGAAGATAGAAGGTCAAGAAACCGCGAATCTGGATCAGGAAATGAAAAAGTTGCTAAGTAATGATCACTTTTAGATTTAATATCCTCTAAAATTTTACCTTTTTCATTAATTACGTTCATTTTCATAAAGTGAGAAAGAAAATATATTTTATAAAATGCTATAATGAAATTTCTACATTTGTGGGAGTACATATATCACGCCCTTGCACTGTATTCACAACTACGGGATACTATTATCACTATTCTCATTATTCATTTGAATATTATTCATTCATTTGCATATTCATTCTTTGTATTTTAAGCTGGAAGGTCTCCATATGTGATATGAGTAATTTAATTGTACAAGCGTATGGGAAAACAGTCCCATTTACAACTCGAAAAGTTTCCGTGACTCATGTGTAACAATCAAGAGTCCTATGACATTGCTTTCTTATTGTCTTGGGACGCAGAAGAGGTTCGGGGCGTGGTATTGGAATGGCAAAAGGATCTTCCACTCGTGATTGGATGGTAATCAGGACCAATCTAGACGCACCGTGAGAGAGTAGTGGGGAGGTGAGATCCATATAGGCATTAGGGAAAACAGCGGAGGATTCGCCTTAAAACTTTTGTGGAACGTGGCTGACTTGAAATGTTTGTGGAATGTGAAGTGTGGTATTTACCTACAAACAGTGGAGTGCTTAGGCACTTGGTATTATGTCACTTGTGGCAGGTTGGTGTCTTATATATTAGTGGAAGTTATGGGGTACTGTGTTTCAGACTTCCCATAATTGTATGGCTGCCTAATATGACGTAAGTCCGTTTTTGCAGTTTTCCAGGAGAAGGAAAATAAGTTTATTTCGTACATACGACGTTAAATATTACAAATTATGGCAGTGTTAGGATAATGTTCATACTTTACTGAGTATTTATCACATTTACATAAATGTATGTTATTTATCATAGAAACAAAACAAGTTTTAAACACTTATGTTGGACATATGTTGTGAGTGAATCCAGAAAAACGTTCTAAGGCAAAGTAACACAAGTGCTGTTCATTTTTCTGGTTAATCCCTGGTGGTTGTTACATCATATTTCATGCACTGTGACAATAGGCGAAGAAAATAACAATATTAATCATAAACAGCATACCGGGCGAGTTGGCCGTGCGCGTAGAGGCGCGCGGCTGTGAGCTTGCATCCGGGAGATAGTAGGTTCGAATCCCACTATCGGCAGCCCTGAAGATGGTTTTCCGTGGTTTCCCATTTTCACACCAGGCAAATGCTGGGGCTGTACCTTAATTAAGGCCACGGCCGCTTCCTTCCAACTCCTAGGCCTTTCCTATCCCATCGTCGCCATAAGACCTATCTGTGTCGGTGCGACGTAAAGCCCCTAGCAAAAAAAAAATCATAAACAGCATGGCGTAATCATAAAGAGTATGACGTACTTAATCTGAATCTCACAACAAGGAGCATACTTTTAGGCATACAATATCACCATTACACAGAAATTAACTAATTTATCCTCCTTACTGTGATGTTAATCCACGATAGAATTCAGAGTACCGTTGTTTAAGAGGAATAAAACTTGATATTGCAATGAGATCGTTTTTCTTCTCCTTTTCGACTGGAGTAGTATTATGATACGCAACAGGTAAGCGATCAAGTGAAATATGATGTTCTGTCCTCTTCTTTGAAAGTTTGCTTCTTTTCAGAGAACGTACTTCCCATTTGAAATCTTACGCAATATCAGGGACATAGGATCATCAGACGTGAACTAAAACAAGGCAGCTGCTGTTATCTTGATATTGGGATCCCTATTTATATTAAACAAGGCAGCTGCTGTTATCTTGATATTGGGATCCCTATTTATATTAAACAAGGCAGCTGCTGTTATCTTGATATTGGGATCCCTATTTATATTAAACAAGGCAGCTGCTGTTATCTTGATGTTCGGATCCCTATTTATATTATGTTCTACTGTCCGTAATCTCTGAAGTATCATTGTTTAAAATGAACGACTTCAAGCGGTTTTCTTGGCCTTGCAGTAGCAATAACCTTAATCCAATGAAAGGGGAGGTAATCTTGTGCTGTGGCTTTCCTTTTCTCCTCAAGTGCGAATTCCCTGTCACTGGGCAGTAAACTATGACCACTAACGAGGAACTTTTAATCTGTCTGACTAAAATATTGTGAAGCTATGAGTAGGTGGTAGAGACTAATATTTTCCAGTTGTTTTTTTGGCCGATGCGCCTATGAGACAAAACAATGAGACGGCATTCCTGGCCAGGAGTCAAAGGATTAAATCTATCGGTAATATAGTGAAGGATGACAGATGCAATTTCATTAGCTCCACGTTTAGCTACATTTTCATCACAGAAATGTATAGAAACTTTATTATTACCAACATTATGGATGGCACAGTTATATGTTGAAAGTCGCTTTTGGTAGAACACATTCGAGTGTGCAAAACGGAGCATAACAAAACTCGCTTTAAATCAATACACACTACAAGAACATGGGAATTTTTCTTTGCTACACGTTAGTGTCTTCTCGTAACTTGTTATATGCTGATTCTGCCTTCCTATAATGCGTTTCGCTTTCAAGGTATATCCTATCGTGTTCTTCCTGAGTTTCAGCATCACAGAGTTTAATAAAGTATGTGTCGCAAGTAGCATACATATCGGACCGAGGCGTCCTATTGCGCAAGTTGAACTCGTCGTGAAAATTTTGTCAGTACAAATAAACAGAAACCTTGACTTCAGAGTACTTACTTTTAAACATCTGATACATTATTGGCAGATTCAAATTAGCTGCAAGTTTAGATGAAATGTTCCCGCTATACAGGCTTTCTTGTTTCGAAAAGTTTCGGATGTACTCATGAACCTTTTCTTTTACTTCATGATGGATGGAATGGAGCCTATTACTATATTTGCCTCGTAAGTCGGACACATTACTAGCACAGCGCTTAACTTTGGCCGCTAAACACTGTACCATCCAAGCAGTTGTTCCTGTAGTAGCACATGTTTTCTGACATACAGGAAGATATTCACACGTTATTGGAGATCTTATAGTGTACTGTATTGAGCTCTGTCGTCTTGATAATGCTTCAGGTGTTCACCTCTGTTTTGGCTCCCTTAACTCCATACATCGTGATAAGAATGAATTTTGTTCATTCTCATTCATTTTCCGGAACGTCTCAAATGTGATTTCCTTCATATCTGCACTTAGGTTTCCACACAGAAACTTTCACTTACATACTCTATCCTGCAATGAAAGAATAAAACTTAGTTAGGGTAAAGGTTACATTGTTATAAAATTTATGTTGGAGGTTATGTATGAAATTTGACAGGTATTTTAAATTTAATCGGAATCACTTTATGAATCAAATATATTAATGTATTGGGTAGTTTCATTAATATAACACATACATTCTCTTTTTAGTTTCACAAAACATGTGTTATCTTGTTATTGTACCGTTCCGCCTGTACACTGACATACAGCTGTATTTTACTTTTGCAGGAAGTTTTACAGCTGGTTGAACAACACCTATCTTCAAAATATATTTTTCCCCTGATTCATTAGTACATCACGTGCTATGTCCTTCCATATCGTGACATTTATCTTACGTTTTCTCTTTCTATTTACGTCGTTTATAACAGGACGTGACACACTCAAGGCATGGTTGTCTGCCATCTTATATGCGTTACTACGTTGTTGAGCTCAACAGCTAAATCAAAACACTATAGCTCTCGAAAAAGTGGGTATTTTGGCAAGTAGATACCATCTTGCTGAAAGATATGTGCTACTTTTTTTTTCCTGCAGAAAACTCGCTTTTGTTAAAAAGGGACTTATAACGTTATTCTAGGCAGCCATACTATTTATGGTCTGGAAGAACAAGCGTCTGTTGCTCAAGTGAAAGTACCTTTGAACCAAGTGTTACAGTCAGTGAACATAGAATTATAAAGGTACAATATCAGTATGTTATAACGCGTGTCAATAATGAGAATTTGCAAGTTGTGTTGATATACAGAGACTGTGAAGGGTATTTATACAAATATATATGCTTTGAAATTAGTGTTCATCGGGCTAACTACAAATAGTAGCTTGGACCTCGATTTTGGCTCCCCATTGTTTTGTTGTTGTTGTTGCTTAATTGTGTAAATATTAAGGCTTCCTGGAGTTTTTGTGAGTGTATTCTATGCATATTTTGGCGTGTTAATGAGGTGCTCATGCACGGATATTATTCAGAATATTGTTAGTTATTTTAGTATCAGTGGATTTATTGATGAACTCAGGCGCAATTCTCACCTACTTAATCGTTTTCAGAGGGTTAGGTAAGGCCTGAAGCAGATGTACCAGTATGCATCTTGATGTACACACCCTGAGAGAGAGAGGGAATTATTATGCTCTATTAAAATTAGGGGGATCCATTTAGGTGAACTCTGGCGCCAATACTACGGATATTTTGATTAATTATTTTTTTAAGTTATCTTATTTAAATTATTTTATTTACTTGAGTTCATTTATTTATTCAGATGTCTTATTTATATATTACAAATGTCGCCAAACGTGGGGGCGATTAATGATTGTGTTTTATTCATAGTTTATTGTTTTTAATCATTTTACATGTCACGCAACACTGGGGCAATGGTTGTTAATTGTTATTGAGATATATTTCAAATTCATTAACTGTGTTAATGCCAGCTCTGTTGTATACAGATAGCGTAGCTGCCACTTAAATAAGAGGCCCCGGGTTCAATTACCCATCAATCTGGGGATTGGGGATGGAGGGATGGAAAGGAATAATTTCACCTCGTGAGACCAATTGAAAACCTGTCTGATAAGAGGGGTGAGACCTGGTAAAAAAGGCAAAATAATGTGGCTGAAGCAGCTTACGCTGGCCATGGGGTACGTCAGCCTTTTCAGTCATTTCAGTGGCCGAAAGATCGGAAAATCTCTGTGTTCACCTCTATTTCAAAGAAGGGAAGTGTTAAAGTGCAGTGTGATGTGTTTCGAAAACGTCTCGGCACTCAAGGTCCTCAGGGACTGTTGCGCCGCGGTTTCATTTTAACAGTACAGTACGTATTGTGCCTTTCATGGTCGAGACGGGCTGTCAGAGGGAAAGGGGGGGTGGGGGAGACTCCCGGTAGATTTGATACAAAACTCAATCAACAGAAACCGCTTGGATTGTATTGAAATCACGTATTACAATATTACTGCCAAACTTAGCATGTTCCTTGACGCAACAGGTAGTTAAAATATTGACAAATAGTCACATATTTCCCTCAGATTTTTCATAACATTCATTCAAATTATTTACTTATTAATTCATGTACTTATTTTTTAATTTTATTTACAAATCATAAAATAAACGACACTGAACACTTCTCATCTGTACAGTCAACATATCGGTTAAAGTTTTAAAACTGTGCTAATTTCTTACCTGATAGTTTACTTAATTCCCTTTTATTGTAATATATATGTTAAATTTCATGATTTCAGTATTAAACATGTGTTATATCACCATGGTGAGGTTATCCAAATTTCGGTTCTCTAGTCTAGCAGTTGGAGGGATGCTAGAGCTTCTAACCTGGCCCCTGCCGGATCTGTGGTGGGGACTTGGTTTGGGAGAAGCGACACTGCAAAGAGCAGTAACTTACTGCTTAGGGTTTTGGAATGTAAGATCCATGTGGCAAGGAAAACTGGATATAATCAAACGGAAAATGAACAAAAATATGCATCGATATATTTGGAATAAGTGACGTGAGATGAACTAGGCTAGTATGGGTAAACTTGGTACGAAAGATTACATGATATGCTATTCCGGACATGAAAACTAAAGGAAAAATGGAGTTGCCCTCATATTTAGTATTAGGGTGCGTAATGATGTTATGGGGCGCATCTTTAAAACTAATAATATCTGAACGTTTCCAAGGCCGGCCTTTCAACATCACGGTCATAGAACTTTAAGGTCCTAGAATGCTGTCAAGACAACTCACTGTTCATTACCATCACAGTGTTCCAATCGCCCAAAACAACGCCTATACACGTGGGCTTCGCCAGATAGTCAGTGATGGAACCACGCTGACTACGTGCTTTATAGTCAGAGGTGGAGGAGTTTCAATTTGTTTTATGTCGCAATGACGCAGATGGGTCTTATGGCAACGACGGGATGGGAAAGGGCTAGGAGTGTGAAGGAAGCGGCCGTGGTCTTAATTAAGGTACAGACTTAGCATCTGCATGGTGAAAAAGTGGTAAACCACTAGAACGGTTTTCAGGGATGCAGACAGTGGGGTTCGAACCCACTATCTCCCGGATGCAAGCTAACAGCTATGCGCCCCTAACCGCAAGGGCAACTCGCCCGGTCAGATGGAGAAGTGCTATACAGTCAACGAAAACACGACCTGAAGCTGATTGTGGATCAGATCACGAGCACGTAATTTCCAAATTGGAAAGGATATCCAAAGCCAAATTACGGCAACCAAGCATATCAAATCTAAATAGTATACCCCTTAGAAACAGATTTAACGGACTAGATTTGAGAGACCGTGTTCCATAAGAGCTATGGTCAGAAGTGTGATGTGTAGGTAAGAAGGCAGTAGGAAAACATTTTCCCAAGATAGAGAACATCATGATTATTAGATGAACCACTGCAGATATCATAAGAAAGAAGCAAAGCGAAAATGAAAGGGGAAAGATCAATAATTGTGTCTAAATTAAATGTACAGTATGAATGACTTCATGAATGAACAGTTAAAAGAGAGGAGGGACATAACAGACAGGGTAAGGCGAAGTACCTTTACATGAAAACTGGAGACATCAGGGGAAGATTCCAGGCAAAAAATGGAATGATTAATAAAATATAAAAATGGTGAAGTTCTTATAGTAGAAGAGGACATTGAGGAAGGATTGATGAAAATATAGAAAGTTTGTGTAGAAAGGAAGCAATTATGTTCATGATGAACTTAAAGTGATCTGAGATCCAGAACGAGATATCCTAGGAAGTGAAGTCAAGTGTGGCATAGAACAACAAAGCAATAGCACATGATGGAATCCCAATAGAATTGTTGAAAATCCTAGGAGTGGATGTTGTAAAAGAGCTTCAATCATTATGTCAGCAAATTATTAAAACAAAACAGTGGCCGAAAGTTCGGAAGATCTCAGTGTTCATCCCTACTCCAAAGAAGGGCAGTGCTAAAGTGTGTTACAACTACCCAGCAGTCACGTTTTTGTCGCACGCTAGCAAAGGTAAGCTCAAGATGCTCAAGATCTTGCAGGCCGGCTTCTGTAAAGGTAGAGGAACAAGAGATCAACTTGCTAACATTCGTTGGATTATGGAAAAAGCAGGAGAATTCCAGAATGATCTGTATCTACACTTTATTGACTATGCTAAAGTCTTTAACTAACATGAACTGAATAAATTGTGGCAAGTATTCAAAAAATGGGAGTACCAAATCATCATATTTACCTTCCGAGGAATCTCCTGTGATACAAGAAGCTACGGCGTCAACACTTTATGGAAAAATTAAATAGGGTCAAAACTGAGAAAGGCGTGTGGCAAGGCTGCACATTGTCACCATATTTATTCAAATTATTACATTGGCGGAAAAAGATATCCAAACACCAAGAATGGGTTGTTCCAGATTATCGAACGTTGGTTAGGTGTGTTAATACATCTGAGAGATGACGTTGTTTCAAATTTTCCGCAAATCGCATTAGCGTGGCGCTAGTAGTAGCCCCATGACGTTCTACATCAGATTTGCTTATATGGGATGTACTGTGCGAGAGCGTTACAGAAGGTAAGAGATGCATAACACAATTACAGAGAAGAATAGCCATAGCAGTTGTGACTAGTTAACACATCAACATAGAGATAGAAAATACTTTGTAAAATTATTTGTAAGGAGTACAATCCTTAATGGAAGAGAAAACTGGACACTAAGAAAGCAGGAAAAAGGAGCATTGAAGCAGCAGGAATGTGGACGCATCGCAAAATAACAAGAACGATTTAGTCTGAAAGAAAAACAAATCGCGAAATATTAAGGGAAATAAAGGAGGACAAAAGACTTCTAGAACTAATGAAAAGTAGAAAAATACAATTTATTGGACGTACTTTTGGATACAATGTCTTAATTGCAAAACATTTTTCCAAGACAAATGGAGAAATGGAGAGGTCGACCTAGGAAATAATATTTTCATGACGTCAGAAAGATAAGGGGATGTGAGAGTTATACGACGATGTAACGAGCAGCATAAGATAGACAAGAGTGGTTGTATTGAGGAGGCCTATCGTTGAAAATAGGAATGAATGAATGAATGAATGAATGAATGAATGACGAAAGTATTGCGCATTATGGAGATACGTATGGCTGCATTTGTCAATATGTCTCTCTCCTTGACCATATTCCAAACGAGGTAATCAGGTGAAATATTTTTATCTCCTCTGTTCCTCCAAATTCTTGTATGAGGTACCCCCCCCCCCCCAGTGGTATGTTCACATAATTTTATGTGTTGGACAATACATCATAGTCGCAGCTGCTTATCACGTCCCAGTTAGTTGAGAACGACAAAGAGCCAAGGCGAAGCGCCGATGGCTAAACGCGAGAACACCACGTGAATACTATACACCATAATAACATACTCGACCGTGCGAGGTGGTTTTCCTACATGGATTAGGGAAAACCAAGTATAGAAACCTGCACTTGCGGAATAAATGCTGCGATGATGATCGTGACGAAGTAAATAATGTAATGTTTACGTACTTCGTGGTATCACTAAAATAATGGGTGAGTGTTCGTAATATCTCAAATTTAAACACTTTACAAAAAATAGCGAAACATGAAAAAAATTAGTCCTAGTTGAGATGAGATTTCAGTTTTAAATTGCTCAGATGGGAATAGAGTAACAAGTTGCGTGGAAAGCCATGTACTTGAACAACGGGGGTTGTGTTCTGGTTGACGCCAAGCCTCGCTAAACCACACGGGTGACACGACCGTGATAGACAACGTATTAATACAGGACTCCTGATAATCCAGGTACACGAATTAACAATTATACGGGTAATAAGTTACCCGCTCCTCTGTAACATGTATTCAGGGTAAACGGATGTGCAATGTTCCATGGTGAGTTTTATACGTCTTGTCACAGTTTGAAAAATGTATTTACACGTTAACTTCAGTAGGCTACATGTCCCTCAGTAATTGCACACGTCTTTCTTCCTATATTTCTGTATCTATTCTACAGTTAACAAATGTTCTACACTTTTCAACCTCTATAGTTGCTACAAAATTACAAATTCATTTTGCAAATAAATGATTGTTGCGCTTTATAAAATAACTCATTAAATTAGAAGTATAAGTAGCCTGCTTCAAATTGTGTAAAGAAGTGGAATCAGAGATAAGGCTGTTTGCAGGTGATGTTATTCTGTATAGAGTAATAAATAAGTTACAGGATTGTGAGCGGCTGCAGGGTGACCTCGATAGTGTTGTGAGATGGACGATGGGCAATGGTATGATGATAAACGGGGTTAAAAGTCAGGTTGTGAGTTTCACAAATAGGAAAACTCCTCTCAGTTTTAATTACTGCATTGATGGGGGTGAAAGTTCCTTTTGGGTATCATTGTAAGTACCTAGGTGTTAATATAAGAAAAGACCTTCATTGGGGTAATCACATAAATATGATTATTTACAAAAGGTACAGATCTCTGCACATGGTTATGAGGGTATTTAGGGGTTGTAGTAAGGATGTAAAGGAGAGGGCATATAAGTCTCTGGTAAGACCAACTAGAGTATGGTTCCAGTGTATGGGACCCTCACCAGGATTACTCGATTCAAGAACTGGGAAAAATCCAAAGAAAAGCAGCTCGATTTGTTCTGGGTGATTTCCGACAAAAGAGTAGCGTTACAAGAATGTTGCACAGTTTGGGCTGGGAAGACTTGGGAGAAAGGAGACGAGCTGCTCCATTAAGTTGTATGTTCCGAGCTGTCAGTGGAGAGATGGCGTGGGAGGATATCAGTAGACGAATAAGTTTGAGTGGTATCTTTAAAAGTAGGAAAGATCACAATATAAAGATAAAATTGGAATTCAAGAGGACAAATTGGGGCAAATATTCGTTTATAGGAAGGGGAGTTAGGGATTGGAATAACTTACCAAGGGAGATGTTCAATAAATTTCCAATTTCTTTGCGGTCATTTAAGAAAAGGCTAGAAAAACAACAGACAGGGAATCTTCCACCTGGACGACTGGCCTAAATGCAGATCAGTAGTGATCGTGATAGAAGAGCAGCCACAGCAAACGTTTGGAAATCCATGTTGAGCTGTTCCGAAGATCACGATATGTCAATTAATATTATCATACTAAGTTTCCCTAGAGTTTCTGTAATGCACAACATCGAATAATATTTAATCCACCAAAGGAAATCAGACTCATGCTAAAATTTTACCTTCATACTCATCTAATAAAGACTGTACTTTCTTCAAATATGTTGTCTATTATAAAGTGTTTAAAAGAGAATTAATATCATTATAAAATCAGTTTATTAAAACGTGTACTAAAACAGCTATTTCCAGCTAATCTAGCCGTTCTATTGGACCGATTTGATTAATTCCTTATTCTATCCGAAATTATGTACCGGTGAATCATCAGGTCTCTAGGTTCAGTCAACGTTGAATATTCCTAAAATCAAGTCAGTAAATGGCAACTCCAATAACGGCAGGCGAAGGCTAGCCCGCAATTCATTCTGTACTTAGCGGTTTGCATAGAGTTAAGGAACAAATGATAACTTCTTTCATTTTTTTTGTTTTGTTTTACTATTTGCTTTACGTCGCACCGACACAAATAGGTCTTATGGCGACGGTGGGATAGGAAAGGCCTAGGAATGGGAAGGAAGCGGCCATGGCCTTCACTAAGATACAGCCCCAGCATTTGATGGTGTGAAAATGGGAAACCACTGAAAACCATCTTCAGGGCTGCCGACAGTGGGGTTAGAAGCCACTATCTCCCGGATACAAGCTAACAGCTGCGCGCCCCTAACCGCACGGCCAACTCGCCTGGTGCCAATGATTAAAAATGACAGTCGGATATAGGCAAACCTGCAATTTCAACCATACTTGGTACATATGACTTAATACTCTTTGGAGAGAAATACTGTGGGAATAAGATGCCCTTAGCACCCGTAGTGGTGATAATGGGGAGGGAGTGACGTGTAAAAATAATCGATAACCATCTATGTTAGTGCTGAATATACATAGTTTTTGGAGTGACTGAGATGGACAGTGACACTCCGGATGTCATTTCAGTCCACGTTCAGCCACAATGGGCACGGGGGTTGAAAATGGGTGAACAAGAATATGTCTAAATTGACGGAGATTGTGCTTATGTTCCAGGATAGCTTTCAGCCAAATTTGCTACACATATGACTTGCTATCTTGAGAACACTGTGGGTGTAAGACACGCCTATCACCCCAGCTGTTCGGCGTTGGAAGAGATGGGTATTTTAAAAATCAAAAACCACCAATATCATTGTCGAATCCGTAGTTTGCGGGGCCCCTGCGATGTTTTGTCACACTCTGGTTGCCGTTTAAGTCGGAGTTCAGCCTCCATCGGCATGGGGCTCAGTTGAGGTGTAAAAAGTCCAAAATGACCGATATTATTGTTTAATTCACAGTTTTCTGGTTCACTAAGCTGGCTAGTGAAAGTTCCAATGACAGTTGGAGTTGTGTAAATTATATCTTTAGCGCGACAGGTAAATACATAATGTTATCGCTTATTTTTATTATTTATTTGAAAGGATCATTTACTTCTCACATTGTCCGGAATGTCACAAGGACGAAGTTCCGCGCGAAACAAAATAATCTAAAGCTAAGACATTAAATTTAACACATAAAAGTAGCTCTAAAACTACAAAACAGTTCGTAAAATATCAATGAACGTCACAATAAAGAAATCTAAAAAAATTCACGTCACACATAATTATCAGGTAATACAAATCTTAAAGTTCTTTTTTTGCTAGTTGCTTTACGTCGCACCGACACAGGCAAGTCTTATGGCGACGATAGAAGAGGAAAGGGCTAGGAGTGGGAAGGAAGCGGCCATGGCCTTAATTAAGGTACAGCCCCAGCATTTGCCTGGTGTGAAAATGGGAAACCACGGAAACCACCTGGAGGGCTGCCGACAGTGGGGTTTCGAACCCACTATCTGCCGGATGCAAGCTCACAGCTGCGCGCGCCTAACAGTAGGGCCAACTCGCCCGGTGAATCTTAAAAGTAATAATTGGCAAAATGTATCCAGGCGGCGCATGGTGCAATTTTATATCAAGGCACGTTATAACGAATGTTACCGAGCACCAGTTAAAATACTTACTACATTTTACTTCAGAGTGACGGCAATTATTCTGAAAGCGCTACAAAATCGTGTTAAATAATTGTGTAAACGTCAAGTGTAAGAGTCGTGCTCATTCAACCTGTGATTCAACCATAGGTGCATTTCCATTCTCAGTTATGGTTTTTTTTAATGTCACACCGATACAGATAGGTCTTATGACGACGATGAGACAGGAAAGGACTATTAGGAGTGATAAGGAATCGACCGTGACCTTGATTGAGGTGCACTGGTGTGAAAATGGAAAACCACGGAACATCATCTTCAGGACTTCCGTCAGTGGGGTTTGAACCCAATATCTCCCGAATGCAAGCTGACAGTAACGAAACTCAAACCGTGCAGCCACTCATTCAATCAGTCCCATTTCATTCCATTTAAACAATTTATATTATAAAACATAACAAAATAATTCAAAAATATAATTGACGGTGAAGTACCCTAGGAGTTATATCGTATACAGTATTTACAACGGTATGATAGTTTGTAACCCATATAAATGACGAATTCAGTGTTCCAAATGTTGTAAGATGTGACATGTACGGTACATGAGAAACACCTTATGAAATGCACAAGGAGATACACTGAAATATACAGAACAAAACAAACCTATATCACAACAGTCTCTTATCGCCTTTGATTGCCAAGTTGACTGCTGCCCAGCCAAACGGCCTTGAGATATTGCAGTTCACGTTGTCAACATAACAAAATCCTCAGCCTATTTAGTATCTTTCTTGACTGGGTCCCGCCGCCTCTCATACCAGACAGATCCTATTTTTTTTTTTTTTGCTAGGGGCTTTACGTCGCACCGACACAGCTAGGTCTTATGGCGACGATGGGATAGGAAAGGCCTAGGAGTTGGAAGGAAACGGCCGTGGCCTTAATTAAGGTACAGCCCCAGCATTTGCCTGGTGTGAAAATGGGAAACCACGGAAAACCATCTTCAGGGCTGCCGATAGTGGGATTCGAACCTACTATCTCCCGGATGCAAGCTCACAGCCGCGCGCCTCTACGCGCACGGCCAACTCGCCCGGTCCTATTTTTTTTCACACGTAATTTAAACCGTCGCAGCCTTTAAAATTAAAATCCCTGAACTGGCTGGGATTCGAACCCGGTGCCTACGAGTGACAGAAAAGCCCAACGAGTCGGGAATAAACATATACAAACTTACATTTTCTATATGTGGAGGCATCGCACATCTTTAAATGAGGCTTGTTTAAAGTTAACCTGGTCCTTATATTACTTCCGATTACTGCAGTTACGGTTCAATACATAGGAGGGCTGTTTCTTATAAAGACAACTATTAATTACAACCTACACATAAGACATACTTCCATATAACGTGTACAGTCCCTTGATGTAGTCCCCAGCATTGTGTATAGCTCTTTGCCAGCGATCTGAAAGCCTTGGTATACCAATAGCAGCGTCTGTTCTTTCTCTGGTTGGTGTAAATGGACCGATCTAGGCGTATTTCCAGAAGAACTTCGGGAATGGTGGTTCCTTCAACTTCGGGTGTCACCGAGGCTTAACTTACAGCCCTAGCATTTGCCTGGTGTGAAAATGGGAAACCACGAAAAACCATCTTCAGGGCTGCCGACAGTGGAGTTCGAACCAACTATCTCCCGGATGCAAGCTCACAGCTGCTCGCCCCTAACTGGGCTCATATTACAGAAAAACTGATTGACCATACACTATCGTTGGCTGTGACATGTATACGTCTATTCATAAATTAGGTGATCATGGTTTAAAGGATGCAGATGCCTATCTGGCTAATTTCAAAGAGATACACCGTAAATGGATATGCATCACTTTGAGCAGGTCGAGAAAATTGTCAATACACGGTCGCTTTAGAAGCACAGTTTCTGCAGTCCGCCACATAATGTGAATGGTTGAAGTCACTTTTCCCTCGCATTTCTAATTCGTGTTTTTGTCAACGTACATTCATCCTAGAGCGTCGTTCAAGAAAGTTACAATGTTTCTCACAGGCATTTCCGCCGTTCGGCAGTCAAATTGTTCCCATTGTTCGCATTCCCATTGTTGGACGCGCTTGTGAGTGGTCGGCGGTTGAGAGTGCTCTTGCATTATCGTAATAATAAAATAGTTCAAACGTACTGAAATTGTTTAATTGTGTGTGTGATCCATTTACTGTTATTTATATATTGGTGTTTAGTGCTTGTTGGTAGAAATTTGGAGTAGTGATATTAATTTAATATTAAGTAGTTCAGTTGGTGCTCAGTAATTATGTTTTCTAGTTTAGGTATACTAGCTAGGTGTACATTGTTTCAAATTTATGTTTAGGAAATAATTTAGGTAGGTAATGATATTAACTTCTTTTAATTTTTTAAATATATCTGTAGGTTAGTTGGTATAATACTTACAAAGCAAGGTTATCATAAGGATTTGTAACTTCTGCAGATTTTACGTTCGTGTAAACAATAAACTCGGTATTTCGTATAGATATCCGTTCAAACTGTTACGAAGATAATAATTTATTCAACTAAATAATACGATACGCTCGTCAACTTCGGTTTAAAAATAAGTTAAAGAGAATACAAGATATTTCACTGGATAATTACTCAACAGTCCTTGGATTGTTGACGATAGTTTGCTGCATTCATGCGAGATCCAAGAGTAAATGGTAGTTGAGTAAACAAATACAAGAATCAGCTAATTACTGTATTCCGAAAAGATGTAGTTCTAAACCGCGGCATACTTTGTACTGTGAACCTTCGTTTATTCATCGAGTAAAGGTTAATAATTAAATTCCTTTGTCCAAATAATATTGGAATTCAATTCACCGGCTTAGTTTTGACAGGAAATTCCTTTTTGAGTAATTATTGTAGACAATCTCTTATTTTTCAGCATTTCAGGGCACTTTTATTCTCCATTCCGCTTAGTAGGGAAAATAATAGTAAGCCACCAGCTGTAAAAATCATATGACCACATTTCAGTTGAGAATTGTTGTGTAGATACGGTATATTAGACAGTATCTTGTCTGCTATATTCGTGGGTATCTTCATATGTGTATCAATTAAAGCACAGTAGGATAAAATAATACTAATAATAATCTGTGTACGCATTTAGCTTTGTTGATAATCTTCGATTAGTTCTTGCGAATTTCAAACTTGCAATTTTTATTTCTAGTTTTGTTTAGTAATACCATATTGTAATTAGGATACGTCTGAACGTAGTTTAAAATTATTGTAGTGTACTGTAGTATCTTATTAGAAATTAGCGTGCTTATTCTATTATTGTAAAATATTTGTTTAGTGTAGTAGAGTATCTTTAGAAATCCTCTTACTAGAATCCTCTTGTTGTAATTAGGATAGATTTAACTGCAGATTGGAAGTGTGTAATTCTTGTGTATTCCTTTCGGTATTCATTAATTAACGGTAGTTTTATCCTGTTAGATTGCATCCGGGAGATAGTAGGTTCGAATCCCACTATCGGCAGCCCTGAAAATGGTTTTCCGTGGTTTCCCATTTTCATACCAGGCAAATGCTGGGGCTGTACCTTAGTTAAGGCCACGGCCGCTTCCTTCCAACTCCTAGGCCTTTCCTATCCCATCGTCGCCATAAGACCTATCTGTGTCGGTGCGACGTAAAGCCCCTAGCAAAAAAAATATCCTGTTAGAGTGTTGTAGGATAAAAATATAGTACAACTAAGTAGTATTGTGATGTAGTAGTATATTAATTACCTTATTGTCGTGTGATCTTTGTGTAATATCCTAGACAATACTTCTTTCCTTTCAATCTTGTTGCACAGAAAGTTATTTTATTTTCTCTCTTCTTTTCATTTTTCCGTAAAGAATGGCTAAGGCGTGCAAGTGTAGGAACTGTGGCAGTGGCCAGGCATTAAGGAGTATGAGAGTTTGAGAGTTTGATGAGGATAATTAGGTTTCTTTCAGAAAACAGGAAGGAAGGTAGGCCTCCCTCAAACAATGTACAGGATACAGTAGGTGTCAAAGAGTGATGAGAAGGAAAAGGGGGAATTGTTGAAGACAGGTGGTCTTATGTTTTAAGGGGATGGAGATTGAAGGCTAAGGCCTCTATTCAGAATCAGAATTCAGGACAGGTACCTGTGAGAAATCGGTACGAACCACCCCAGGTAGAACAGAGGGAAGATGAGAACAGGGAACTGTTGCTGACAAACGCGGAAGTAGGATGTAGAGAAATCCAGAGTAGAGGATATGAAAAGACAGGTGGAACACGCTCATGGGAGGGAGAAAAGGGAGAAGGAAGTAGCTTCTCCAGCTGTCAGGAAGGATAGGGCTGACCAGGAAGGGAGGGGATCAAAGGCGGTGGGTAGGGTTGAGGCTCTGGTCACGGGGTATTCCATTGTCAGACATGTGGGGAAAGTGTGTGGAGGAAAGGGAACTAGGGTAGAGTGTTATCTAGGAATTAGCTTGAGACAGATGTTGGGGAAAGTATAAGAGAAAGAAGGGGGAAAGGAGAAGGTAGGAGTGTTTCACGTTGGTACCAGCAACTCAAGGCAAGCAGGTATAAGTGCCAAGATAGTTGGGAATGTGAGGGATCTGTTAAATGCAGCATGGGTGAAGTTTAAGGAAGAGGAGATTGTTATAAGTGGAGTTCTGCGTAGGAGCGATACTGACTGGAAGGTTGTCGGGAATTTAAATGAGATGTTGGAATGAGTATGTGGGAAGCTGGGAGTGAGATTTCTAGATCTTAATGGGTGGGTAGGAGATAGGGATCTGCGCCTTAGTGTAGTCCGCAGTGGTACGTATAAATTAGGAAGTTGGTTTAGGAGGGTTATAGGCAGATACAGTCAGGGAAACGGAGTGATCTAGGGAGCGGCGATAACGCTACAGGGATCTGGAAGTCAAGTAGGGATGACATAAAAATGCTAGCGCTCAACTATAGAAGTATTGTAAGGAAAGGAATAGAATTAAGTAATTTAGTAGATATATAACCTAACCCCATGGCACTACAGCCTTTGAAGGGCCTTGGCGTACCAAGCGATCGCTGCTCAACCCGATGGCTTGCAGAATAGGAGTTGGCGTATGGTCAGAACGACGAATCATCTCGGCCGTTATTCTTGGCTTTCTAGACCGAGACCGCTATCTCTCCGTCAGATAGCTGCTCAATTCTAATCACGTAGGTTGAGTGGACCTCGAACCAGCCCTCAGATCCAGATAAAAATTCTTGACCTGGCCAGGAATAGAACCCGGAGTATTCCGGGTAAGAGACAAGGCACGCTACCCGTACACCACGGGGCCAACTTGATAGATATATATTTACCAGATATTGTAATAGGAGTTGAATAACGGCTGATGAATGATATCATGGATGCAGAGATTATCTCACGGTACTGGAGTAGGCCTATGTATCTTAGAAATAGGATAGGAATGGTAGTTGTGGGAGTATTTATTCTTCTGAAAGAAGAATTTGTAAGTTACAAAAAGGTAAATATGACAAACATGATATTCTAGGTGTAGAGCTTATTTCTAAAGATAATGGGCAACTTGATATATTTGGATGTATAGACCGGGAAATGGTAGCGCTGACGCTGATTCAGAATTATTTGATAAGATGATCAGATATATGTGGAAAGCGATGTGGAAAGGAATGTGATTGTAGCGGGAGATCTCAATTTACCAAATATCAATTGGGAAGGTAATGCGAACGACAGGAAGCATGACCTACAAATGGCAAATTAGTTAATATGGGAATGACAGGTGATTCAGGAAGGGAAGGAACCAACCAGATGAAAGAACATTCTGGACGTGGTGCTGGTCAAACCAGGTGAGCTCTATAGAGAAACCGATGTAATACGTGGTATTAGTGATCACGAAGCAGTTTTCGTCATGCTTGAAATTAAATGTGATAGAATGAAAGGTCTTAATAGTAGGACTATTGGACAGTACCATATAACTGATACAGGAGGCAAGAGGGAGTTTTCAAAAAGTTACTATGATCGGTGTAAAACGGTAAATAAAAATGTAAACAGACTATAGGAAGGGTTTAAAGCGATTATTGAGGAATATGAACAGGTTTTTACCTTTAAAGGTGGTATATAATCCTAAAGAACCACTTTATTATAACAGAGAAGAAAAGAGACCGAGATGGAGGTGCAGGTTGGAAGGAAATAGAGAAAGAAATGGCTGTGGAAGTAAGGAGAAATTGAAGGGACATAGCAGGAAATTGAATCTAGCAAAGAAGTCACCCAAGGATAACATGATGGCAAGCATGATTGGCAGTCAAACAAATTTGAGTGAAAAATGTAAGTATTTATGTAGGTACTTTAAGGCAGAAATAGATTCCAAGGACATTCCAGGAATCATCAATGAACAAGGGGATTGTGCATGTGAGGATCTTCAAAAGGCAGAAGTATTGAGTCAGCAGTATGTAAAGAATGTTGGTTACAAGGATAATGTCCAGATGGAGGAGGTGACTAATATTAAAGAAGTATTAAAATTTACCTATAATATCAATGGCATTTACAATAGATACAAAATTTGAAAACTAGAAAAGCGGCTGGAATTGATTAGGTTTCTGGGGATGTACTAAAGAAAATGGGTTGGGATATAGTAGCATATCTGAAGTACTTATTTTATAATTGTTTGCCTGAGGAGGTATACCAAATGAATGGAAAGTTGCTATAGTAGCCCCTGTGTATAAAGAAAAGGGTGATAGACATAAAGCCGAAAATTACAGGCATGTCAATTTGACGTGCATTGCATGTAAGCTTTGGAAAGGCATTCTTCCTGATTATATTAGACATGTTTGCGAAATTAATAACTGGTTCCATTGAAGGCAGTTCGGGTTTAGGAACGGTTATTACTCTGAAGCTCAACTTGTAGGATTCCAGTAAGATATACGAGATATCTAGCATGCAGGATGTCACATTGACTGTATCGCGATTGACCTAAGACATTTAATAGAGTAGATACCGAGAGACTACTTACAACAATGAGTGCAATTGGACTAGACAAAAGGGTGACTGAATGGGTTGCTATATATCTAAGAAATAGATCTCAGAGAATTAGTGTCGGCGAAGCGTTATCTGACCATGTTATAATGAAGAGGGGAATTCCTCAAGGCAGTATTATTGGACCTTTATGTGTTGTGACTTTATAACTGCTATTAGTAATAAAATGGAATCATAGATATGGCTTCTTGAGGATGATGTTGCTCTGTGTAGAGTAATAAATAAGTTACAAGATTGTGAACAATTGCAAAATTACTTCGGTAATGTTGTGAGATGGACAGCAGGCAATGGTGGGGTTAAAAGTCATGTTGAGAATTTCACAAATAATAAAAGTACTCTCAATTTTAATTACGGCGTTTGTGGGGTTAATGTTCCTTCTGCTGATCACTGAAAGTACCTGGATGTTAATATAACGAAAGATCTTACTTTGGGTGATCACATAAATGGGACTTTATATACAAATCTATGGTAATACCCCAAATAGAATATGGTTCCAGTGTATGGGACCGTCACCACGATCACTTGATTCAAGAACTGGAAAAATCCAAAGAAAAGCGGCTCGATTTGTTCTGGGTGATTTCCGACAAAAGAGTGGCGTTACAGAAATGTAAAGTTTAGGGCAGGGAAGACTTGTGAGAGAGAAGACGAGCTGCTTGGCTAAGTGATATGTTCCGAGCTGTCAGTGGATTGATGGCGTAGAGTGTTATTAGTAGACGAATAAGTTTGAGTGATGTCTTTAAAAGTAGGAAAGATCACGATTATGATGACGTTGGAAATCAAGAGGATAAACTGGAGCAAATATCCGTTTATAGGAATGGGAGTTATGGATTGGAATAACTTACAAAGGGAGACGTTCAATACATTTGCAATTTAATTAAATAAATTTAGAAAACCTAGGGAATCTGCCACCCGGGCGCCTTCCCTAAATGTAACTCAGTAGTGACTGATCAAATTGACTGATTACATGGAAGGACTCAATATGCCTCAAATTCTGTGTGAAGATGGCAATTTTGATTCCTTAAGAGTAATAATTATTCACATTCATGAAGAATCATTTCAGTTTAGATTATGTGGTCGAGATCTTGAACTCTCTTGAACTTACAACTTGTGGGAAATTTTGCTGATGGAACTTTCCCGTATGTGTCATATTTCTCATATCTCAGGTCTATCCATCATAATCTTCGTAAGTGGTGATAAACTAGAATTTGAATAAACGAAACTCAAAATAAATCGCAGCATTTTTGTCCCCCAGACGTATTCACACCTGAAACACTTTCGCTGTATCCGATACAGTCTAACACCTATTTCTTGTTGCACGATTTCGCCTCATTAATATTCGCGTGCCCGGAACTCCTTGTTCAGTTTCAATAACACCTTGCCCCGTATATGCGATTTTAACTTTGGTCCGTTTTTCTGTAGCGAAGTCTAAAATATTCCAGAATGTTCAAAGATATGTATTATTATAGTAGAAAAACTCATTTCCGTGAGAACTCATCCCTAGTTACCGGGCTGAGAAAGATGTGGTATCCCTTCGGTACCCTGCCAGTTCATGGCTTCTGTGTATAAACTTCTAACCAACTACGCTTGAGCTCTAAATGCATAGTCGTTTGCATTTACGTGTTCCGTGAATACCCATATCCAGCCGTTTAGATGTTTTTGAGCAACGTAGACTCTCCGGATAGTTGGAATTCGTACACAGGGTAACTCCTTATTAATGTACGCTTAGCGTGAAGATTAAAGATGTAAAGGGGTAACTGAAAAACTATCAGACTAATCGAAACGTTCATAATCACTTTGTGTATGTTCGATTTTGATGTATATTCGTGGCATTAAACGGAAAAACTGTGAAATTTCCTAGAAATTTTTCACTTGAGAGAGTTATTGAATTTTAAATAAACAGAATCGAACAATATTCCACTTGGAATTCAGTGTCCACTCGGGGTTCATTTTTCATTACGTAATTTTGTCAGTAAGGTAATAAGCTTCAACTTTTCGTTCTTTCATTCTGTTTCAATACTGAGCAATTTGCATTTCATCAATACTATCACCATCACGCGATTTTTATCTCTTGCTACCAGAATATGTGAAATAGCACAAAATGTGCTATGGGTGGTGTGTTCTCAGACGCTGAGACCAATATTATCAAATCCCATCTATTTTATTTGGCGACTTGCAGTCCAAAGGTCAAACCTTGCCTGTGGCTGACCGGCAAATGATGTATTTCTCCTGCCATATGACATATTGAATTACTTCTCTCTCAAAGACTTAGCAACCAGCCTCGCAAGCAACGTTCTCCCAAGAGCACAATGTGGACTTAGCTCTAAAAGAAAACCATATTTCTTTCCTACATTCTAGAATGTGATCAAATTTCTATTACGATTGATTCATTTATTCTATTACGTAAGTACTGTATAAAATGTTTATGAAGTATTATTTAAAGTATTTATATCGGTTACTAATAAATAAATAAACAATAATGTGAAATATATATACATACATACATTATAATTATAGACTCTTATCCCTTTCAGCGTTAAGTCTGCAAGCCTCTGTGAATTTACTAAACGTCGCCGCAATCCTCTATTTGCAACTAGTGCTGTGGCCTCATTTAGTTCTATACCTCTTATCCTTAACTCGTTAGAAACTGACTCTAACCATCGTCGTCTTGGTCTACCTCTACTTCTCTTACCCTCCATAACAGAGTCCATTATTCTCCTAGGTGCCCTAACCTCCGCCATTCGCCTCACATGACCCCACCACCGAAGCCGGTTTATGCGTACAGCTTCATCCATCGAGTTCATTCCTAAATTAGCCTTTATATCCTCATTCCGAGTACCCTCCTGCCATTGTTCCCACCCGTTTGTACCAGCAATCATTCTAGCTACTTTCATGTCTGTTACTTCTAACTTATAAGATATCCTGAGTCCACCCAGCTTTCGCTCCCGTAAAGCAAAGTTAGTCTGAAAATAGACCGATGTAAAGATAGTTTCGTCTGGGTGCTGACTTCCTTCTTACATAATACTGTTGATCACAACTGCGAGCTCACTGCACTAGCTTTACTACACCTTGATTCAATCTCACTTACTATCTTACCATGCTGGGAGAACACACAACCTAAATACTTGAAATTATTGACCTGTTCTAGCTTTGTATCACAAATCTGACATTCAATTCTGATCAGTTTCTTACCTACTGACATCAATTTAGTCTTCGAGAGGCTAAATTTCATACCATACTCATTGCACCTAGGTATTTTCAAGTTCCAAGATATTAGACTGCAGGCTTTCGTCACAATCTGCCATTAAGACCAAGTCGTCAGCATAGGCCAAACTGCTTACTACATTTCCACCTAACTGAATCTCTCCCTGTCATTTTATACCTTTCAGCAGATGATCCATTCAAACTACGAACAGCAAAGGTGAAAGATTACAGCCTTGTATAACCCCTTTAAGTACCCTGAACCAAAAACTCATTCTACCATCAATTCTCACTGAAGCCCAGTTGTCAACATAAATGCCTTTGATTGATTTTAATAATCTACCTTTAATTCCATAGTCCCCCAGTGTGGCGAACATCTTTTCCCTCGGCACCCTGCCATATGCTTTCTTTAGATCTACGAAACATAAACACAACTGTCTATTCCTCTCGTAGCATTTTTCTATCACCTGGCGCATACTGAAAATCTGATCCTGAGAGCCCCTCTGTGGTACGAAACCACACTGGTTTTCATCCAACTTCCTCTCAACTGCTGATCGCACCCTCCCTTCCAAGACGCCAGTGAATACTTTGCCTGGTGTACTAATCAATGAGATACCTCGATAGTTGTTGCAATCCTTCCTGTTCTCTTGTTTATAGATAGGTGTAATTACTGCTTTTGTCCAATTTGAAGGTACCTTACCAACACTCCATACTAATCTTACTACCCAATGAAGCCATTTCATCCCTGCCTACCCACTATACTTCACCATCTAAGGTCTAATTTCATCTATTCCTGCTGCTTTTTGACAATGGAGTATATTTACCATCCTTTCCAATTCCTCACCCGTAATTTCACCAACATCATTTCCCTCCTCCCCATGAGCTTGGCTGTTCGCAACACCACCAGAAAGATTTCCTTTTACGTTGAGAATTTCTTAAAAATATTCCCTCCAGCTTTCCAGTGATTCCCTGGGATCTATAATGAGTTCACCTGAATTACTCAAAACACTGTTCAATTCCATTTTCTCTCCCTTCCTAAGATTCTTTATTACTGTCCAGAAAGTTTTCACTGCTGCTTTACCTGGCCTTTCCAGGTTATTACCAAAGTCTTCCCACGACTTCTTCTTGGATTCAGCAACTATTTCATTCGCTCTGTTTCTTTCATCTATGCCTTGGTCCTTGTTTTGAACCATTCCTGATAAGCCTTCTTTTTAAGTTTACAAGCTGCTCTCACTTCATCATTCCACCAAGATGTTCACCTTTTAGCATCTTTACACACATTTGTCCCTAGGCATTCCCTTGCTCTTTCTACTACAGCATCCCTGTATGCCACCCATTCTCCTTCTATATCCTGAACCTGCTTACTGCCTACTGTTTAAAACTTCTCGCTAATCATATCCATGTACTTCTATCTAATTTCCTAGTCCTGGAGATTTTCTACCCTTCTTCGTTTGCAGACCGATTTCACTTTCTCTACCCTAGGCCTAGAGATACTTAGTTCACTACAGATCAGGTAGTGGTCTGTATCATCGAAAAATCCCCAGAAAACTCGTACATTCCTAACAGATTTCCTGAATTCGAAGTCGGTTAAGATGTAGTCTATTATGGAGCTGGTACCCCTAGCCTCCCATGTGCAGCGGTGAATAGCCTTATGCTTGACGAATGTATTCGTAACTGCTAAACTCGTACTAGCACAGATGTCCAGCAAACGATTCCCATTCCCATTAGGTTTCATATCTTCCCCACATTTACCAATCACCCTTTCGTATCCTTCAGTTCTATTTCCATCTCTCGCATTGAAATCGCCCATTAGCACTATTCTATGCTTGCTGTTGACGCTGACCACGATGTCACTCAATGCTTCATAAATCTTGTCAACTTCATCCTCATCTCCACCCTCACATGGTGAATACACTGAGACAATTGTCGTCCTAATTCCTCAAACTGCCAAATCTACCCGCATCATTCGCTCATTTACGTGCCTTACAGAAACTATGTTGCGTGCAATGGTACTCCTGAGAAAGAGCCCTACCCCATACTCCTCCCTTCCCTTTCTAACTGCCGTCAAGTACACTTTATAATCTCGTATCTCTTCCTCGTTATCTCCCCTTACCCGAATATCACTTACTCCTAGCACATTCAGATGCATCCTCATTGCTGACTCAGCCAGTTCTACCTTCTTTCTTCCATAAGCCCCATTAATATTGATAGCTCTCCATCGGATTCCATTTCGTTCGCCAAGTTGTTTCCAAGGAGTCCCTCGCCTGTCAAATGCGAGTGGGACTTCGTTACTCCCATAGGTCCGAGGCTTGCTTAAAATGTTCTGAGCTCGGTAAATTCATGAAGCAGGATGCTGCCCTATTTACACATAGTCCAAGTGAGGATCTCTCCTCTAAAAGTTTATGGACCACCGGTGGATTGTATAGTCCTAGCCACCTGAGCACAAGGAGGGCCATGACTCAGAAAATGTCCGTGATGCCCACTCCCATTCCACTCTCAGGAACACTTACTAGGCCACTCAGCCGTTGTCCATGGTTCACGAACTAGGACGTGAATACAGTAACCCACAACATGAACGTACACATAATTTTTCACCGCTCATCCATTCTCTCAATAAGCCAGTTGACTGACCAATTTCAGTTACAGTCAACGTAGTTAGAATGATGATATTTATCCACGAAATGTGAGAGAGGTTATATGATAGTCCGGACATTAAATCAGACTAAGTATTTAGAACTGTAACATTTTCATCAGAATGATTATTGGGATAATATGGAAAGTTATGGATCTTCTTAATGGCACTAGAACCGTGTTTGTTGTTATTCGATTCGATAAGATTCAAGTTTATAAATTTAAATACCAGTTTATGTAGAATGGTATATACTAAGCATATAGTAGAATGAATAGCTAATTTTAATACAGTGTTTTTAACATGATTTCTAAGTCCAAGCTATGGGAGGAATGCCGTTTTAGGATAGAGTGTCATAACGATCTTCTAAATGGAACGATGTTAATTTATTAGCAAGGTACTAGACATTCTTTGCTATAACGTTAGATTGAAGTTACGGCAGTTTCTGCGTACAGCAATATTGAGAGGCATACATTATAGTATATTTGAGACCCAGTTCTTCTACGATTACTTTTTGTTTGTTAAATATTAGGATAGGACGTGATTCACTTAAATCTATGCGTATGTCGTGTTCTAAATAAGATCTTCCCTGTTATAATGAGGGGCTATGAATTTAATCTTCGACGATATGTGAATGAATAAGCTATGGATAGCAGGCTACGATGACGTGTGGAGTATGGTATTGAATAGGGTTTTCGGATACATGTTATGAGTTATGAGAATGATTGCCACAGTTTCTTCGATGTGAACCACAAGGTGTGATGCTGCGTGAAGAATTCTATGATTGTTGTTGTTGTTGTTGAGTGTCCTCGGGTAGAATTTTTAGAGCGTCGTGATGTATTGCACATCTGTGTTATTGACGTCTATCATTATTGACTTACGTTTAATGTCTTCTGAAGAATGTCTATTCCGAGTGAGCATAGAATTATTTTTTATATTTTGTCTATTTGCGTGTATTAGTTAGATACCATAGTTAAGATTCCCTTAGAGATTGCCCGAGTTACGAGATGCCAGGATGCAGAGACCGGATATTCAAAATTACATTCAAGCATATTTAAATGATGTACCTGATGTGATAATATGGCAAGTGGATCTTCTATCTGAGTAGAATGCATATCATTTGCATGCGCGTTATTGTGTGTTTTATATGCATGCTTATTCCTTGTCTGTGTATATTAATTTGAGATTTGATGGTTCACATTTTATTTTACGCTTAATTGAGAAACATATCAATTATTTTTCTTGCAGAAAGGAATTACGTGAAATACGGATATTCGAAACTCACCCTGTAACGCCGAAATGAAAAGCAAGTAATGAAGTAAAATCAAATGTAAAATAATAATCGAGATGAATTCCAGAACGATGCAGCGTGAAATCAATTTAAAGTCTATTGTTTGATTTTACTAGCGGTGTTTAATAAACTAATTCATTTAGTTGTTTTAATTGGAACATGTTATTTGAAACGTAGGTCGGTTGCAGATTTCGACAGCTATTATGAATGTTTGCAGACTCTCAATAATGTTGAGAGGTAATGTTGGACGAGAACTATTAATCTGGAGGACAGTATTCGAAATTCCTTTGTAATCTTTGTTGACGATCTAACTGCCCGCCCACATGTCCTTGTGTTTTCTTAAATATGAATAAATTCTGTTGTATTCGCTCTTTCTAGTATAAGCACTTTGCTATTGTTTACGTCGTTGTCGATTCACCTTCTCATATGCTCAATACTGGTTTTATATATACCATATGTCACGGCACGAGATACCTGTACATCTCCGGCCTTCTACCTCTTTATCCATGTGGTTCAAATCTGATCCCAGCTGACCCTCAGGAAGAGATAAGACAATCAAGAGAACGAGAGATTGAAAGTAAAGGACGAGTAACACGCTGAGTAGACGTGGCAGAATTGTACGTATCTATATATTCCCATTCCACTTCATACTTTCAAGGTCAAAATACATACAAACAGAAGAAACATTTCTATTAAAATGCACTAGAAATAATTAATAAGAATTACAATATTTTATTAACTTCTAGAAACTTCTGCTAAGTAATTCTGAAAACGAGATGAACTTTCCTGTATCATATTTGTCATTAAATAGTGTTGCACAATTTATTTGCTTAGCGTCATTACCAAATTCATTTTCATCTATATGGTTTTTGAGTAAAACATATGATATTGTCTTAAGCTGTTATGGGTTACTCATACATTGTGCTAACTGGTAACCGATTCTTGTACAGAGGTTAAGTAGATAATATCATGATGATGGTTTATGGACAATGGCAGTGGACAAGATATCGAGGTATACTATAATGTTTAGCAACTTTGTAATATGGTATAAATCTTTTCAATCGTATGTAGGCTTGTACTTATTATTGGACAGAAGCGTCAGTGTTGAAGCACAGTCATTAGCTTGAAATATTATAATGATACTCATTATAAGTTTATGAAAAATAAATATACTGCCATATTCTCGCGTTGTTTTGCCTTTTCTCCTCTGTTTCCAAAATAATAGAATTAAATATGTATAAAACTTCTGTCGAATGATCGACATGTTTTCGGTTACAAGTACAGTACGTTTGTTGTTTGTTCTATATAGTTGTTGATGTATTCCGTGAAGAAAATGCTACTATCAACCTCCTTCAATAGAAATGAATAGAAACCTAATTTTCAAAAGGAATGTGAGTTATTAACTTTTGCAAGAATGTCGTTGACATGATAATCAGCATACGTAAAATTTTATATAGCTGATGTCCAAAACAAATATTCTACTTAACTCACCTGTTTTCTACCAAATTTTCACAACACGGTCATACCTACTTGAGAGCGAACCATTTAGTCTATAAACAGGTTGAGTGACACGACAGTAGAGAGTGGGTGTTAAGAAGAGAATAGCACCTTGCTCTGCCGTACAACAAGTAAACTACAAGAAACCTATTCCCTTACTCTATAACGAGTTACATCAGTTCTTCTATCACTATTCTCTTATTCACTTCATTTCTTTCATATCTCTGTTATGTAAATATATAGAGGAGCTCTACATTAGTTGCAAGTAGATACAATGTTGTTCCTAGTGAAGTAAGTTTATTTTTACTTATCATTTACTGTTCTTCTTTAACAAGTCATTTGATCAAGAAAAAGGGTCCAGGAGAAGATCTGACCATTGTGAAGATTTTGACAATGTAGGCCTATACAATCGAGAAAGGAAACTTTCATTTATTTTAGACTGTGTTGATCGAGCTACAAATAATAATAATAATAATAATAATAATAATAATAATAATAATAATAATAATAATAATAATACCATGGAAAAGTTAGTCAAAATGCCCTCTATACTGGGTTAAATGGAAGTGTGATAGATAAACATATTTGGGAATGGAAGGGACAATATTCATTTTGCCATTTCTGCTTATTGTAGCTACCAATGCATAGTTTAAAGTAGAATGCTCTTTCTTACTTTTTGGCATTGTTATGGATACATTCTGATATTATTTACCAATCTTAAATAAACAACACACAAAATTTCAATATATCAAAAGATAAATAAAAAGAGTTTCATAAATTAAGTGATATATTCATATTATAAAAATCTCTATTGATAATCCCATTCCCCGTAATATATGTATTTATCTCTTTAAAGGAACCTGTAAGCTTATCTTCCATACCAACATTTATGTCTCTTAAAGAACGTCTTTAAATGGCAAAAACCTCATTAATGGTAAAATGCAAGGTTAATCGGATTATCAGGGAAAGAAAAGGGATGAGTGAAGTACGTCAAGGCATGTCTCCAATTATTGTCCCTCGCGCTTACATTCCTACGTACCGGGCGAGTTGGCCGTGCGCGTAGAGGCGCGTGGCTGTGAGCTTGCATCCGGGAGATAGTAGGTTCGAATCCCACTATCGGCAGCTCTGAAAATGGTTTTCCGTGGTTTCCCATTTTCACACCAGGCAAATGCTGGGGCTGTACCTTAATTAAGGCCACGGCCGCTTCCTTCCAACTCCTAGGCCTTTCCTATCCCATCGTCGCCATAAGACCTATCTGTGTCGGTGCGACGTAAAGCCCATAGCAAAAAAAAAAAAAAAAAACATTCCTACGTCGCTGTTCAAGTCTCTTCTCACACCATTCTTTTGTGACAATGCAGAGTTGGATTTTCTCAATGTCTGAATAAAAGGAGGGAGTGTAGAGAAAATCGTTTCCCTGTAACAGATCAAATAAGAAGTTAGTCTGCTGCGGAACTTAGTAAAGGCATCTTGGGTGCTAGTGTACATTGTCAAATCGTAAACGACATGGTTAAGTCCGCGAATCCCCCTGTGGATGGGGGCGGTAGAATAACATACACGGTATCTCCTGCCTGTCGTAAGAGGTGACTAAAAGGGGCCTCAAGGGGCTCTGAACATTGGAGAGTGCGTTAGCGACCACGGGGCCCTCATATGAATCCTGACATTGCTTCCACTTGTGCCAGGCTCCTCACTTTCATCTACCCTATTCGACCTCCCTTGGTCAACTCTTGTTCTTTTCAGACCCCGACGGTATTACGTATGGAAGCCCAGGGAGTCTTTCATTTTCATGCCCTTCATGGCCCTTGTCTTCCTTTGGCCGATACCTTCATTTTTCGAAGTGTTGGACCCCTTCCTTTGTTTCCCTCTGATTATACATAGAGGATGGTTGGCTAGCTGTACTTCCTCTTAAAATAATAATAACCACCACCACCACCACCACCAAGTCCGCGAATTCAGTTAGGAAACGCTTTCTATTGATGGTGCTTTTCTCTTCTGCAAAGTCACAAAAAAGACTGTACTTTACAATTCAGCCATTCGGAACAGCCTAACATAAATCTGAGATTTTTAACAAGGACGAGCAGAAGATCTCTCTAATAATATCAGCAGTTACAAAGCAGACAATCTAAGTCTACTCTGGATCTATGCAGAAATTTCTTAAACGTGGGAACAAATTTGTGGAAACCAGTCCTTCAAAATGTTTGTGCAGAAGTATACTACAAAAGAAGTTCTGTCAGAACCCACACTCAGAGTAACGTATTTGACTGTTTCCTATGAAGAAGGCCTGCAGAGGATTCGTACCAGAGTTGCGGGGAAGGAACTACGGATGCAATGGGACATTACATGACCAACATCATCTTCGGAGCAATGGAAAAAACGCAGAGTGACCCTTCCATATATATTTTGAAAACGGAAGATATGGAAAGAGAAAATAGTTCCTCTGTTGCACAGTGGTTTAAAAATTCCTTAAAGCTACTCTAGCCACAAATGGGGCAGTATACGAAAAAATCCGCTCAAGTCTTGAAAGTTCTCTTCAGGAAAATGCTCCATCTCACATGCCTAGCCCACGTGCTCCTCAGATTCTCCCAAGAAATGAGTTTTAATCAACCTTTTGACAATATGATTTCAAACACAAACAAAATAGTTCTAAAATTGTCCTCCTTAACCAGGAATTTAGGGATACAGCATCAGCATCTCTTTACCTCCACAACCAGTTTTGATCAGAGAAGGAAACTCGATCTGTGCTACCGCATGTTACATTAACAACTGAGATAATCGATCGTAAATCAGAAGACGAAGCTGCTTCATTTCGTGAGGTGAAAACGTTGCTATACGAACAAGTACTCAACAATAATCTGGCATTAATAGAAGCATGTTATGGTGCGCTGCCGTGAGCAATTACGAAGCTGGAGAAAATACATGATACGCTGGTGTTATTAAATATCTAGAAAATATTAAAAACTTTCATTATGTTCTGAAAAGTGAAAGTTCTGTTGTTACTGATGTAATTCCGTCCCAAATAACTTATTTTAAGTATGCTCCACCACCTTTCTGATAGGAGGCTTTCTATGCCATTTGACAACTTGAAAGACACATTTATTTTTGTGGTGTGTAATCAAGAAAATAAACTAAGTCCTCAAGCGTAGTACAGATGTGTGTTAAGTAGCCTATATTTTTTTGCTAGTGGCTTTACGTCGCACAGACACAGATAGGCCTTATGGCGACGATGGGATAGGAAAGGCCTAGGAGTTGGAAGAAAGCTGCCGTGGCCTTAATTTAGGTACAGCCCCAGCATTTGACTGGTGTTAAAATGGGAAACAACGGAAAAACATCTGCAGGGCTGCCGACAGTGCGATTCGAACCCACTATCTCCCGGATGCGAGCTCACAACCGCGGGTCCTAACCGCACGGCCAACTCGCCCGGTAGTAGGCTACATTATATTACTATTTTTGATGATTTTACTAAACATATAATTAATATATGAAGTCATCATCCATACCTATTTCTTGCAGGGCACCTATATTGGTAATCCCACCCTGTTTCTCGAGGATGGGAGCGCGTTTGCTCCAGCGCTTCTGTCATGCTCCGTATGAACGCCTATTATGAAAATTACGACATATTTGCTGAATTTTAAGTGCCTGTTTGTCTGCCTATTTTAACCAAACTGAATGCTTAATTCCCGGTCTCTATATCATAATAATAATAATAATAATAATAATAATAATAATAATAAAAATAATAATAATAATAATAATAATAATAAATGTATTAATGTCTTTATTACAGTGGGGAAGTTAGGGCTAGAGGCCCTCTCTTCCACTTAACCGCATAATAATCAAAATATTAAATAAAATACTGAGACACTTAAAATAGTTAAAACTACAAAAAATAATAGAATTGGGAATAAATTTAAATAAATTACTAAGTTAATATTAAAACTAATTAATATTAAAAACTCTTAATAATGACTAATCCTCAGGCATGCATACATTCATACTTCAACCATTCAGTCAGCAACCCTCAGCAGGTAGTCTCGTCAGATGACCTTAATTCTTTGTAAAGAGTTGAGCTGACCTGAGCTTACAGGGAATTCTATAACCTGGCGCCGGTCACTATAAACAATTTGTTAATTTTATTCGTGCGGTGCACTGGAATAGAAAGAGAGGATCTGTAACGTGTATTTAAGTTGTGAAATGATGATAAAAACGTGAATTTAGAAGAAATATACAGTGGGTGATTTTCAGCTAACACAATAAAAAACCATCGTTAAAATGCGTAGCTGCCGACGTTTATCAGGCTTCAGCCATGAGAGAGCCTGACACTATGGGGTGATATGGACATCGTACCTCGATATTGTAAATAAATCGCAGGCAGTAATTCAGTGCTCGTTGAAGTTTAAGTGTTTCTTCTCTCGTCATATCAACTAAAACGACGTCACAATAATCAAGAATAGGGAGAACCAGTGTCTGTATTAGTTTGGCCTTTAGCTCAAATGGAAATACATCCCTTTGCCGTTTATGAGGGTGAAGCACTCCAAAAATCTTTTTACGGATTTTATTCGTGTGATCAGACCAATCAAGTGTTTCATTCATAATTACGCCCAGATTTTTAACTGTTTTACTGTAGGGAATAATGCTACCATTCATTAGGATAGGCGGGTTCACAACATTGTTTGAGCAGTTCAGTAATTTTCATGATCCAATTATGATTGCCCGAGATTTTGTGGAGTTTAGTATAAGATAATTTCGTTGTGCCTATATACTAAGTCGTCGGATGTCATTGTTAATATCTTGTATTGTTTCATCTAAGTCTGAGGTCTTGCAGTGTCGATAAATTTGAAGATCGTCAGCATTGAAGTGGTGTGTATTATTTCCTGTCACAGATGGTATGTCATTGATATAAATACAGTAAAGAAAGGGCCCTAGAAAACTGCCCTGTGGGGCAACACTAAGTTTCATTTTCCATTTAGACGCCTTGTCGTTTACTGTTACACGCTGTTGACGGTTACTCAAATAAGAAGTAAAAACGTAAGCGCAGCCAGGTCAAAATTTAGCAGTTCCAACTTCTTTATCACAATCTGAATTTCTATAGTGTCAAAGGCGCTACTGATGTCAATAAGAATAAGTATAGTGAGCAGTCGATTGTCCATAGCGTTTCAAATGTCTTCAGTAACCTTCAAAAGTGCTGTCGCGCTACAGTGACCCTTCTTAAATCCAGATTGCAAAGGGTCCAAAAGAGCATTTTTATTTAGGTACTCCAGAACTTGCTCGTGTATTAAACGTTCAAAGGCTTTAGAAAACGCAGGGAGTATGGACACAGGGCGATAGTCAGAGGGTGATTGTGGGTCTAAACTCTTAGGTACCTGTATAATATTGGCTGTTTTCCAGACAGTTGGGAATGTTCTGTTTAGTAAACAGTAGTCCATTATGTGCGTCAGTATAGGCAGGACAGAACCGATAATGTTATGTATAAAAGTAACAGGAATATCATCTACACCTGTGGCCTTTGATTTAATCGAGTACAAAGCCTTTTTAACCTGATTTTTTTGGGACACTGTGAAATTTAATTTAATTTTAATTTCGTGTGGCTATTTCTAGCCGAGTGCAGCCCTTGTAAGGCAGACCCTCCGATGAGGGTGGGCGGCATCTGCCATATGTAGGTAACTGCGTGTTATTGTGGTGGAGGATAGTGTTATGTGTGGCGTGTGAGTTGCAGGGATGTTGGGGACAGCACAAACACCCAGCCCCCGGGCCATTGGAATTAACCAATGAAGGTTAAAATCCCCGACCCGGCCGGGAATCGAACCCGGGACCCTCTGAACCGAAGGCCAGTACGCTGACCATTCAGCCAACGAGTCGGACACTGTGAAATGTGAATGGTGGATTGGCTGGAGGGGAGGGCGTTGAGTCGGTGCAGTTAATTGGGGTCGGTTGAATATTTATTCTACTAAAGTAAACGTTCAGTTCTTCAAGTGGAATGTCATGAGTTGTCTGTCTCTGTTGATGTTTTCCTATTCCCAGAGCTCTAAGTTGGTTCCATGCACGATTAGAATTTATGTTGTTACCTAAATTCCGGAAATATGTACATTTTTTATTTCTGATTAACTGCTTTGTGCGATTTCTTAAGATACGGTAAGATTCGAATTCCGCGTCATCTAGGGTTTGTTTATAATGTCGAAATCACGAGTCACGGTGGGCCATCATTCTCTTGGTTTCATCATCTATCCATGGACAAGAAGGGCGGGAAACCTTTATTCGACGTTTAGTGGCATGTCTGTCATATAAGTTCTTTACCATCATATTAAACAAGTTAACTTTAGCGTCGGTATCATTTAGACTCCGTATATCGCCCCACGGTAGTTGGTAAGTGTCATAATTTAAGTAATCCAAGTTTATGTCCTTCGTATCTCTGACAGTTATGTACTTGGGTTTGTATTTAGGCACTCTGAGGGAATACGATAAATGTAAAAGGTCGTGGGTCGAAATGGATGGTACAGGGATTTGCCCATGGGTTATTACATTACCTGGGTTGTACGTCACAATGAGATCAATGAGTGTGTGTGATGAACGGTTTGTTGCATACACGTGGTTCGTGGGTTGTAGCGGGAGAATAGTCATGTTACAAGTAGTAAACAAATCTACTAATCGATTACTGTCGTGAGTCGTAATAAGTACCGTAGATTAGAGTTAAGTCACCCATAATGATTATGGGTTCATAAATAACCTGGAAGTCTAGTAAATAATGTAATAATTATGTCTGGCTAATTTCATGGTGACGCCTGTCGATACACGGTAAATTAAGAATATGCATTGTGAGTGATAAATGTTTATACAGGTTCAGAGAAAATTACCATTGATGATACGAAATTGTCACGTTGGTTTTTTAAATTCTGAAGATCACAGTTAGTGAAATGAAGACTAACTTTATGAGCCAACCGAAACATCGCTGACCTGTGCTATAATTACCACGAAATCATTAAAATCTATAAAAAATATTTTTACTAGTCTTCGTAGCAGGGGCTGCCTGGCCGAGGCGGTAAATGCGTGCTCGATTCGCCCGGAAAGACGTGGGTTGGAATCCCCGTCAGGAAGTCGTAAAATTTAAGAAACGAGATTTCCGCTTCCGGAGGTGCACATGGCCCTGAGGTTCACTCAGCCTACACCAAAAATGAGTACCAGGTTAATTCTTGAGCGCAAAGGTGGCCGGGCGTAGAGCTAACCACTCTACTCCATCACGTGCCGAGGTTAACAATGGTGGAAGCCTTTACCTTCCACTCCTCCAAGGGCCTTCATGGCCTGTACGGAGGTGACTTTGCTTTGCTTTTAGTCTTTGTAACACTCGTCTTACGTTTTCTCTTACCTAGCGTGGGTAAGTTCACTCTTCTTACGGACAACATTGTTGTACTCTAGTCGCTTCTCACGATCCCAGCACCGAAGTCGATCTACAGTATACCCGTAGCTTCATCCGACATGTTCATTTCTAGCAAACAAAATTACTCCATGGATCCAACAGTCGTGATGTTGACCTATCAATCCATAAATGCTCAGTTCCTTCAAGGCCTGCAGATTACCAACACACTAATCCTCTCGTTCGTTACTTTCGGC
This sequence comes from Anabrus simplex, assembly GCF_040414725.1. Classification (NCBI taxonomy): domain Eukaryota; kingdom Metazoa; phylum Arthropoda; class Insecta; order Orthoptera; family Tettigoniidae; genus Anabrus; species Anabrus simplex. The sequence goes on along the minus strand of NC_090265.1, from coordinate 309,075,401 downwards.
TTTCTAGACCGAGGCCACTATTTCACTATCAGATAGCTGCTCAATTGTTCTCACGTAGACTGAGTGGACCTTTAACCTTCCCTTCAGATTCAGGTAAAAATCCCTGATGTGTCCAGTAATCCAACTCAGATCCTCGAAGTAGGAGGCAGGCACGCTACCACTAGACCGCAGGGCCGGTATATTCACTCCTAGATGTTAGAAACACATGACTGCTTGGTGGCTCGAAAGAAACACCACTGACCTGTCTTGTCCGAACAGGCCTGCAAAACATCAGTTGATTGTGAGGACACTGAACCTGCCTACTTGGAACGGCGAGGCAGCTCACGGAGAAAAGATTTGAGACAGTAGAGAGGTGGATAGGAAACTCATCTCCAGTATGAACTATGACCTTTCATGGTTATTACTGAAGGGCTTCAAAATTCCACTGGGAAATAAATGCTGCAGCAAAACATACTCACCTCATAACACAAGTTAAGTATCACAGGGTATTGTACTGGCAACATCTCATATTGACGAGAGAATACCAGAAAATCACAATTTCTGAAACATACATTCTCCGGCATGATATATTGTGGCAGATATGTAACACGAAATGAAATTATTGCCGACTTGTGTCCTAGAGGTAGCAAGCCTGCCTCTACCATGGTGGTCTCTGGTTCGATTTTTACCTGGATATAAGGTCTAATTGGAGGAATAATTCTACGTGAGAGCAATTGAGGAGCTAGCTGATGGTGAGATAGCGGTGTTGGTCTAGAAAGCCAAGGATAACGCTCGAGAGGATTTGTTGCACTGACCATGTGTCACCTTGTAATATGCAGGCCTTCGGGCCGAGCAGAATTCGTTCAAGGTTCATCTTAAACAAAAACTTAGAAAAATTGAACTCAGCGCACACAGTTCATTAAGGGGCTCGTCAGCCCAGGTCGACTACTGTCTATCGAGGACTTCTCCAGATGTTGGAGAGTCACATGTTCAGCGTGTGAGTTTTCTCATCCGTACTGAGTAGCTTGCTTCCTGGACCGAATCCCCTAAAATATGATGCCCGATGGACCTTACTCGTTTCAACACGGTATGGTTGAATGACCCTTGACATCACGAAAATTTCCTGATGTCCTGCAACTACAGTACATCGATCACTCGCATTTGTTTGCGATGATACTCTTTACACTTTTAACCAGCAGATGATGAAGTGTTATTTGATAGATGGTGAAATGGTTTGTTTTTTCCTTATTATTTCATAAGTCGACAACTGACTCCAAACACACTGTGACCTGCTTCAAACTGGACCATAAGTTTCTCAAAGTCAAACAGTCCAAACCGTTTCAGTCGAATATAGAGCGTAGATGTTATAGCAGCTGATGATTTCACAAAGTTTAAAAACTCTCGATGTATTTCATTTGTTGCGTTGGAACTATCACTTCCCTTGTAGAAATGTGTTAATTAAACGAAGTCAGCAGGTGTTTCAGAGCCAGTAGCCAATTTTTAATTCTAGAACCCTGAGAGAGTTCGATGTGAATAATACACTTCTGCACAATGTGCATGATCTGACCTCTAATAAAAGCGAAGACGTCGTTTATCTATAGACATGGCGGTAGTTCTCGATTGAACAAGAAGAAGAAGAAGAAGACGATGTTCAGAATGTATTTATGTATCATACTTCAATAAAACTGTCCGGATAAGTTGCGCATTACTCGGATAAACTTACATTATCCAGTAAAAATACGATACTGCCTGACTTTCAGGCTGCATGGCTCACAGGTATACAGTATGATGAAAATATGTTATACGGTCACTGATCCGGAAACGCTCTATTTCCACATTACAGCCCATCTTCTTAAAATCTACGCAATATAATATATAGAAGTGTCAATGTTAACGGAGGGCATTTTGAACATTTCATGGAAGGAAGACTTCAGGTGGTATGTCCTATGTGTTTCCCATGTTTAATGTACTATGCAATGTTGTAGAAAATGACTTCTAACGTGGAAACGAAGTATTTCTGGTAGTGACGGGACAATTGAATCAAAACTACCGAATTATTCGATAGTCGTCAACTACCGTTACAACCGATTGTTTCCGTTTGCATTCAGATTTTTATTCGGATCACACATTCCAATTGTTTCCACTAGTCAGCGCTGAAATCGGCCTCCTATTTCGTTACGGAGTGAAGTCAGAGCCATTTATTATAAATGAACAGATATCTGAATAAAAGTTGTAAAATTATAAACACAATTTATCAACAGATATTCATGTTATAGTTTTTATAAATACTTTCCATATACTAACCATGAACATGTAATGATTGAATGTTAACCTTAAATAAATGGAATTATTTTCAAATTAATATATGCACTATTACTTGGTCGTAACAAAATATGTTATTTTAGTTGAGTTTGCTGTATTCACATTACAATAAGGTGTAAACCTAATCTTCGTCTGAAATTACCCAACATTTGTCATTTTATGAACAGACGATCTTACATTCATTAATTTGTGGTTAGCGACACAAAAATGCGTTTTATTTAAAAGGAAAAGTACCGGTTACTTTAACCGGGACATTTTGTCTTATTTTATAGGCCAACGTAGGTATTTCAGTTTACAATCACTTCAGTCGCACATTGTGTAGCGTTTGTTACTAGTCTCAATATTTCCACTTATATCACTACCAGCAAAAGAAACACGCTATAAAAATCGGTAGTATAATACAACAATGCACATTTCGGTAGTTACTAGCCAATGACTTATTGCTAGTTACTAGTACTACCGCTGTAGAAAACGTATATTACTACTTTAGTACTTTGTCAGGCCGTGCCAGAATCACTCTCCCGCGCTAACTGCTCTCGTAGCTTGTGACGTCACTGTGAGGACAATTCTGTAGCGTGTTCCAAGCGGTAACATTAGTAAGCGGTAGAGGCGGCAAACTATCGATAGTAATCGCCATCGATATTTTCCGATATTATGAGCTCTACTATCGATAGTAATCGATAGTTTGTCGGGCCCCGCTGTGTAGGGGGCAACGCGTCCGCCCGTCACCCGGCGGTCGGGGCTCGATTCCCGGCTGGGTCAGGGGTGTTTAATTGTAAATGATTAATATCCCTAGCCCGGGGACTGGGTGTTTGTGTCTTCCTTACGGTTCCTTTCCTCACATTCAACACTCTACAGTTCCTCCATTCCTATTACACGCAGGTTCATATCACATGGTGCAAGTAGGGGCAAAAGATCTCTATAGGTCGACGCCCCGAACAAATAGCATTTAAAAAATCGATAGTTTTCAAAAACGTGGAACTAATCATAATGTTATGCCCGAAAATAGAACATTTATTGAACACAATCTACAAAAAATCATTACAAATCACAACAATTTCATGCTATTTAATTTCTGAAATTCTAATCGGAATCACTCATAAATCTCTTCAGTGGCACGTCCGGGACATTCTCGGGCTGCACGTGCTTGCCCATAATGTGACCGCCCGAGAAATTCTTGTTCAGCTGCAGTGTTCATTTTGCGATCGCCCGACACTTTCTTGGGTATTGTAATGTATTTGGAAAAATGTTTTATAGCATTCTCAACAGATGGCAGGAGAGTTTTCAGTTGTTTTTATTATGTCTTTGACCTAAAACCTGCCTTATCTTTTCTCGTCAACATACAATCTCTGACAACTTATAAATCTCATTTTTTGTCCCGTATTTGCACCAACTCAACTAAGGTTAGGTTGAATGGAGAATCCCACCTTCCGAAATGCTAAATGGTCCTGCTGCCGGCACTGAAGTCGCAGGTACACAGATATACTTAAACGAATTAGTACGCTGTATAAGTGAAGTTTAGATTACGTCCTGTTAGTTAGTGGAAGGAGGTAGTGAAATCAGTAAATTTAGGGATAACTGCGCTGTTGCAGAGTGGTTTTTGTTGCTAGATGCTTTACGTCGCACTGACACAGATAGGTTTTATGGCGACGAGGGGACAGGGAAGGCCTAGGAATGGGAAGAAAGCGGCAGTGGTCTTAATTAAGGAACAGCCCCAGCATTTGCCTGGTGTGAAAATGGGAAAACATGGAAAACCATCTTCGGGGCTGCTGACAGTGGGGTTCGAACTCACTATCTCCCGGATGCGACCTCACAGCACCGCGCTCCTAACCACACGACCAACTCGTTGCAGAGTGTAAAAATATGGCCTATAAAATTGAGAATATAATTTATCTCGGCTTTCCTGAAAGAAATAGATTATATGTGGGCTACATGTATGTTATGGTATCAAAGAGCTGATAAAATCAACCCAATTCTGCTAGAAATGGTTCAGCGCATTTCCTCCCTCATAATTATGAACGGGACTTAAATAGACGAACTGCCGGGATTGCCATTAAATAAGGAAATTGAAGGCAGATGCTGTACCCTCCCAAAGTATTCCTAGCTGTCATTGAAATGACATCGATACTACAAGTACAAGAAATGATACTATCAGTCGACAACATTTGCGCCAATATTGGTACTAACAATTTGTTTTACGTCGCACCGATACAGATAGGTTTTATGGCGACGATGGAATAGGAAAAGTCTAGGAGTGGGAATGAAGCGGCCGTGGCCTTAATTGAGGTGCAGCCCCAGCATTTTCCTGGTGTGAAAATTGGAAACCACGGAAAATCTTCAGGGCTGCCATTATCTTCCCGATGCAATCTCACAGCGGCGCGCCCCTAACAACACGGCCAACTCGCCCGGTATATTGGTTTTAAGATAATTACTATCCTGATATTCTGAATGGAAAAAACTGAAATTATTTTGAATATACTATTCCTGTTACTATATTTTCTTCTCTCTATGATTTTATACTTGTACACAGAAATTACTACATTATGTTGTACAGAACTTCACCAGTAAAAGATTACAGACGCGATTCTCGAGAAAGCTGGCAATACCAAAGAAGAAATCAATCGACTGAAATCAGAAATACAGAGACTGAAGACGGAAAATGTGTTATTAAGGAAATAATTTATGGCCCTGAACAAGTCCCAAGTTACAAAATATGCTGTACCTTTGACGAAAGGACCTCTGCACAATTCAAAACAAGAAGCACGTAGTGAACTGAAGCGTGTCTGGTTTCAATGATTTTCTCCTGGCGAAATTCGATCCCTTTTGAACAAAAAGTAAGAATGAAGTGGGTCCTCCAATACATTGCAAATGAACTTACTTTAAGAGCTTAGGCATATGTTTATTTGCGAAAACAGAGATATCCTCTACGTTTTCACTCAACCTTTCAAAATTGGGACAAGCATTTTGAAGTGTTAACCTGGAATTTTGACAGAGGTTCTCGATACCAGTAAGGCTAAAGGCAGAAACGTTCCAGCACTTACATAACGTAGCAATTATTAACTTCGTCGAAATGAATATAGATGATCATGTGTTACGATTCATCTATTACGCGATTTTAGGTCCGCATAATTCCCTGAAATTCACAACGTAATATCGCTGTATGTGAGAACAAAACATTCATTAGGATTAGACGAACTAGAAAAGATGTATGGACATTACACGAAAGAACGCTGTGAAGAAGGACTAATTGTCCTTTATATTATAAGTTCAAAAGTGTTTAATTCACTATTTACCTCAATATATGCCTATTAGTTGGAGTACTTTATTCGTAAAATATTATTTTATCAATTTTGCAATCGCCGCTGTGAGTGTACGTGCAGCGTTACAGCTACATATTTGAGGCGCTGTGTTTTCGTATTAATTTTAAATGATACACGTTATGTCCTGTGAAGTTGCATGACTAAGTGGAGGGTAACTAAAATAATATTTAACAAGATGAACACAAAAACCACTCAGCTAACTGTACATTTTAACACATAATGCATTGAATCTGGTGCCAGCTCTATCCTCAGGGTGACGTCACGCGCACCAGCCAATATACGCAGTATTCCAGTTACATTAAGTACTTTATAACCGATTTCAAACCGAATGAAAACTAGCGAATGTTTTCATTCGACAGTCACTCTTCACAATCGGTAGTCTAAGTTTTAAAATATTCGATATTCCCATCACTAATTTATGGACTCCCCTTGGTTATCCGTATATGCCACCTATCTCCGGAGAGATAGGTGGAGTGAGTGGTAGCGGTACCGGTGCGCTTAATTGCGCTCCTCACTTGTCTGTAATGATTGTACTCATGCCCATCTATATATGTACAATCCCTATTCTGCCTACCATTCACAGCGAAATTGAGATGACGAAAACGTTTCAACCTTTGAAATTGATACCATGTTATCTCATCTTCACCAGAAAAATAAAATGAAAAACAGCTTGACCGCGAATTTTTGCACTTCTTTTAAAGAAAAAGTTTCTTTCAGGAAGTGATTGTCTCCTATTCTTCATGATGATGTATACAGCTATATCTATGGGCATGAATTCGAACTACGTACATCCTGGCTTGTGTTGCTACCCACGGATGCACTGAGGGTAAAATCGGGAACGTTTGAGACACTGAAATTGGTATCAGATATGTGTTACGAGAACAATACAATAATGACCATCATACTAGAAGTGTTTAGTGAAAAGTACTACTTTTCAGTGAACTTAATGAATCTGTTTTCTTCTTCTGGGGCATTAAAACACCATCTCCATCGATAAGCAAGAGATAGAACGCTATCCTCAGAGTTTCAGGAATTATATCTTACAAATTTTCGAGAATACTTCGTTTTAGGTGTTTCCATGATAGAGATATGATTTGTGAGAGAATGAATTTTCTATGCTTGGTTTTTTCTATAAAAAATGCCTCTCACTGCACGATATGAGATTTTCATTTTTTTGCACATTAGCGTCATCTACTGGCATAAGAATTAACCATGTCCGATAATTCTGCTCTGAAGATTTCTCGTATTGAACTGATAAAATCAATCGTTAGTGTTTCTTATTCAGTGCAGTAAGGTTGTTTTTGGGAGCAAGCAGTAACATTAAGTCTCCCTCTCTGGTGTGGTGGTGAGTGTGATTAGATACCACGCCCGGAGGCCCGGGTTCGATTCCCGGGTCTGCCACGAAATTTGAAAATTGGTATGCGGGCTGAAACGGGGTCCACTCAGCCTCAGGAGGTGAAGTGAGTAGAGGTGGGCGGTGGGGGGATTCGATTCCCAACCTCAGCCATCTTCGAAGTTGTTTTCCGTGGTTTTCTACTTCTCCTCCAGGCAAATGCCGGGATAGCTTTGCAATTTAATAAAATTAAATTAAATAATAAAACTATCTATCCAATTTCATTCAAACCTCTTCATAATCCCTCTCCGAAGTAATAAGAACAAATTGTGAAATTTTCAGCGAAATCGGTCCAGTAGTTTTTGAGTCTATTAATCTGAAATATACCAACATCCAGTTTTATATATAGATGTAGAAATAACTGCCTTTCACAGAGTGTGGAAAAGGAATGAGGACAACTGAAGTAGGGATAGTAGCCAACATAATATTCAAAAATGTTATATAGAGTCAGCTGAGTATTATTATTATTATTATTTACTTTCTTACGACGGAGAGTGAAGGGATTATTGTATTCGTGCAAAAAATTAATGTCCAGTTTTTGAAGGGTCTTTACGTTCTATGACCACTAGATATCGAAAAAGCGGGTTTCGCATCATTGAAGGCCGCTTTGGAGGTATTTATGGTCATTGTAATCTTGGTGAAAATTGCGGCTTAGAAGGTTGGTTTATATTGTAATTTTAATTGTCTTCTTGATCTTTACCACAACCTATTATTAACAAACGGTGAATTTCGTACACTTGGTACATCGCTACACTTTCATTTCTGTTTATTAGTGTTGGTTGCAATTTTATATAGGGGCCGATGACCTAGATATTAGGCCCCTTTAAACAACAAGCATAATCATCATCATTTTTAAACCCAGTAGGCGCACGTCCAGTGGTGAATTACCGCCACCAACAATTGTTTGAATAAAGGAACTACCCATTTTATTTTACAACTGACTGTACTAAGACCGCTCGATCTCACTCTGTTAAGGATAAGGATGCGAAGTGCCTTACGACAAGGCATGGCTAGGGCTGACTCAATTTGCTTCCAATCTCCATCCAGGCTCTTGATGCTCTCGGTGTTCTATGGCAGTCGAGAATTTACTGGCCGCCCCACAGAAAAGAAACGCCTGTGCTGCCGTTGTGTATAGCACATAATATAGCTTGACATCCAGAAATATCTTCTGGTTCTCTTCCTGCTTCCTATTGAAGCAGAGACTCCAAACTTAACTCTGTACAATATGTGATCTCTCGTTTCAACATTGCTGAGCGCAGGGGACAAGCAGTAAGGAAACAGCTGTGTCGCAAAGCACACGGTGGCCCACCTAAGTTTTTCAACTCAAATATTTTCGGATTACTTGAAGGTAGCGATAGGTAGTTTCCATTTAGGTTAATAATGATAAAGGGCAACACCGAAGCTCTCATTTAGATGAAGTCACACCATTTACTACACGAGAGTCGGATCAACAAGCTCGCAGGTGCATCTCTTTATCATAAGTAATCTGATAGTTTTCCTTCAACGGAGATTGTGTGAAAATGGCTGAACAGATTTCAACGAGCAAGGCCCCAATTTATAGCGTGTGTGTTTGAGTCATCAGACCATAGACTGGGTTGTTGCAGTTCTCCATGCCACCCTATCCTGTGCTAACCTTTTCATTTCTACGTAACTATTGCATCCTACATATGCTCTAATCTGCTTGTCATAATATTCATACCTTGGTCTACCCCTACCGTTCTTACCACCTACACTTCCTTCAAAAACCAACTGAACAAGTCCTGGGTGTCTTAAGATGTTTCCCATCATTCTATCTCTTCTTCTCGTCAAATTTAGCCAAATCGATCCCCTCTTGCCAATTCGATTCAGTATCTCTTCATTCGTGATTCGATCTATCCATCTCACCTTCAGAATTCATCTGTAACACCACATATCAAAAGCTTCTGTTCTCTTTCTTTCTGGGCTAGTTATCGTCCAAGTTTCACTTCCATACAATGCCACGCTCCACACGAAAGTCTTCAAAAACGTCTTTCTAATTCCGATATCAATGTTTGAAGTGAGCAAATTTATTTTCTTAAGAAAGCTCTTCCTTGCTTGTGCTAGTTTGCATTTTATGTCCTCCGTACTTCTGCCATCGTTAGTTATTTTACTACCCAAGTAACAATATTCATCTACTTCCTTCAAGACTTCATTTCCTAATCTAATATTTCTTACATCACCTGCCTTCGTTCGACTGCACTCCATTACTTTTGTTTTGGACTTATTTATTTTCATCTTTTACTCCTTGCCCAAGACTTCGTCCATACCATTCAGCAACTTCTCGAGACCTTCTGCAGTCTCAGATAAAATAACAATAACATCGGCAAATCTCAAGGTTTTGATTTCCTCTCCCTGGATTGTGATTCCCTTTCCAAATTTCTCTTTGATTTCCTTTAGTGCCTGTTCTACGTAAACATTGAAAAGAAGAGGGGACAAACTGCAGCCTTGCCTCACTCCTTTCTGGATTGCTGCTTATTTTTCGAAACTCTCGATTCTTATCACTATAGCGTATATAATAGAAATATAGTATTCTTCATAGAATTGCCTATTTTTTATAAATCATTTTCTGATTGTCATCAAATAGTTCCAAATTCTTTCTTTAGGTACCAAGGTGCTTGGCTAAGGTGTAATGTGGGGGCAAGTGTTATTCCAAGGTCCTCCGCTAGGTGCCGTGTGGCACCTAGGATCATCGCTACTAACGCTATAGCGGGAGAGCCCTCGGTTTCATCCAGTATGACGATAACTTGAAGTTGCTACTAGCTGTGGCTTGATGCTTTCTTGTTACTAACTTTTCACCATATAAATTTAATACAAAACTGAATTATACTGCCATGTCTGCTTGGAGACGTTTCCGCAGACACAGCTGATTCTGCAGACTAATTTGAAAAAAATGATTCCTGGGAGTTTAAAGGGCAACAACTAGATCGCAATGAGCGGCTGTAGTTTCGTACAATTACCGGTTATCTCGGGACTATTCTTTTGCATAAGCTGCAAATATCATTTGTACATTTCTACGCTGATACCTCTCATTGGAACTATACACTAAGCGGCAAATTCGCAATCTCTACTTTTCTGTCGTCATAAGTAAAAGAAATCCCCTCACCAACCGCGAGTCAAATCCGAGTCCCCATAAACCTAAGCCTACAACGCTAACCATTCAGCCAAGGAGCCAGACAATGTAAATAGAATGTATCGTCGCTGCCGGGATGAAACCTCCTATGTGAAATATTTTAGCTTAGAACTTTGTCCTGTAAGGTTCTGTCATCTAAGGTGCAATATTGTGTGAATATTGTCAAGGCATTCTCGCCCTTGATAATGTATGTGCTGCGGGTCAGTATATCTCCTAAAATATTATCACATAGGAGGTTTTGTTCCGGCAACGACGATATGTTCCTCATTTCTGTTCAGTTTTCACATCAAGGAACAGGTTTTAACTCTCATTCTACCCACAGGAGCTCTAAGAATAGGTTCAAATTCAACTGCAAATCCATTCCTGAATGGCCAGCTGTGAGTACCTCAAAATAAACTCTGTTTTCAAACCTGATGACGGAAAGCATGGTCAGCAAAATGAAACATTTAATCGTTTTACAACTACAAAGCAGGGAATACAAGTTTACTGAGGTACCTTATCCCGTTCGGTCACTGTGTACATTATAATGCACATCGATATTACGGTATCCGTTTCGGAAATATTTGATGCAGTGCAACCGTTCAGTCACAATGTGCATTGAGATGTACATCTTCCGTGTCACGACTGAGTAACTTGGCCCGACATCTGGCGGTTTTACCGGCAAAATACCAGGAATTGCTCTGCTGCGTAGTTGCTGTTTATGACGTCAACAAACAGTGTGCTATCTGAAGGCAAATTTCTGCTATAATACGTGAGGATTGAAGTTCATACAACATTATATTCTAAATAAAATAGATCAATATGCTAGGAAATGTAAAATAAACTGTAGATAATTAGTTTATTTCACCCTGAGATTTTTATAAAGTGGGATGTACATTCTAATGTACATTGTGCCTCAAAGGTTGGCTTGCACCAACAGCTGGCTGGAATATAAGAGGGATGCCAAAGTACTTAGTGTACCAGGAAAGAACTTTCTGGACCTGGTTCACTTCAGGCAGCACATCGGTGAATCTTTGAACCTCTCTCAAAAAGTGCGGCCTAAAAAGAGATGCCGTCCAAGTGCCAAAACAGAATGTGATGTACCAGATGTGATGAGACACAAGCAATCTCAGCAGGATCCAATCAACGAAGTACGTTTTGATCAAATTAACCTCATGCCAGGGTTCGATGACAAAAAAATGCATCAAGATGCAAGGCTTCAGAATGCAACAACAGAACGCACTTCTTGTGCCTGAAATGTCAAGTTTATCTTTGCCTAAAGAGGGAACGCAGTTCCTTCCAGAGTTATCATACTCCATAAATCTGTAGAGCAAGAAAGTTTTTCATTCAGGCACTGTTTCTGTGCTATTAACGAGTCTCTTCAGTAAACTAGAAGGCAATCCTACGCGCTGAATTGCCAGTACCAAGCTTTTGTGTTACTTCTTGGCCGTTTTTCAGAAATTTTCTTCCTTTTTTCTTTTGTGATAGATTTTTAGTAATATTATTTTGGTATATTCTTATTTAGAATCTTTGGTATATTGTTTTGGAACTTATTTTATGACTAATTTACATACTATTTACTTGGATAGATTGAATAAAACTGTAAAAATAATGTTAACTGTGTCTTGTACTCTGCAACCTTCGAGTCACAATGTACATTACAATGCACATTAAAAATCTCCAAAACTGCTCGACCTAGGTGTTGCAAGCTCAGATATAATTAATCACAAGGTTTCATTTAGCAAGTGTACCAAATTTTAGAATTTTTGGCCAATTAGAGAAAATGCGTGACTGAAAGGGTTTTATGGGAGATTTCAATTTGTTGACGTCTGTTTGTAGCACCAGTTGACTTTCTCCATTTCACGTCTATTTATCTTCAAGTAAATGAGAACTGAAAGTGATTAATTTAACTTCAGTAACAGAGGCAAAAAATCTCATCTCCTACACACCGGGCAGTCCATCAGTTTACCACGCTAATATCTGTTAGATTGTTGTAATATTGTATACATTAACCATCCCCCGAGTTTATAGCCTTGAAAATGCATTGAATTAAATGGAATTTTATTTTAAAGATGTGTCATTTTATGCGTAGTTCTATTTGAATGTTTTACTGTAAATGTAGCAATCATGTTCCGACTTTCCTGCTTGCGGCATGATCTGTCTCATACAGAACTGCAAGGGAAGACATCATTGCATCGTGCGCTCCATTGTTCATACTTGAAGCCTATTGCTGCCTCCGAACATGATGAAACACGTACATTAACCCGCAATGACACATTTTTAACTAAGAGTAGCCGCGTGCTTTTTTTCTTGTGAAAATCACGTTGAGAAGAAAAATGCGTTTTGCCAATTGAATGGACTGTATTACATAATAACATTAACAAACAGATGAACTTGATTAAATTAAATCGAATAAAGGGGTAAAATTCACGAGTCTCCTTCTTGGACATTTTCCCAAAAAATCGAGATCGGCTATTGATGTGTAAATGGCTCATTTTTACGGCCGAACGCCCTTTGTGACGCCAACCCTATATGTATGAGTGTACTCACTATTTCTTGTATCTGTGGTTGTTCCAGTGTGGTGTGCTGTATGGAGATGAAGAGATATATATTAAGACGAACACAAACACAGTTTTAGCAACCAGAAGGATGAATATCAATATCCTTGGCCAGGCGGTGAACCGAGTCCGAGATCATCTCAGGTGAAGCATTCAGCCAAGCAGCCGAATGACCAAATTACATTCAATATTGTGTGTATATTATTTCCCCCCATTGTTCTTACAAAGTTCATACATGCTTTCTACTTCCCATTACATGGTTTCAGCATGCCTCATAGGTGTACCTTTGAAAAAATGCTCTCCAATGGAAAAAAAAACTCTTACGCATTTACGCTTACATAATTTTGCTGTTTGGCTTCTCATTCCCAAATCTTGACACTCCAGCTCGGATACCTTTAGGGCTTTTTGGCACAGTTTCTGTAGGGACCTTAGAGCTATCGAAATCTCTGTTATCAAATTGCAGTTTCCTAGGTTTCCAGGAAATACCTCATTCATATCTAAATTCGTTTTTACACCTACCTTTGTACGACGTTACAATTCGACTCACATATATTAATATGGATTACCTCTTCTTTTTCTTTTTATGTACCTCGAAAATTTCCCGAAATATATTCTCGAGGTTTGGTATTTAATTTGGACTTTCAGGAAACAATTAACTCCACAAAAACTGTAGTTTTCTCATTTGGTAAAATAGTTCTTACGCTTGTGTACTTATACCGTTTGTTTCTGAGTCCAGATTTCGAATCCCCAGCTTGGTCACTAAAAGAGTTTTGTATATTTTAGATATTTCTGTGGGTCGTGGATATATCAGGTGCTCTGGTACCACGTGTTAAGTTTCCTAGGTTGCTTTGTGTGCATCATTAATTCATTTTTTATACCTATCTTCAAAGTATAACACCTTTCCAAGTGTACAAAGAAATCCCATGCGTGTTCTGAGACGGGTCTACTAGAAGAGCTGATATTATTGCATATTCTAACACCTCTAGACATGACATAATTATTGATTCTTTCTGTCCGATTCGAGGTTGATCTCCAACAAGCTGGACAGGTGGATAAAGAAAGGAAAGCCATTTATGAACCTACTATTAATTATGTCAAAGACAGATATAAGCTCAATTGCGTTGATGTAATAGGTCTACTGAGAGGAGCTCGTTTATTAATGGAATTTCGAAAAAATATCACATTCCAGTTTCCGTATGAGATGAGCTAGTCAACACAGTACTAAAGAAGAGTTGTCAAATTCTGAATCACCATCTTAATCCACGCCTCTTAGGAGCTGTTTGAAATTTATATCATACCGCATTATTATATTTTAATATTGTAATTATAATTTTGTCCGCCTCTGTGGTGTACTGGTTAGTGTGATTAGCTACCACCCCCGGAGTCCCGGGTTCGATTCCCAGCTCTGTCACGTAATTTGAAAAGTGGTTCGAGGGCTGGAACGGGGTCCACTTAACCTCGGGAGGTAGACTGAGTAGAAGTAGGTTCGATTCCCACCTCAGCCATCCTGGAAGTTGTATTCCGTGGTTTCCCACTTCTCTTCCAGGCAAATGTCGGGATGGTACCTCACTTAAGGCCACGGCCGCTTCTTTTCCTCTTCCTTGTCTATCCCTTCCAATCTTCCCATCCCCCCACTAGGCCCCAGTTCAGCATATTATGTGCGGCCGCCTGGGCGAGGTACTGATCATTCTCCCCAGTTGTATCCCCCGACCCAGAGTCTGAAGTTCCAGGACACTGCCCTTGAGGCGGTAGAGGTGGGATCCCTCGCTGAGTCCGTGAGAAAACCAACCCTGGAGGGTAAACACATGAATAAAGAAAGAAAGAATTATAATTTTAATGTCAATTATTATTTTTATGTCGGTATACTGAGTCATTTGGAGTTACCTCCATTGGAAGACAGTTTTATAAATAAAATAAGTACCTAGAAGCATTTTAAACATTAGCTGGGAGTTGATAATCGAGTGGTATCGTCATTGTCTTCTCGCCATAGGGTTCGTGATTCAAATCCCTGTCAATGCAAGTGGAATTTTTGAAATAATATTCAGTTCCACGTCAGAGGTCGTAAAACTTACATTTACATAAAACCGTATGTTTGCTTTTCTGTTGTGAATTTTAACATGAGAAATCAATAGCATTTGACTTGATTGCCTTACGTGAGACTTCGTTAGTTTTCTCTGTCTCCAGAGATTCATATATGTTTATAAAAGCTAACCATGTGTATTTGCTGTCTACCAAGTGATTTCAAGTACAGGAAGTACAGGCATGCCTAATGACTGTTGCACATTGTGTGTGTGTACATATTGAATGCAAAATATATATTTACATGGTTATATACGTCATTTCGACTTGTATTCAGATTTTCCGAAGTTTTTCTGTAGTTTGTGCTGAATGTTTCCCATTCCTATAATTATATGATCATTATCGGTAAATTGAATCTTTCTGTAATACGGCTACTCATTCCATAGATTATTCTTCCAGCAGTCTTATAATATATACACTGACTGACAGAGCAAATGCAACACCAAGAAGGAGTGGTTCCAAAGGGATGAAAGTTGGGGAAAAAACAGAGACGGCACGGACGAATAATTGATGTTTATTTCAAACCGATATGCAGGTTACACAATACGCACGGCATCGACTCAGTAGGATGTAGGACCACCGCGAGCGGCGATGCACGCAGAAACACGTCGAGGTACAGAGTCAATAAGAGTGCGGATGGTGTCTTGAAGGATGGTTCTCCGTTCTCTGTCAACCATTTGCCACAGTTGGTCGTCCGTACGAGGCTGGGGCAGAGTTTGCAAACGGCGTCCAATGAGATCCCACACGTGTTCGATTGGTGAGAGATCCGGAGAGTACGCTGGCCACGGAAGCATCTGTACACCTCGTAGAGCCTGTTGGGAGATGCGAGCAGTGTGTGGGCGGGCATAATCCTGCTGAAACAGAGCATTGGGCAGCCCCTGAAGGTACGGGAGTGCCACCGGCCGCAGCACATGCTGCACGTAGCGGTGGGCATTTAACGTGCCTTGAATACGCACTAGAGGTGACGTGGAATCATACGCAATAGCGGCCCAAACCATGATGCCGCGTTGTCTAGCGGTAGGGCGCTCCACAGTTACTGCCGGATTTGACCTTTCTCCACGCCGACGCCACACTCGTCTGCGGTGACTATCACTGACAGAACAGAAGCGTGACTCATCGGAGAACACGACGTTCCGCCATTCCCTCATCCAAGTCGTTCTAGCCCGGCACCATGCCAGGCGTGCACGTCTATGCTGTGGAGTCAATGGTAGTCTTCTGAGCGGACGCCGGGAGTGCAGGCCTCCTTCAACCAATCGACGGGAAATTGTTCTGGTCGATATTGGAACAGCCAGGGTGTCTTGCACATGCTGAAGAATGGCGGTTGACGTGGCGTGCGGGGCTGCCACCGCTTGGCGGCGGATGCGCCGATCCTCGCGTGCTGACGTCACTCGGGCTGCGCCTGGACCCCTCGTACGTGCCACATGTCCCTTCGCCAACCATCTTCGCCACAGGCGCTGCACCGTGGACACATCCCTATGGGTATCGGCTGCGATTTGACGAAGCGACCAACCTGCCCTTCTCAGCCCGATCACCATACCCCTCGTAAAGTCGTCTGTCTGCTGGAAATGCCTCCGTTGACGGCGGCCTGGCATTCTTAACTATACACGTGTCCTGTGGCACACGACAACACGTTCTACAATGACTGTCGGCTGAGAAATCACGGTACGAAGTGGGCCATTCGCCAACGCCGTGTCCCATTTATCGTTCGCTACGTGCGCAGCACAGCGGCGCATTTCACATCATGAGCATACCTCAGTGACGTCAGTCTACCCTGCAATTGGCATAAAGTTCTGACCACTCCTTCTTGGTGTTGCATTTGCTCTGTCAGTCAGTGTATTTCGTGTGGCTATTTCTAGCCGAGTGCAGCCCTTGTAAGGCAGACCCTCCGATGAGAGTGGGCGCCATCTGCCATGTGTAGGTAACTGCGTGTTATTGTGGTGGAGGATAGTGTTGTGTGTGGTGTGTGAGTTGCAGGGATGTTGGGGACAGCACAAACACCCAGCCTCCGGGCCACTGGAATCAACCAATGAAGGTTAAAATCCCCGACGCGGCCGGGAATCGAACCCGGGACCCTCTGAACCGAAGGCCAGTACGCTGACCATTCACCCAACGAGTCGGACTCCAGCAGTCTTGATAAGTGGTACCTGGACAATTATTACATTAATGGGCTTGCCTTTAAACGTGACTCTAAGAACACCTATGGTGGCAGTTTACCTGTCCGGTTGTCTTGTTCCATGGTCAAATGCTTAGCGTGCTGGCCTTTGGTCACTGGGGTCCCGGGTTCGATTCCCGGCAGCTTCGGGAATTTTAACCATAATTCGTTAATTCCCCTGGCACGGGGATTGGGTGTATGTGCCGTCTTCATCATTATTTCATCCTCACCGCTACGCGCAGGTCACCTACGGGCGTAAAATCAAAATACCTGCACCAGGCCTCTCCGGAGACAACACACCATTAACTACTGAGTGCACTCTCTAAACCATGACTATTTCTATGCGTCAGATGTCCGTCAAAGTGCTTCCCTCCACACTCCACATCTATCCTCCCTGGATGAAGGGTGACGCCAAGGTTTGGGGTTCATGCAAACTATCATCAAGAAGGTACTACGGCGATTTTCACGAACTTACGCAAATATCAATACGAGTGTGCATTAATGTGAATATCACTTTTGTACCTGGAGGTGGTAAGTGATCGGATGTTGGCAATTCTCAATACTCAAAATTTTGTTTGATGTTTCAATATTACCTGGAAAACTACCATATGTTCTGGGAATGTCAAGTATTATTGTTAGATAAACAATACTAAATAAGTCTCTTCTGCGGAATTATTGTTCAGTTATCATAACGGCAGCTTCACTCATAAAGCTGGTGCAAGCGAAAGGTTTGGTATATTACAATTAAGATCATACAAATTATTGCAGGGAAAGTACCTGTATGTCAGTCTAGGAACAATTTAGAGCCTGACGAGTGATCCTAAATCATCGCAGTACTGTTAGGGTCGTGTAGTTGTGACTTTGCATTCGGGAAGTCGTGGGTTCGTATCCCACCATTGGAAGTTCTGAAAACGGTTTACCGTCGTTTCCCATTTTCACACCAGGCGAAAGCTGGGGTCGTATCATAATTTAGGACATGATCACTACCTTTCTAATTCTTTCTCACCTTTATGTCACCGAAGACGTTCAATGTGTTCGTGCAACATTAAACCAGTAGAAAAAGAAGGAGAAAATAAATTAAATCCTGAATGAAGTTAGTTTGTGTTTCAGGGACTTGTGACATTAGCATTGAAATGAAACGCTCTACTGGCCAGAATAGCACACAAAGTACCACAGCGTTAATACGTAGGTGGATCAAAAGGTTAGTTACACTAACGCGCCGCAGCAGCGCGCTGTGTGTCGCAAACGTGGGCACAGCGGAGAAAGGGACAGACACTGCCCACACGTATGTTAGGCAGGTCGCTGTGGTGTCTCGTCTAGTATTGTGCGAATAGCGGCCAAATGCAATGGTGCGTCAACTGGACGTTCACTCCAAATATGAGGTGCGTGTGACAATCCGATTCCTATAGGCCAAAAGTTAGAATTGCACGGACATTCATCGTGAAATTGGTGCTGTGAATGGGGAGCGGGCCATTTCCCGGCAAGGTATCGCAAAGTGGTGTCAGCAATTTGAAGCTGGACGCACGGATATCACGGACAACCATCGCGAAGGCAGGCCCGCAACGTCTAGGACCCGTGCAAAGGTCAACAGTGTGAATGCGATCATTAGACAGAACTGGCGCATTAAACTGAGAGAAATCGCGACGCAGCTGAACATGTCGTATGGCAGTGTGTTCGCAATTGTTCACGAGGACCTTGGATATCGTAAGCTGTGTCAAAGATGGGCCCCACGTCTTCTCACCGATGAGCACAAGGGACAACGTTTCCAATCCTCCCTGGCATTTTGGCAACGCTATGCCGCAGACGGCAACGGATTTCTGTGGCGATTCATCACAGGTGACGGAACGTGGGTACACCACTTTACCCCCGAAACGAAGCGAACATCAATGGAATGGGTGCACCCCTCATCATCACAACGAAAGAAGGCCAAGTTTCAACCTTCAGCCGGTAAGGTTATGGCGACATTGTTCTTTGATATGGAGGGTTTGCTCCACGTGGAATTCATGCCGAAAGGAACGACGATCCACGCGGCGTCGTATTCTCAAACGTTGCACCGGTTGCGTAAAGGGATTAAAAAGAAGCGCCGGGGGATATTGAGCGCCGGTGTGATTTTGTTGCAAGATAATGCAACACCTCACAAGGCCCACCAAACGAGAGAACTGCTGCAGCGTTTCAAGTGGGAGATCTGGTAACATCCACCCTACAGTCCCGACCTAGCGCCATGTGACTTTCATCTGTTCGGTAAGCTCAAAACGATGTTTCCAGACCGATGAGGAGGTGAAGGCCGCTGTCTCCGAGTGGTTGCAGAACGCTGGAGGATATTTCTATGCATCCGGCATCGGCAAGTTGGTTGTGCGTTCGCAGGAATGTTTGGAGTCTTTTGGAAACTATGTGGAAAAGTGACGTTACAGTGTATGTCGGTATAGTCGTGTTGCTGTTGTATAGGTGGTGTAATAAATGGCCATAACTGGGAAGTGCAACTTATTTTCTGATCTTCCCTCGTAATATAAGAAATGTGTGGCCTCAACTATCCTCTTGTTGACCTAATAAAGTGGTGCGATCTAAGTGGCACATACGCAATTTCGACATTCCGATTGTACTGCTATCTAGGAATTAAAGTGGAATTCTTCAGATCGAACAATATGGTTAAGTTAATTTTGTTGGGTAGCACTGAGTTGTGTAATATACCATCAACAACTGGCAAGCTGTTTGAACCTCCCCAAAAATCGACTACCACATCTGGAATCAAACCCACGAACTTGGAATCGCGAGTACGACAATCGGACATTCTGATCCACCTAGGAGCCTATTCTGTGGTTAATAACGTTTTATTTTCAACTCTTATGCCTTAACCATTTGCTCATATTATAATTTATACTGGGCAGACTGATAAACTATCTCATTCTGTTAGAATGTCTAGATCACTGTAGAGGCATGCGGCATATTACATAAATGACATGAAGGCCATAGAAGCTTATAACTGTCAGAAATTCTGACCCATATACTGCATCAATAATTGCAATGTATTAATTTACTTGAATATAGTAAAACAGTTCTGGACCAAGTTCAACAATACGTTACACGGTACATTTAGATATCTCCGATTGAATATCGATCTAAGAAATGACATTAACATAATATTATAAATATCATAAGAGCAGCGATTCACTCGCTGGTGGGTAAAATGTATTCCGAATGCATCAAGGTGGTTTATGGACTCTTATGTGGTGAATAAATAAATTCTAGAACAACAGGCTTCCCTGCAATGTAACAAGACTACCAACGATCATTGAGGTTGTAAAACCCGGTGGTCATTCCTTCTCTGACTCTCCGTTCTTATCTATGATCTATTTTATTGAGTTTTATGACTGAAGCTGCCATTACGATAACTGAACAAGAATTCCGTAGAAGAAACTTATTTAGTATTGTTTAGATAACAATAATACTTTACATTCACAGAACATACGGTAGTCTTCACGGTAATATTTAAACATCTACAATGGCACCGTCTTAATAATCTATATATTACGGTTCGGTAGGAATGCGAGGTCTGACTTAACTACTAATATGTATATGAAACTCGAACATGGCTTATACGGCTGGTAAAACACTCAGAATATCTGGATCTAATAAACTGCAAAGATGCTGTTATTGTTTAATCGTAATTCCCACTTAAAAATTACAAAGCTAATTTTATAAATTAGGCCTAAGTATAAACTGTATTTGACCTGACATTGTGAACTCTTTTGGTTTCGTAGAAATAATAATATTATTTGCTCTACGTACCTGCTACTGACTACTTTACGCATTTCGGAGACGCCAAACTGCCGAAATTTCAAACCTCAGACGTACTTTTAAGTGCCATTTAATCTACTGACATGAGTCTAACGTATTTCAAAACCGTCAATAATACCATCTGGCTGAATCGGTATCGAACCTGCCAACTTGGGATCATATGGGCAGCACTCAACCTCTCGGAGAACATTTTTCTACCCACCGTAATGAATCACCGTAGACCAATGCGTCGTCCTCATTTGTGCGATTTGTCTTCTTAAATCTCGATAAGATTTTCTTTTTGCTCCTGGTTAATCAGCTGCGGATTAAACTCAGACTACATGCGACACTCACCCAGTTTTCTGCCAGGATCTTATAACATGGATCAACAGAAATTTGACATTCTTCTACCATTTCTTTAACAGCCAAATACACATCAGAAGATAGAAATATGATGACTCTCGATACGTGAGCGTTGTCTCATGATACGGGAGGGCATCCTGAAAGATGGTCATCATTAAAGGACTTCCTATACTTTAAACGGAGAAATCCAACATGACTCAAACATTGCTCGCCAAATACCAGCTACATCTTATGATGAAACTCTAATGAATTTGTAAAGCTTGATGTCAAATTCCGACTTTATCTGCTGCTCGTGAAGATTAGTCATTTTAAACTTCAGGTTCAACACCACGAAACACGCTTAACACTGCAGTACTCAAGACAATGGCATCTTCTTCTTCTTCCTTTCCTACAGCTTTTTTCAACACATGTGGGATCGCGGGTGCGAACTGGTTAGCACATGCAGATTTAGCCCTGTTTTACGGCCGGATGCCCTTCCTGACGCCAACCCTATATGGAGGGATGTAATCACTAGTGTGTGTATCTCTGGTGGTTGGTAGTGTGGTATGTTGTCTGAATATGAAGACAAGAGTGTTGGAACGGACACAAATACCCAGTCCCCGAGCCAGAAAAATTATTCAGAAGCGAATAAAACTCCCGACCCGGCGGGGAAACGAACCCGGGAACCCCTGAACTGAAGGCCAGTACGCTGACCATTCAGCCAACGAGTCGGGACACAACGATGACCGATGATTAATAGCGGTAAATGAATTCAACACGCAACAGGCACTCGATGATGGATTCCAACCCCTTCTCTCTACAATGTCTGTTGGAAGGCAATTAAATACGTATATCACTCAGCATTTAAACGTGCCTGTATAGAAAGAATAAGGTGTATCAATAAATAGTCTTGTGACCTTGGAACTTTTCCTTTCCCCTTCATCACTATTTCCCTCTTACTTTCATTAATATTTTGATTCTTCTTAATTTTACTTTTGTTGAACTGAATAATGAAGGTGAGATTTCGGTGTATTCTTGAAATTCTCATGACTTCTTAAATTTTCTTTGAATTAAATTAACTTTTCTTGAATGAAGTTATTTTAGCAGTACTAACGTTTGCATGATGACACTCATATTCTTGTGTACGTAGCCTATGTATGTATGCATGTACAGCAGTTACGTATGTATGTGCGTTTGTATATTATTCTTTTTATAATACGATTCTACTTTTCCTGTCACTAGTTTAAATCAATGTATTAATATTATTGCTTTTACTATGGTTATGTTCCTTTTTCCGTGTTATTATTGTCATAATTATTAAATGCATCATTAAAGTGAAGTATTACTAGTAATAGTTTATTAAGCTGCGACGGGTGAAGGGTAAGAAAGGGAATATATCCTTAACTTTGTCAAGATAAATAAAATTTATTATGTTATCATTTAGTGGTTGAACTCTCCTTGAATTATCGACTGTACAGCACGAAGAGAACTGAAACTTAGTTACTTTTAATCATTCGTTAGAGAGAAGTTTCATTTTTCTTCAACCTGTGCAAATCGAGACTACTTTCAGTTAACAGGACTACATTCACGAATTCTTTTGTCTCTCTGCTGGGCTGCCAGGGAGTACTAACGTTGAAGAACAAGCACGGTGACAGCCATAGAGTAGCAAGTCAATTTCACTTTTTTACTTCCCTTTATCACTCTTCTCTATTCAATTTCTGTCCTGAGTGTCCAGCACATATTCATTCCACAGGAAGGGTGACAGGCGCACTATATCTAGAATTGACGTATCGACTGGGCTCCAGGGACAGACAGCCTGTCCACCTTGTGTTTACTTATCAAAAGGAATAGTCGATTTATCGAATGAAAAGGCTATTGTGTGCCAGCCTTTCGCTGCAATATTTATGAAGGTAAAAGTGGGCAATTTGAACATGCCAGTCTTAAGGACTAAAAGAATGGAGGATTAACCTCGCTGACATTTCTTTATACACTCGTAGGAACTCCGAAAGTGATTTATGGGAAAAGTATATTTATTGCTGTGAATTTTGAGCGAATTGCAGCCGGTCTCTTGAGATTCGCCATTTATGAAATATTCCCGACATGGATCTATATCTATCCATATTGTAACATGATCTGCAGCCTACCCTGAACTTAGACTAAACCTCTTGCATCTATTTAACGCGTCATTTGGCCTTACATCCCAGACCTTGATTTAACTGTGATAAATTACATGTCCTGGGTTTGTTATCCGTTCTAGGGTTGTTAGGATGGCACTAATTGACCCCAATCAGCGACCGGTCAGCTAGCTAAAAGAAAAGAGTCGTCCATTTCCTCAGTGAGTATTTTGCGTATGGGATCCGTCTTGTGACCTTGGCGTGGGTCCCTTCGACTGAAGATATAGCCATTTGCAGAAACTAAATCCACCATTTGTGGAGCTATTCACCATGGACACTTTTTGTTAGCTTCCATTTGTTTCACAGTGTTCATCCTCACCCAGCATCTCGATGTATTTCAGAATTCCGATGGCACCGTTCACGATTCCATCAAGTACTGTAAGGTTAGCCCTTGGCGAGTGTGATCAATTAAGGCATTTTTTCCTACTTAACTCATGGTCAGGTTGGCTGTTTTGTAACCCCTTAGAGTAGCCATCATGTATACATTGTTGCTTTCTATAATTACCATCGTACTCCGTCGTTTCATAAGTTATACTGGTACCACAATGAACCCGATGAAATTCGACTGATTTTTACAAATTTAAAAAACGTAAAAATAAATAGAATATTAATTTATAACAGTAGTCTGTAAGTAATAAATAATTGACCTCGTATTCATTGTATTCAATGCTTTTTAGTGCACTTCTCTATACACTGCATAGACAGTAATATGACTTTTATCGACTGTTTGAAATTATTGAAATAATGATCTGCAGACACTGCCACGAGCAGTAGAAATACCAATACGACTAAATGTCGCCCTTGTGCTTTGTTAATCATCACAAAATAGATGACGAATAAGACATCGCAGTGTCTTAATTCTTGAAATCAGAGTTGTACGAACTGTTGTTCCACCGGTAATGATTTCAGAGCTAGACAGTTGACATATATAATTCGTCTAATTAAACGTGTCCCATTCAAGAAATTATTGAAAACCATTTAAATGTATTTCTAAAGTGATGGTATGTGGCAGCAAACCAATTAATTCTAAATTGTTTAAAAATATTATTAGGAACTAAAGGAGTATTTTTCCTTCTTCCATAATTAAACCGTTTACGCTGATGTAAGCCCTTGGTGTTGCATGTACGTGTTTAACAATGCTTTCAATTTATTTTTTATTTTATATTTAGCGCATCAATGTGTATACATAAATTCACGCTTGCATATATTCGTACAACGAGCCACTAATTAGAACGCAAGGACATGTCGAATGAGGTACTAAATAAGCACAAATTAATAGTCTTCGATGGACACTGCTTTATGGACTTCGTTATGAATGTTATGACAAACAGTCTTCTAAATTTATAACCAACTAGCAAATGTACCCGTGCTTCGCTACGTTATTCTACATTGTATACGGATATCGAAGTAAATTACTGTGTATGAAGTGAATAAGATTTTTCTTTAAATTGCATGCCCCTTAGCAGTATCCGAGAAACAGCATGGTGAGGTCCCCATACTTTGTTTCCAATGTAAAGTGTGAATTACGGAGTCGTGATGATAGCGGCAGGCTCGATTACCTACTGGCATTCACAATGGAGTTGGGAAGTTTACATTATAATGGTAGGCCAATTGCCTAAAGTGGGGTCACATTCGATTTCGAAAGTTTTCGTTACAATCGCAGGCCCTCTTTCCTACTTCCAAACCGATTACAGTTGAGGATATTTTACTATATTGGCGGACAACTTCCCTACTGCCAGTCAAAATTGAGTTGTGCTGTTATAATTATAATGATAGGCCCCTTTTCCTAATGCCAGTCAGCTTACTGCCAGTCACACCGAGTTGGTGAGTTTCCATTAAAATAGCAGGCCACTATGCCCAATGCCAGTCACATTTTAGTTGGGTACATTTGTTGATAATGGTGGGCACCCTTGCCCACAGCCAAGCACAATCGGGTAGGGGAGTTTTGAATAAAATTGCACGCTCCCTTGTCTTTACACTGGTGGTTTCTCCTCACTAATGCCACTTACACAGGAGTTGGAAAAGGACTCCATGCATTCTGCCAGTCAAGGTTGATGTGGGGAGTACTGATTACGATAGCAGACATACCCTTTCTTTATCGCTACAAATCGACATCAATATATATATATATATATATATATATATCGATATAAAAGTATAGGAATGTTTAAAATATTGCAGAACTTCATTTAGAGATTAACTGCAGCTAAACGGTGCGTCATATCGACAAACGGATTGTACCATAAGACGCCGTATTTAGCTGTCTAAATGGCTGGCCCTATGCTATTTTCTCGTATCTCATCTATTCATGGGTAAGATTGAGTTAGAAACGTTGAATAGGGTGAAATCTGGGTAAGATAGTCTCAGAGTGCATTACTTTTCGGATAATTATGTAACAGCTGAAAGCATAGCATTTGGCTCACATATGGCTTCTGTGGGGGCCAATGATCGGGTAGAATTCGATGATTATGTCCTTCCTATGAGTGATTAAAAGTATGAATTATGCGTGTAAAATGTGCCAACTTTACTTACAATTGGGCAATAGAGACAAATGTGACATATAAAGGATAGAGATATGACAAAAATTCATAAGCCCAAAGTTGTAGACAACGCCAATTTGAACGGAGATTGTGCCATCCGTTTTGTGATAGGACTTAACCGTTTACCACGAAATACATCGAAACGAAGGTCTGCACCGTCATTAGAATTGCCTCGGTATTTCGATATTCTTCGCGGATAAAATTTTAAGGATCTTGGAAGTTTTCTGTCGGTTACAGGCTAAAAGGTATAATTTTGCCACATTTCAATTTTCTAGCCCGTCTTAAGGATCGTGGAACATTTTTGATTCCTGCGGAGGGCGGTAAAAATTAGGACTTTCAGGGAACTAAAGCCAACAAAATACAAATGGTCATTATTACCCTTTAAACTGATAGCTGTAAGGAAATTTCGCCCATATAGTCAATGTACAGACACACGGTCGTTACGATTTTCTTTAAATAGATAGATAAAGAATCTGTTCCGCATACAACACATTTGGGCTATGTCCGCTGGAATTAGGCTGAAAAACCGACCGTTTATGATATCTCCCTTGTCAGTCCTCCTATCGAAATTATGTACATGAGAAAAAAGTTTTGGAAATTGATTTTCATTAAGGATGGTATATTTCCATTAATTTTGGATGTACATATTTTCCGAGAGTGCAAAATCATGGTTTCGGTTTCGAATAAACGCCCAGTAAATTTAGGTATTCAGAAATAATATTGGCCCTAAAACCTACCCAAGGAGAAGAGGATTCTAAATATCAAGTTTTGGTAGAAATAGATCCAAACTAATACAAACAAACAAGCCGAAAAATCGACAAACAGGCACCAAAGTTAAAAAATATGCAGATGGTCATTATTACACCTGAAACGGATAAATGTTGGGAAATTTCTTCAAAATAGTCAATGCACAGACACAAGATCGTTACGATTTTATTTATATAGGTTCCGAAATTCGAACATTTTTATTTCCAAAATTTACTGAAGTAATGCTTGCTTACCGTCGTGTTAATAACTGCAGCCCCAGAATATATTACTTAACCCCAGTTACCTAATATGCTATTATCATTCAAGCCTTACTGATTCAGAGAATAAAATATATAATCATAAACTGGCCGTTGACTGGCCGCTTCATTACGATGTCACTGACGTTGATTCGTGGCAGTATCGATAGTATCACTTTACTGTTTTAAATGATTTTAGTGTGTCCTATACACATCGAACTTTATGTGACAGGGAGTAAAGAGAAGGGGAACCAAACACCAATAATGAAAAATTTTTCAAAGGTGGAATATTTTAGGTCTTAACATTTAAGATATATAGGCATAATGTCAGTTACCACGTTAGCCTATTAATTTACTCGTCGTCCCGGGATACTTCCTAAATTTCATAACCATCATCCTACAAACCTTTCACCCAATAGAATTTGCTTAGAACTGAATTTTGTTTGTTTAATGTTCTCTATGAACTCCCAGTACATTCAGGAATCTTGAAGTGATATATCAAGAAATGAATTTAATTCAGTATTTAATGGTATTTTTTATATTAATATATTAACTGTTAATTGAATATAATATTTTAAGGGATAAGCTTTAGAATAGAATTTATAAGTATTATAAGAGCTGTAAAGAATTGTAGGCTTTAAATTAGCCATCAGTTGAATAATGTTATAAGTTATTTTATTGTAATATAATTTTATAATAATATTAAGTTGAATATTGAAGTGAGTTACATAATATAAATATAAGTGTAATAATGATAAAATTAGTATATAAAAGTGTAAGATATTTAGTGAATGTAAATTTATATGAAGGAACTAGGCAAAATTTAATGTTCGTCTGTTTATCAAAAACATAATTATGAATGTGTTTTTAAAATGCATATATAAATATTCTTTTGTAAGTGAAATAACGGACGGACGCACATACAGACAAAATAATAAATTTTTCACTCGATGGTTTACAAACAGGATGAAACATGTAAGAAATGCCAATCGCGAAGCGAATTCACGAAAATAGACAAACTTGAATTATAGATAGACAGTATATAGATTATAATGTTTCATACCTTGTCTTCCAGTGACCAAGAAGAGAATTAGAAAGGAATTACAGACAATATACTGCTTATTGTTACGGAGAATCGAGCTGGTTTCATTCGGGAAATTTTATCCATTAATATAAACCGAGAAATCATGTGGGTAGGGTGGGATATAATGGTTTATTCCAAAGAAGAAAGGTATTAGTACTAAATAAACTATAGACGTAATGGACACCTACAGTTTTTCTAATAGAACACTGTCCACTTTCAATCATTCTTACTGAATTTATTTTTATCAATCACACGCTTTTATACCACGTAGCGTGTCGTTTTGACAATGTGTTGTACAGATCTGTTTGAAGTATCCTTTCCCTACAAATAAAACGGATTTTACCGTTCGTTGGTTGTTTATATTTTCAGTCTAATCGGATTAAGCTCATGGACCGCCTTATTACTCTAACGAATCGCCTGAAAGCTGATAATATTTTGTTTCAACACGGCAGCATTCATCAAATTGTACCTCCGCATGCACAACCCAGTGCCAGAACTCGAGTTATGGATGACAGGACGAGGTGAATACACAAATAATTACCATGAAATAAACCAGTGTGTAGACTTACTAATACGGTAAAATGGTATATCCTGGTGCAGGGGCTAATCAGCAAGAGGATGTGCCAGAACTCCTGAGGCACTAGGATGACGTCACCCGTTTCGTTTGCCTTCACCCAGCTACTTTTTTCTTAACGGTATGAGTCTGAAAGTGTCTCTACTCAGCCTAATCTTCTTAACCGGCTGCCCTTCCCAATCTCAGTCCTTGGTGGAGTGACGTAATAACTGTGGCATTTTCTTTCTCTGTAGGTGGGGGTGTGGAGGAATACTTCTGAAATAGGCAACTAGAATGGGAACTTAGACTATTTCCTCTTAGGAGAGTCGGTTGGTGACTATAGGACATCTGGCAGAGTCTGACATTTATTTTCGTTGTTTAACGTTCTCAGGATAGGAAAATGAGGTTTTTACTGCCGGGTGATAGATTTTAACTCTTCTGACTCTAGAACAATCTTCTAATAAAATAACAACCAGTTTCCCATACACAGAAGAAGCTCCCCACCACATTTAAGCCCCTGGCAACTAAATAAATTACCGGATAAATATGGAAGTGAATAAATTGGATCAGAAATACACCACTGGAATCTGTAAGCATAAGTTCTAAGCGTGTAGTTCATGCAGAAGAGAAAAAAAGATTGTTTTAGTTCTGCCATAAAAATACATAGGCTACATTTAGGTCCCTAAGAGTTTAAAAAAAATATCGGACAAACATGAAAGTGAATAAATTAGATCGGAAAATCACCACTTCAGTCTGCAAGCACTAAGCTTGTAGC
The DNA here is from genome assembly GCF_040414725.1 of Anabrus simplex. Lineage (NCBI taxonomy): Eukaryota > Metazoa > Arthropoda > Insecta > Orthoptera > Tettigoniidae > Anabrus > Anabrus simplex. The sequence continues at coordinate 309,046,225 of NC_090265.1, read as the reverse complement.
TCATGTAGGCCCTAGCAATTAAACAAATTATCGGACAGACAAGAAAGTGAATAAAAATTGATCGGAGACTCGCCACTTGAATCTGTTTGCTTAAGTTGTAAGCTTGTAGCTCCTGCAGAAAAGAAAATAAGTGGTGTCGGTTCTGCTATAAGTTGATCCATCAACCAAACGTCTTAGACATTATAAATTAACCTGTCACTCACTTAAGTTGAAAGCTAAGTAAACCCCAGAGTCATATGTCTCTCTAACTTCCTAACAGAGAATCGAACTCGTATCCTTTCAAGTATATCGAGCTGTTAAACTTAATACCTCATCCATTCAGATTCTGATAAAAATTCCAGCCGCTATTAAAAATCGAACTCCTTGAAACCCTCCTAGGAAAGTTGTGTATGTCTTACATTAATAATTCAGAATGCTGGCGGTGCAGAAATTACATATGTCGGCTTTTCTGTCACCACTCGACTCGCAAAACTCTCAGTCAGCAGTTTGTTAAGACAAGCGTGTAGTAGCTATATAGTATCTCGTTTCAAAGCGACCTTGCAGTATTGGCAATTATCCTCCTTACTACTTCTCTTCTCCTAATATTTGCTAGTGCTAACTTCCCTTTGGACTACACTTCCAAAAATTCAAAAGGAGAAACCAACATACCCCTCACCACAGCAGACTTTATTCGAGAGAAGTGCCTAGTCCCCGAGTACGCTGTGTCTACTTGGGTGGGCAGCATCTGCTGTTTATGGGAAACTGGTTGTTATTTTAGTATAAGATTGTTTTCTAGAGCCAGAAGACGTAAAATCAACAGCCTGACACAACCTCTGTATCTCTTATTCAGAGAAAAATTAATGCTAGACTCCGCTAGGGGTCCTACAGCCGCCAATCAACGCTTCCAAGAGAAAGTGTCTTCCATTCTAGTCGCCTATTGCAGCAGTATTCCACCACCCTCCCATCTAAGGAGAAGGGAAATAATTCAGTTATTACATAAATCCCCCAAGGACTGAGGTTGGGAAGGGCATCCGGTTAGGATATGAGGCTTAGTAGGGACTCCTTCAAACTCATAAAGTTATGAAAAAATAGTCTGATTGAAGGAAATGTGAAGCGGGTAACGTAATCCTATTGCCTCAGGAGTCCTGGGAAATCCTCTTGCTGATTAGTCCTTGCACCAGAACATACTACTTTACCCTACTCTCATGTTTTCTGTTTGAGTGATTTTTGTCATTACTGGTTCAAAATTGCTGTACCCATACCACTTTTCTGTTAGAAATGACTTGGGAGAAGACCTTTTAACAAAGGAAAAGTAAGATTTATAATTAAGAGATATATATTGGAGCCGTCCATCTTGAATGTGAACCCGTCACCTATTAAGATTCATGTGTATATATACAGTACATACCATATTTGGCAAAACAAGCGATACTGTAATTTGAATTTCGTTACAATAATATGTGGTCAAATGTGTAAAATCACGTGCTACACATTGTTCATAACGTTTCTGAAGATTATTGGACATGTTAATTATCACAGTTTGTTTAAGAGGACAAAAATGACGTTATATTTTCGTGTAATTGGGGAATAATCGTAGGTGGGGCATCTTGTAAACTCCTTCAATATACTCCATATGAAACCATATATCGCCGTGCGAACAGTGAAGCAGGAATGGTACGGGAATGGAGTTCCACGAGAAATTAAACGACCTCAATGTGGCATTGCAGATGTGTAAAGTCCCACGCGTTGGGTAGTAGCTCCATCTTGCTGCATCCATTGTCGTTGGAGGATTATGTTTCTGGTGTGACAAAAACGGCCTCTGTAGACTACAAGGTCCACCGTTTTTGGATTGTGTGCAGCATCTTCGAAGAAATAAAGGCCCAATATTCCATGACCGGACACGGCGAACCAAATCGTGAAGCGCGCAATCTGTAGTGATTTATGTATAAGAGATTCAGGCCGTTCAAGCACTAAAACACGAGTTGTTTGTCGGATGATGTAGCCATCAATATGAATATGGCTTTCACCTCAAAACCATGCGCTGCAGAAGAAACATGCATCCTCTAGTCATAGACATCACGTAGCTACAATTTTGTAATCGTGGTCGCGAATCCCCCTTTGTTAGACGCCGTTCAACGTATGCAAGTCCATCAAGCTCTTTAAACATCCACTCGCTCAAATCGATTTTTAGCCTTGTTCGCCGTGGACTACGCTTTGGAGATTTTAAAATCTGTTGAAGAAGTTTTCCATGATTCTCATTTTTGGTGAAGTTTTTTGTCACTATTTGTCGATGTAAGACTGATCCCGTATGAAGGAATATGTCAGCGACAGCTATCAATGTTCTAGTTTTTCTTTTGGTGCTTCCTTATTAAATCGCTCCCCGTACTGTCCTCTAACATGAAGCAAACGTGGCCAATTCCTACTCCATACGAAAGGAAATAATGTTCCCCGATAAACACCTTGTCCTCAGTAGTGAGAACCATAAATGAAGAAATCAACACAACACTGAATTTAAAATACATTATATAAATCTCCTATATATATAAATTTAAAATCGAAACGACCATGAATCTGTACACAAATTATTTTTGCAAACTTGCCTTATACTTATCCGTTTCAGGTTCAATAATTACCATCTACAGATTTCTTATCTTTGGTGTCCGTTTGTTTTCCCGTTCATCTGAGTGATTGTGGTCGAAAGTATACCATTGCAACCATTCATATTTAAAACCCACCTATCCAAAGGCAGGTTTTAGGGTCTATAGCTTTTTAAAATGTCTTAGTGGACCAGGGGTTTATATTGTACCCGTAGGGGCATGAAGCAGGGATCAAAAGGATAAATGATAAAATGTATTTCTTTGTCAGTGGGAAAGTTCGCAGAGACTTGAAGCATAGAGTGCTAGATAGCGTCACCCAAGCCATCGGGGCAAGGAGAAAAGAAGATACCGCCAGTCGAATCAGGGTATCCCCGAGGTCAGTAGGCGGAGCCTAACTCAGTCACGAGTTCTCAGTTTGCAAATAGAGTGGTGTGTGTCTCTTTGAGTGGAATCTCCAACACATCTAGAATCAGCTTAACCAACATTGTTCCGTTGCGTGCATTTCAAGTATTTAATTAATACGACGTCGAACATGAAATCAAAAGATTAGAACATCAATAGTTCAGTTTATAAGAACCTGTGACATCCTTTATTTTTAATAAAAATTAAGAAAAAAGAAAGTAGTGCGATACATAAGAGCAGAAAGTCCCATTAGCTTTCTGGCGAGTGCCTGGGAGGCACTTGAAAACGGGGAAGTACCTTTGAGGGATGAGCAGATGTATAGTCATAACTCTAGAATTTATGATCGGATCTCTGTTTAAATCTAATAATATTGGCCACCCGATTACCGCACTATTTCATTCATAGCACCCTGTGAAAAGAGGAAACCCGATTTTGAGTGGGGGAAGCCATTTTGTTGATGAAGCCATAAAGGGAACCTGGCACCATTATCAGGGATCATTTGATTCTTGTACATCGGACGTGAAAGACTACGTGAGTGTTTCGGGAACTTTTCCTTTGTGATGCTGTTTTTTTTGGGAACAACTGTGTAATAAATATAATTTAATAGCAGATATTCGTGGGCGTCGTAAGGGAAGGATATATTTTCTTAATGCGTGCATCCATCGTGCTGTTCTCTTTAACGACTTGTTTTATGATCACGATATCGCTTGACTACAGTGGCCTGGACACGAAGGCAATCGAACACGTCTGGAATAAGTTATTATTATTATTATTATTATTATTATTATTATTATTATTATTATTACAAATTGTAATACTTGTTATTATAAATATTAAATAATATTACTAATATTCCGATGCATGGAGAAAAGCACATACCGAATGGGTGAAAACCTGGTGGGCCCACAAGAAGACAAACAGTTGAGATCTCGCAGTCCTTAGTGTCCCTAACGATGAAGAAAAACATTAATAATAACAAGAAGAAGAAGAAGAAGAATAATTTCCCGTAGCATCACAACGATACGGCAGGCTGTAAATGTCCATATTTATATTTTTCCTTTATTTCAATATTGACTTCCTTTCTAAATCATCACGAGCATTCACTGCGTTTGTCTTGCAAGGCTTCTAGTATGTTTCTAACTTCTTTATCATTCTCTTTCTCAACTATTTCAGTTCAAATACAACTACAGGAAGTCAGCAAAATAAGCAGCGGATTTCTCTCTACTCCAAGACTACTTCACGTAAAGCAGAGTTCTTTATCGCAAACACGAAGCTGAAAGTCTCTAAAGGAAGCTTGTTATGTAAAGTGAATAGGTCGTCCACTTCTCCTTTCATCCCTCCTTTCCTTACCCCATCCACCACAGCCTCAGAACTAGTGAAGTACTTTCGACAGTTCATAGATGTTTCTGTTCGATTATCTTGATGGAGTGCAGGTAAAGCATTCGATTTACGATCTCAGGATCGTGGATTCGATCCCAGCCAAGGTGGGACACTCCTGGTACTCTATGTAATAAATTAAGATATTAATCAATTAATAACATGGTAACAATTGTAACTAATGCTCCTAGCACTTTAAAGATTCCTGGTTGCACACATTAACTCATCTCTTGGGAAGGGTCATGAGGAAGAAGAAGATGAGGAGGAGGAAAGGGTCAAGAGGCGAATTAATCCTAGAACTGCTATAAGTTTAACTCTCAAGTTCTGCAGTTATTTTCCCCAACGCCCTAGTAACAGAAAACACTGCTCGTATGTACATCTTAATCTTGGCATACCCATGTTGTACACCGACAGAGAACTGAAAGACCGAGCGTCGAAATATTTATCGGGAATCCTCAAACTTAAGTTGGTTGAGCCTCGTGAGGTGAGTTCCACGATACTCGATACATAAGTGCCCATCATATTGGTTGGAGATTTCAGTACCGATTCCAGTCTGAACGTACACGCTCTGAACTTCATGAAAACGTATTTCACCCTACATTATCCACCCATAGAAGCTCCCAATACTCTGATTGGTACAAATATAGATTTCATTTCAGCTCGTGATATTGAGGTCAATCTCTTACCATTGTATGTTACTCCTCATACCACTTTCCCATTGTACATTGACCTTGTCCTAAATATGTGCAAATTTGTTCGTATTTTAAAAATGTAAACAGTAAAATTTCAAACATACAGGCCTACTGACTAGATACATTATTTCGATAATATACATTTTTCTTTTTTACAATTTGTTTTACGTCTTACCGACACAGATGGGTCTTATGGCGACGATGGAATAGAAAATGCCTGGGAGTAGAAAGGAAGTGGGAGTTACGGTGTGCCTGGTGTGAAAATGGGATACCACGGAAAACGATCTTCAGGACTGCCGATATTGTGGTCGAACCCACAATCTCCCGGATGCAAGCTCGCAGCTGCGCACCCTTAACCGCGCGGCCAACTCACCCGGTGATAATGTCTATCACGTGGTTCGTATTCTGTGTCAAAAACTTCTAGCCGCAACCACAACACAGATAGATTCGAAATTATTTTGCATACAGAATTGAATTTTCAGGATATATCTTACTTTAAGGAACGATTTTCGTAGTTTAGAAGTGTTGTTTTACACAAATTAGTGCAACACATTTAAAAATGTCATCTTAGATCTTCTTACACGATGTTGGGCCCTAGCTGAATAATTACAGAGCAGAGAGGAAGCATAGTGGATATGCATCAGTAAGATGTTCAACTATTTTAACAATAATTTCTTTTAGAGAGGTGTATACAGAATGTTAACTTATGTGTATTACACTTCTTCATAATAGTAATCAATTTATAAAGATAATAATAAATTTGAAGTGTGATTTGATAGAGTCGAATGATGTTCTTTCCAGAACGAAACATATTCTGCTTTTAATTAAACAATAGTTTTTCAGGTATAATCTGCTATTAAATATTATCCTCTTCAGGTATTATTGTAATTTTATTTATCCTGAATTAATTTTGACAGACTGGAAATCCTCACAGTTATAGATGACACTTGTGATGCACCTTTGTACTGAATGTTCATTCATCAAATTACAGGAAAGTTCGGGAACTTTCGAAGCACCCTGTTCATCACCATCACTCTCACTACTTCCAGATTTTGCACAATGATCATTGTGACTGTTCGAACTGTCACACAAATCTTCAAAAATCGAGTCGCAATTTCATAAGCGTCAACAACATTAGGAACCCTATTGCCTCTCAGCTCTCTCTTTACTTCTGTATACTGTAGCCATATCAACACCTGCAAGTTGTCACTTGTTTCTCAAATAGTTTCGAAATTAATGAATTCGTTAGATTAGATATAGCTTCAGACCATCTTAAATTGAAGATCCAGCATAAACATTTGGAATTGGTGGCTGATTGAATTGGTAACACTACATGTTTCATATGCATATAGCACAAATTTCTAATTTCTTCAAAAGACTCACGTTTATCATCCCATAAATATTACGGTTTCTCCAAACTGGATATAGCTCTCATTAGCTATTTTAAACCTAGAAAATAGTATTTCAGGGAAACGGTACAGTACTTAGTCAAGTGTGTGGTTAAGAGTACGAAGATGGATGTGAAAAGTGCCTTACGTTTAGCCCTTATTTAAAGAAAGCTGATTCTGTCTGCTTTTACTTCCTAAGAGCCAACAAGTAGTATATATCGTTGTATTTAACACCAACTTTCTAAGTGGCAAATTTGTTTCGTAACGAAGCGTAGTACACCACGTTGTAGAAACTAGTTTTGTACAGCCTTGTTTGCAACAAGGATGCTTTACCATAAGTACTGCTATTATAACATCCTATCCAAAGCAAATCCCTTGGCACAACATCCCCGAAGGTCTATGGCGTACCAAGCGACCGCTGCTCAGCCCGAAAACCTGTAGATTACGGTGTGACTTGTGGTCAGCACGATGAATCCTCTCGGCCGTTATTCTTGGCTTTCTAGACCGGAGCCGATATCTCACCGTGAGATAGCTCTTCAATTGTAATGACGTAGGCCGAATAAACCTCGATCCAGCCCGCAGATCGAAGTAAAAGCCGTGACCTGTTCGGGAATCGAACCCGGGGCTTCCGCGTAAGAGGTAGGCACGATACCCCTATATACTGGGGCCTGATTATAATGTTTTATAGTTAATCGAAATTACTGTCAAAATATAAATGCCGAGCTCCTTGGCTGTATAGTCAGCGTAGAGGCCTTCGTTTCGGAAGATCCGGAGTTCGATTTCCAGCCAGGCCGCTGACTCCAACTGCACATGGCTTAAGGGCTGGGTATCTGTGTTTGTCAAAATACAGTCCACTTCATCTGTACACAACACAACCAACCAGCCCATAAACACTCAGTACTGAATACATCTTTCAATATGAGGTTGGCATCAACAGTGGTCATACTTACAAAAAGTACAGACCCCAACACATTTGGAGGAGAACTGGGAAGGAAAGACTGTCAAATTATACATAAAGAAACCTTTACCTCACAGGGGTCGCATAACAGGGATGGGGTCCGGCTCCATGGCTAAACGGTTAGCGTGCTGGCCTTTGGTCACAGGGGTCCTGGGTTCGATTCCCTGCAGGGTCGTGAATTTTAACCATCATTGGTTAATTTCGCTGGCACTGGGGCTGGGTGTATGTGTTGTCCTCATCATCACGACGCGCAGGTCGCCTACGGACGTCAAATCAAAAGACCTGGACCTGGCGATCTGAATATGCCTTCGGACACTCCCGGCACTAAAAGCCATACGCCATTTCATTTTCACAGGGATGGAGTTTGAACGTACGCGGCTTATGAAGTAAAAAGCATGATTACATACTTAACCAAGTACAATTCTCAAACTACTAAATTAAATAATACCGAATTATACTCGATCAATTAGACTGATAATAACATTTATCTCAGTAAAATGGAGTGAGGTTGAGTTAATCAGTTTCACAAAGATTTTTCTGTAATTATACGAGTTTCTAGCCCAGATTATCTTCTGGTGAGATACCGTACTTACAGTGAGCTATATCTTTTGGTATGGACCAGAAAATGTTTTTACTCTCATAGGCCTGTCTTAGTAACTTCCTTGACTTTGACTCTATGAAAGTAATTGAGATATGAGTGATCCTTACGCTGTCAGTCCTCTTACGTGTGGTATGAAAGTATGGTTGGTGTGAACATTTCAGTGGGATTGGAGGAACGAAATATATTGGCACCTTCAGGTTCAGTGACGAAAACAACAGGAAACTGCTTCACTACTCCTTTCACTAGTACGCCTCTTTACCGACACCTAGGGTGCCTAAGACAGATGATGGAGGCGTTGTGAACCAACGACCTTTCGGACTGAGGTCTCAACATATAAGTTGAGATAGGCTACTATAAAAAACATAAAACTGAAACTATCAAAACGAATTGTCCAACTAGACCATATAAATGAATTACTGAGACAATTAATGATACTACTTTGTAAAGGAGAAAGGTACTGTAAATATGAACACTTTTTAAATTGATGCTCTCACAGCCGATATTAATAGACATCACCTTTTGGGTTCTTTTGTCGTCTGAGCAAGCGGAGAAAATTAATCGTGTAACATTGAACCTAAAAGTTCTTCTTCTTCGGGGTTTGGGGTCGGCTCATAACGTGGATTAAAATCAGTTTTCGGCCCTTTGCTAACCCTACGTTAAGCGATGTACAGTATTCACTATCACGTGTTTCCGTGGTAGTTGGTAGAGTGATATGTCGTGTGTAAATGGAAATATGTATAGAGACGAACACAAACACCCAGCCGTACAACCAGAGGATTTAAACAGACTGGGCTAAAATCCCTACCGCGGTCGGTAATCGAACCGAACGCTACTACGCTGACCATTCAGTCAAGTAGCCGGATTGAATAAACCCTACAGGCAATTATGTCTACTATCAATACTCTTTATATACAGTATTTCGAACTTTCTAGAAGCTGAGAGGGAAAGGAACGGAATATTTTTTATTATGCTATTATTAGCGGAGTGTTTTAACGACACGCAATGTTTTAATATTATTATTATTATTATTATTATTAATAATAAAAATAATAATAATTTTACTAGGAATTCTCCTTCCCCGGCTACATAAACTTCGCGCCTTCTCTATGGTCATATATATCAGTGAGGACGAACCTTTAGAAACTTTCTTCCTCGACAGTTGATGGTCTTATAGCTAGACACAAAATAATGGCGGAAGATATTTTGTTTCTGCTGATGCCTTTTGTCTGAAGATTTGTTTAATATTCCGAAGTTGTCAACACTTCAGCTGGTTCCTTCTCTATTTTAATCAGCCTATCATGCTTGTAGCCTAACTATGTTCTCTAGCCTACGAAGATCCAGCCTAGCAGCGTATTGTATTTTAATTAAGTCTGAAACTTCGCCCTGCTAAAATATTTAAAGAGAGCATTTCAGGGCCATCTGGGCTGAGTTTCTTCAGTTCTTGGGAGTACGACTTGACGGCGGCCAGAGAGGGCTAGGTAGGCAGGGTGCAGCCAACTTGAAGAAGATCCAGCGCTACAAGGTAAAGGCTGAATGTACCTAAACATGTGATCGTGCCTGCGGGTAGTTCGACGGGAAGATTTCAGCCGTTTTCTTAATATCTAACATGTAATCTTGACATTTTGGTGGTTGAAATGTAGAACCTTCTGCGCAGTCTTCGGAGTCCATTTCTATTCCCTACTGGGAAAATATTTAATGTAAGCGAACACGAATTGTGACCCTCAGTTGTCTCCTCGTCAACTTTGAGTTGGTGACTAAGTTTTCAACCTCGAAATTTTGGAAATCATGTCTCCGCTTTTTAACTTTCCACCTTTAGTCCCCCCTTTTAGAATGGGATTAGCCTCTGTGCCATTGGAACTTAAACCCACTTAGGTTCTCTTCTTTCTAGAATGTTCTTTAGGAGTGGCGGTGTTTCACCTCCTTGCCTTTTGTTAATGGCATGTTATGTGTAACCATTTCTTTTCATTATTAAAGCCTTGTAGTATGGGTAAGTATTCCACTGTTTGTTCTGTATAATTCTTAGAGTAACTATGTCTGAGTTTTGGTTCCCTTTTGGAACAGTACTTAAACTGATAGAGAAACCCACCATGGGGCAACCGTGTAAGGGCACTTTGAAGTGGAGTCACTCTATGGGTTGCCTGCTGTAATTGAGAGTGTAAAAGCAACTGATTGCCAGTTTGAGATTAGTCTCTTGTATCTTGAACTGAGACTCCTATTAATTGTACCTGTCGGGAGCAATTATGCTCTTTCGTATGTAATTTAGCGACTGGGAGTTTATCCAAAGTTAATTTTTACCTGATTTAGGAGTTCTAAGTCGAAGGCATTGTTAGAGCTGACGAGCTCGTTGTTAATATTTTCAACTGTTTTTTGTTATGCTATTAAATTTCCCTCCCTCTCAATTTTTCGAAAGGAAATATTGACAATTTCCTAATTTGTTAAAAATAAAAGTTTCTCTGTCCTCCCAGGTGCTTCCTATGCCTCTGTGAGTCACGGAATTTCCGTATCAATAATCATTATTATAAAAGCGACGTCACGTCCGTACACGCTATGGGGGCCCTTGGAGAAGTGGAAATTGAAGGCTTCCACTATTCCTTACCTCAACACCAAGTGGGATATATGTCCATTCACTTTTGCCCTCAGGAATTAACCTGGTACTCACTTTTCATGCGGGGGTGGGTTAACATCAGAACTATGGGCCGTTCCAGAATTGGAAAACTCGTTTCCTAAACTTTCGACTTCCTCACCGGAAATCGAACCTACCTACGTCCTTTTCCGTGTAAACCAAGCTTGCCTTTACCACCTTCACTAAGCAGTTAATGATGATGATAATAATAATAATAATAATAATAATAATAATAATAATAATAATAATAAACCACCCATGAGGGAACGCTAGCCTCAGTAGTTGTCGGATCAACAGTGAGGTGAGGTAAGGTGTATTCGGTCGTAAAACTTACATGTCAAAGCGAATATGGAATGATGCTGAAGAATTAAAAATTTATGTCGGCTAGAATGCACTCTGAAAAAGACATGGAATCATGTTGCCCGAAAAGAGCCAGAAATGAGCTTGGGCTAGCGAACCAAGGATGGGTGTGGCTGAATTAGTCAAATCAACGCGAAGAAAAGGAATATAAGTCTTGGAATGTTGAACCTCTGGATGATAAATGGGAAGAGGAGAAGTAAGAGGGGATTTAATACAATGTAGGAAAGTAAAGATACTATGTCTATTAGAGGCATGGTGGAAGTGAAGCAAGAGAAGTTGGTTAAGGCTACAAACGTTCCTTCAATGAAGCAAATGAGTGTGGAAGAATGAGGTAGATATTGTAGTGGTGAAGAAGCTAAAGGATATATAGTGTATGTGGTTAACCGGAGGAGTGACAGCATCATGAGATTTAAACTGGAAGTGGAATGAAACTTGACTACAATAGAGTGTTGAAACCTTTCTTTTAATAATGATTTAGGTCTAACAAGGTGACTGCCGTTTAGATGTATGGGCGTACAATATAAATAGTCGTTACTCCCTGATGAAAGGAAACAGATTCTATGAGGAAAAATGCGGTAATTAACTGGAAATTAGAGTACAACTGTCCATATTTCGTTTGTTCTACTGATTGAAAAAAAATATTGTCTTATTATAAAATAAATTTTAGAAATATATATATGCAAGAAGTTTGTCATACATCAACTATGATTAATTAAAGTAAATAAATGTTTCAAAGTAATACTGGTCCTCAGTTAGGCATTTATAGAAAATATTAAATTATGTAATCCATCGATTAAGTCTCAAATGACCGGAATAATTGCTATCTATTGCCAAATTTAATAATTTTATCTGTGAATGTTCAGTTTTCTATGTTCCAGGATTTCCCGTGGATGTAATATCCAACTGAGTAGCAGAATGATGATCATAACTGAGTAAGAGTATTACGCAGAGTTTTTGAGGACATGGCAAATAATACCTAATTTCTATCTGATGTCATCAAAGTATTCCAACTTATATCAGATGAGTGGAAGTTCTATTAATTCTCCTTCGCCTATATTATTATTGTACTACTACCAAATGTACCCGTGCTTCGCTACGGTATTCAACATTCAATCAATCAATACTGATCTGCATTTAGGGCAGTCACCCAGGTGGCAGATTTCTTATCTGTTGTTTCCTAGCCTTTCCTTAAATGATTTCAAAGAAATTGGAAATTTATGGAACATCTCCCTTGGTAAGTTATTCCAATCCCTAACTCCCCTTCCTATAAACGAATGTTTGCCACAATTTGTCCTCTTGATTTCCAACTTTATCTTCATATTGTGATCTTTCCTACTTTTAAAGACGCCACTCAAACTCATTCGTCTGCTAATGTCATTCCACGCCATCTCTCCGCTGACAGCTCGGAACATACCACTTATTCGAGCAGATCGTCTTCTTTCTTCCAATTCTTCCCAGCCAAAACTTGGCAACATTTTTGTAACGCTACTCTTTTGTCGGAAATCACCCAGAACAAATCGAGCTGCCTTTCTTTAGATTTTTCCAGTTCTTGATTCAGGTAATCCTGGCGAAGGTCCCATACACTGGAACCATATTCTAGTTGGGGTCTTACCAGAGTTTACATCCTTACCACAACCCCTAAATACCCTCATAACCATGTGCAGAGATCTGTACCCTTTATTTACAATCCCATTTATGTGAATACCCCAATGAAGATCTTCCCTTATATTAACACCTAGATACTTACAATGATCCTCAAAAGGAACTTTCACCCCATCAACGCAGTAATTAAAACTGAGAGGACTTATCCTATTTGTAAAACTCATAACCTGACTTTTAACCCTGTTTATCAACATACCATTGCCTGCTGTCCATCTCACAACATTATCGAGGTCACGCTGCAGTTACTCACAATATTTTAACTTATTTATTACTCTATACAGAATAACGTCATCTTCAAAATGCCTTATCTCTGATTCCACTTCTTTACACATATCATTGATATATATAAGAAAACATAAAGGTCCAATAATACAGCATTGAGGAATTCCCCTCTTAATGATTACAGGGTCAGATAAAGCTTCGCCTACTCTAATTCTCTGAGATATTTCTAGAAATACAGCAACCCATACAGTCACTCTTTTAACTAGTCCATTTGGACTCATTTTTCCCAGTAGTCTCCCATGATCCACCCTATCAAATGCTTTAGACAGGTCAATCGCAATACAGTCCATTTGACCTCCAGAATCCAAGGTATCTGCTATATCTTGGTGGAATCCTACAAGTTGAGGTTCAGTGGAATAACCTTCCCTAAAACCGAACTGCCTTCTATCGAACAAGTTATTAATTTCACAAACGTGTCTATTATAATCAGAAAGAATGCCTTCCCAAAGCTTACATGCAACGCATGTCAAACTTACTGGCCTGTAATTTTCAGCTTTATGTCTATCACCCTTTCCATTATACACTAGGGCTACTATAGCAACTCGCCATTCATTTGGTATAGCTCCTTCAACCAAACAATAATCAAATAATTACTTCAGATATGGTACTTTATCCAAACCCATTGTCTTTAGTATATCCCCAGAAATCTTATAAATTCCAGCCGGTTTTCTAGTTTTCAACTTTTGAATCTTATTGTAAACTAGCAAATGTACCCGTGCTTCGCTACGGTATTCTACATTGTATACGGATATCGACGTAAATACTGTGCGTGCAGCAAATGAGATTGTTTTAAAATTGCATGTCTCTTAGCCTTATCCGAGAAATAGCATGGGGAGGTCCACATACGTTGTTTCCAATGTAAAGTGAGGGTTGCGGAGTTGTGATGATAACGCCAGGCTCACTTGCCTACTGCCATTCACAATCGAGTTGGCAAGTTTACATTATAATTGCAGGCCCCAATGCCTACTGCGCGGTCACAATCGATTTGGGGAGTTTTAGTTACAATGGCAGACCCATTTCCTACTTTCAGACAGGTTACAGTTGAGGAGTTTTTATTATAATACCAGGCAACTTCCCTACCACCAGTCAAATTTGAGTTGTGCAGTTATCATTATAATGACAGTCCCTTTCTACTGCTGCTAGCCAGCTTACTGCCAGTCACACAGAATTAGTGAGTTTCCATGAAAATAGCAGGCCACAATGCCTAATGCTAGTCAAATTTTAGATTGGAACATTTGTTTATAATGGCGGGCACCCTGGCCTAGAGCCAAACACAATAGAGTAGGGGATTTTCGAACAAAACTGCATGATCCCTTGCCTTCTGCAAGAAAAATCGAAAAGTGAATTATTCATTAAAATGGTAGGCCCTCCTTACTAATTCCAGTTACACAGGAGTTGGAGAAGGACCCCATTCCTACTGCCAGCAGTCAAAGTCGGTGTAGGGAGTACTGATTACAATAGCAGACACATCCTTTCTCGATCTCTACAAATCGACATCAATGAATATATATACAGATGGACATACGAAAGTATATGAATGGATACAATATTGCAGACCTTCATTTACAGATTAACTGCTGCTAAACGGTACGTCATATCGACAAAGGGATCCTGGGGTCATCAGTTTCCTCCGTACCAAGTTTCAAATTTCTGAGATTTATGGAAGTGCCTCATTAATTCACGTCTTTTTTCATTTTTAAATATTTATATATACATCGCTCCAGCCCGACTTGCTTTTATATATATGGATGACGGATAAGCATGAGCACGTTGAAAAGTGCAGACTTCCACTTCGAGATTCATATCTCCTAAACGGTTTATGATATTAAGAAACGGTTTGCGCCATCAGACGCCTCATTTATTGCTCTACATATTTGTTTCTAAACCATTTCCTCGTATCTCCCATATTAAGGGGGTAAATTGAGATCAAATTTTGAATAGGGTGAAATTTGGGTGCATTTTTAATATTTTACATTACTTTTGCCTACTTATGTATAAGCTAGAATCATGAAATTTGGTACACATATGTCCCTTAATCGTGCCAATGTGCGCACACAACGTGATGATCCTATCATTCTTATAAGTGTGTCAAACAATGAAATATACTTGTAAAAATCACCAAATTTACGAACAATCCAGAAATACGGCCAAATTTAACGTATAAGGGAGAGAGATACGACAAAATGTCACAGGACCAAAGTTGTAGATCACTCCGAATTGAAGGGACATTGTGCCATCCGTTTTGTGATACGACTTACCGTTTAGCCAAAAAATAGCTCAAAAGGAATGTCTGCACAGTCATTAAAATTGCCTATATATTTCGATATCTTAGGGGGGTAAAAAGTGAAAAATTTGAACATCTTGGAATTTTCCCGTCGGTTAGGGACCAAAAGCTATAATTTCACCAAATTTCAATTGTCTACTTCGTCTGGCAGGTTGTGCCGCCATTTTGATTTGGGGGGATAGGGGATAAAAATGAGGAAATTCTCGAAAATTTTTAAGCCCACGAAACCTATAGGTTATCGTTTTGGATATACTATACGACTGTGTTCTTATGCTGAGCCCAAAATTTGAGCCCCCCCAGCGTGCCCCCTTCAGGGAATTTTGAGAATTTCCGATTTTTCTAGGGATCCTGGGGTCATCAGTTTCCTCCGTACCAAGTTTCAAATTTCTGAGATTTATGGAAGTGCCTCATTAATTCACGTCTTTTTTCATTTTTAAATATTTATATATACATCGCTCCAGCCCGACTTGCTTTTATATATATAGATGTAATTGTTATCATATGTAAATATTAATACTTTAGCATTAGTCTCCTCCTCTAACTGGACATTATCCATTTAACCCGACAATCTTTACATACTGCTAACTGAATACTTCTTCCTTTTGAAGATCCTCACATACACACTCCCCTTGTTCATTAATTATTTCTGGAATGTCCTTCTTGGAACCTGTTTCAGCCTTAAAATACCTATACATACCCTTTCATTTATCACTAAAATTTATATGACTGCCAATTATGCTTTCCATCATGTTATCCTTAGCTGATTTCTTTGCTATATTCAATTTGCTAGTAAGTTCATTCAATTTCTCCTTACTTCCACAGCCTTTTCTAAATCTATTTCTTTCCAATCTACACCTCCTTCATAGTCTCTTTATTTCTCTATTATAACAAGGTGGGTCTTTACCCTTTCCTACCACCTTTAAAGGTACAAACCTGTTTTCACATTCCTCAACAATTGCTTTAAACCCAACCCAGAGTCTGTTTACATTTTTATTTACCGTTTTCCACCGTGCATTGTTATTTTTTTAAACTGTCTCATGCCTGCTTTATCAGCCATATGGTACTGCCTAATAGTCCTACTTTTAAGACCTTCCTTTCTAACACATTTATTCTTAACTACGACAGAAACAGCTTCAATTTAACTAATGCCATCTATTACTTCGGTTTCTCTATAGAGCTCAACTGGTTTTATCAGCACCACATCCAGGATATTTTTTCCCTCTAGTTGGTTCCATCACTTTCTGAATCAGCTGTACTTCCCATATTATCTTATTTGCCATTTGTTGGTTATGCTTCCTGTCGTTCTCATTTCCTTCCCATTTAACATTGTATACGGATATCGAAGTAAATTACTGTACATGCAGTGAATAATATCATTTTCAAATTGCATGTCTCTTAGCGTTCCGGAAACAGCAGGGGGAGGTTCCCATTCGTTGTTTCCAATGTAAAGTGTGAGTTGCGGAGTTGTGATGATAACGGCAGGTTCACCTGCCTACTGCCTTTCGCAATCCAGTAGGGAAATTTTCGTTGTAATGGCAGGCCACATTACCTACTGCGCGGTCGCAATCGATTAGGGGAATTTTCGTAACAATGGCAGGCCATTTTCCTACTTCCAGACAGATTGCAATTGATGTGATTTTTTTATGGCAGGCACCTTTCCCCACTGACATTCAAAACTGGTAGTCCCTCCTTACCAATGGCAGTTACACAGGAGTTGGAGAAATATCCCATTCCTACTGCCAGTCAAAGTCGATGTTGGCAGTAATGATTGCAATAGCAGACGCCCTCCTGCTGAGAGTCACTATCGATCTGTAAAATTTTAATTATAATGGCAGACACACCCTTTCTACACCACTACAAATCGACTTCAATGAATATATATGGGTCGACATACGAAGTATATGCTTGTTTACAATATTGTAAACCTTCATTTACAGATTAACTGCTGCTAAACGATACGTTATTTCGACAAACGGATTATACCAGAAGACGCCCCACTTAGTTGTCTAAATGGCTGTCTTATGATATTTCCTCCTATCTCATCTATTTGTGGATAATATTGAGTTAAAAACGTTGAATAGGGTGAACTTTGGGTAAGGATTGGATATTTAAGTGACAGCTACAAACATAGAATTTCACTCACGTATGGATACTGGGAGGGCCAATGTACGTGTAGAATTAGATGATTCTATCTTTCGTATAAGTGAATCAAACTATTCATTATACGTGTAAAAAGAGCAAAATGTACCTGCGATCGAGAAATAGAGAAAAATTAGGAAGAGATGATGTTGCTAGTTGTTTAAAGAAGCCTAACATCTAGGTAATCGGCCCATTAGGAAGAGAGATGCGACAAAAAATCATAGGACCAATGTTGTAGATCACGTATTGATACTGTTCGTGCAGAACTGAACGGAGACTGGGCAATCCGTTTTGTGATACGACTTACCGTTTAGCCACGAAACACCTCGAAATGGAGGTCTGTACTGATATTACAATTGCTTCAATATTTCAATATTCTTCGGGGGTAAAACGTGGAATATTTAAATATCTTGGAAGCTTTCCGTCGGTTAAAGTCAAAGAAATATATTTTTTCCAAATTTCAGTATTCTGGCTCGTCTGGAAGATTGTTCCGCAATCTTTCTTTGGGCGGGAGGGAGGGAGTAAAATGAGGACTTTAAGGAAACTAAAGCTAACAAATATGCAGATAGTCATTATTACACCCGAAACGGATAACTGTACGAAAATTTTGTCAAAATAGTCAATATACGGACACACGACCGTTACGATTTTATTTATATAGATAAGGAATCTGCTCCTCGTTCAACACCTTTTGGGCTATGTCCGCTGGACTTAACCTGAAAAACCGACCGTCCATGATATCTCCGTTAAAATCCTCCTAGCGAAAAAATGTACATGAGAAAAACGGTTTAGAAATGGATTTCATCAAGGTTGGTCGACTTCCAGTCAGGTTGGTCTTGTATTTATTGTGTGAGAGTAAAATCACTGTTTTGGTTCCCTATAAGCCCCCAGTTTATTCCGGGAGTTTGACATGATATGACATCAAATCCTACCTTTCTGACAGGTGGATGCTAAATATGAAGATTGGTTGAAATATCTGAAGTAGTTTTCAAGTTACATGAAGTACGCTTTACACGCAACCACTCTCGATTTACGTCCGGTGGTACTTGTACTGGAAAACGGTCCGTTATTGATATCTCCCTTATTAATCCTCCTCTACCAGGTGAGTTGGCCGTGCGGTTAGAGGCGCGCGGCTGTGAGCTTGCATCCGGGAGATAGTCGGTTCGAATCCCACTGTCAGCAGCCCTGAAGATGGTTTTCCGTGGTTACCCATTTTCACACCAGGCAAATACTGGGGCTATACCTTAATTAAGGCCACGGCCGCTTCATTCTAACTCCTAGGCCTTTCCTATCCCATCGTTGCCATAAGACCCATCTGTCGGTGCGACGTAAAGCCACTAGCAAAAACAATATCCTCGTATCGAAATGATGCACACGAGAAAAACATTTTAGAAATTGATTTCCATTAAGGTAGGTAGATTCCCATTTAGTTTGGTTATGTATATTTTTTGGGAGTACAAAAGCACGGTTTCGGTCTCGTATAAACCCCGTTCAGTTCAGGAAGTTAGAAATATACTGGCAATAAAACCTACCCAAGGACAGGTGTATCTTAAATATGAAGTTTGGTAGAAATATAACCAGCAGTTTTCAAGTTATAAGAACTCAGACAAACAGACAAACTGACAAACAGACACCAAAGCAACAAAATATGCAGATGGTCATTATTACACCGGAAACGGATAACTGAATGAGAATTTCGCCAAAATTTCCAATGCACAGACACACGCTCGTTACGATTGTATTTATATAGATTAGAGTGTAGTAATTTCATTGCGCTAGTTAAGATATTAATTTAAGGCCATGAATAAGAATGTTGTCCGCCTCTGTGGTGTAGTGGTTAGCGTGATTACCTGCCACCCCCGGAGGTCCGGGTTCGATTCCCGACTCTGCCACGAAATTTGAAAAGTGGTACGAGGGCTGGAACGGGGTCCACTCATCCTCAGGGGGTCAACTGAGTAGAGGCGGCTTCGATTCCCACGTCAGCCATCCTGGAAGTGGTTTTCCGTGAGTTTGCATCCAGGAAATACTGGATTGGAACCCCACTGTCGGCAGTCCTGAAGATGGATTTCTGTGGTTTCCCATTTACACATCAGGCAAATTTACGGGCTAAACCTTAATCAAGGCCACGGCCGCTTCCTTCCCACTCCCAGACCTATCTGTGTCGGTGCGACGTAAAACAAATTTTTAAAAAGTACTCGGTACGCAACAGTAATCCCATCTATCGGAAATGAGTGGCAACGGAACACACAAAACGTATCACAAAATACAATGGTGAATGTCATGTTATTGTTGATCAATTTTATGAGCTTTCTATATTGTAGGCCTTCACATTTAATTTTCTTTCGACTCTGTGATATTAGGGCATCTTAAGAAATATTTTATAGTGTAGATTGTAGTTCCTTATACCGAAATTTACATACTGATTTTCATGAAATTCTGTTCACCCATTTTCTCGTGACTCGGCGCTGATATGTACTTACAGTTTCCAGTAATCGGGAGATCGTGGGTTCGAGCCCCACTGTCGGCAGCCCTGACGATGGTTTTCCGTGGTTTCCCATTTTCACACCAGGCAAATGCCGGGACTGTACCTTAATTAAGGCCACGGCCGCTTCCTTCCACTTCCTAGGCCTTTCCCATCCCATCGTCGCCATAAGACATATCTGTGTCGGTGCGAAGTAAAGCAAATAGCAAAAAAAAAAAAAAAGATATGTACTTAAGCAACAAAAATCCAAATTCATGAATATCTCTGTTACCATAGCCGGTACGATAAAATGTATAAGACATAAATGATCGGAAATTTAATACTACATAACTTGAGTTATTCACTCAGCGTGAATAAAATTATTTATAGCCTAGACTGTAGTGGCCTATTCTCCGATTTTGCATACCAATTTTCATTAAGATAGGACAATAGTAAAATAAATATTTGAGATGTCAATTTTAGCCCTTCAGCTAAACTCCTATTTCACTCAGCGTGAATAAATTATTTATAGCCTAGATTATAGCGACTTATTCTCCGACTTTGTATACAACTTTTCATTAATATAGAACCACTAATAACATAAATATAAAAAATTAAATTTTAGGCCTTCCCTTAAACTACCATTTCTATCAAACAAACCAAACAAACCCCATGGCACTACAGCCCTTGAAGGGCCTTGGCCTACCAAGCGACCGCTGCTCAGCTCGAAGGTTTGCAGATTACGAGGTGTCGTGTGGTCAGCACAACTAATCCTCTCGGCCGTTATTCTTGGCTTTCTAGACCGGGGCCGCTATCTCACCATCAGATAGCTCCTCAATTTTAATCACGTAGGCTGAGTGGACCTCGAACCAGTCCTTAGATCCAGGTAAAAATCCCTGACCTGGCCGGGAATCGAACCCGGGGCCTCCGGGTAATAGGCAGGCATGCTACCCCTACACCACGGGGTCGGCTACCATTTCTATCAGCGTGAATAAAATTATTTACGGCCCAGATTGTAGCCACTTTGCATACCGATTTTTATTAAATTCTCTTTAGTCGTTTTCTAGTGATGCGTGTGCATACATACATACATACAGACAGACAGAAATTACGGAAAATTAAAAACTGCATTTCCTTGTTACTGCGGACACGACCGATTCAGAAATACCATCATCATCATCATCATCATCATCTGTTTACCCTCCAGGTTCGGCTTTTCCCTCGGACTCAGCGAGGGATCCCACCTCTACCGCCTCAAGGGCAGTGTCCCGGAGCTTCAGACTCTTGATCGGGGATACAACAGGGGAGAATGACCAGTACCTCGCCCAGGCGGCCTCATCTGCTATGCTGAACAGGGGCCTTGTGGAGGGATGGGAAGATTGGAAGGGATAGGCAAGGAAGAGGGAAGGAAACGGCCGTGGCCTTAAGTTAGGTACCATCCCGGCATTCGCCTGGAGGAGAAGTAGGAAACCACGGAAAACCACTTCCAGGATGGCTGAGGTGGGAATCGAACCCACCTCTACTCAGTTGACCTCCCGAGGCTGAGTGGACCCCGTTCCAGCCCTCGTACCACTTTTCAAATTTCGTGGCAGAGCTGGGAATCGAACCCGGACCTCCGGGGATGGCAGCTAATCACGCTAACCACTACACCACAGAGGCGGACTCAGAAATACCATCATTTTAAAATTCTGAGCAATGTTCAGATAAGATTCTTATTTTATATACATAGACATTGAGATTTCTTCTTCTTCTTCTTCATCATCATCTAGCGCTTTTCTCACACCTGTGGGGTCGCGGGTGCGAACTGTGTCGCACATGTGGATTTGGCCATGTTTTAAGGCCAGATGCCCTTCCTGACACCAACCTTATATGGAAGGATGTAATCACTATTGCGTGTTTATGTGGTGGTTGGTAGTGTAGTGTGTTGTCTGAATATGAAGAGGAAAATATTGGAACAAACAAAAACACCCAGTCCCCGAGCCAGAAGAATTAATCAAACACGATTAAAATCCCCGACCTGGCTGGGAATCGAACCCGTGATCCTCTGAACCGAAGGCCAGGACGCTGACCATTCAGCCAACGAATCGGACCAGTTTTAAAAATTGAGATTATATTGTATAAATTGCATCATCACTTGGATGAAAATGTCAGATTTAGCGCGTTTTAATATTTGTTGCTTATTTTTGGATAGGAATAGGCACCTGCCGGATGGAATTGGATCATTTAATAATATAAGTACCCCGAACAAGAAACTGATACCTGGAGGTAACCTAAATGGCCATGTACCCAAGAAAGAACTAAGGGAAAACAAAGTGTGTTACGTAATACAAGCCTAGGCGAGAGAAATGGACGGGTAAAGAGAACTGTTCAACACGTGGTGGAGTTTGCCAGTTTGACAATACCAAGATACATTTGAAGAATGTGGAATAGCAAGTGATAAATGGACGAAGCATACCCAATCAGTCAAATGAGAGCTACAAACAGGTAATGAACATAGAAAGATTTCTTAGTGGAAAATATTAAAAGAAATAATATAGTTCCACTATAAGTTAAAACAGAGTATGGTTGTGAAAACACCAGAGAAGTGGTCTACCAGGTGTAAAAGATGCTTAAAGGTTTAGTGGTGGTGTAACATCTGTGATAAACAAACGAAAGAAGCGAAGATAAATATTATTTGACCTGTAGAGTAGCAGATAAAGAAAGTTGTATTAACATAAGTTATAAGAAGATGAAGTAGACTGTGGTAGACGTAAAAGCTAGGAGAGTGGATGATACCCATGAAAAACTGGGGAGTAAAGATGTAAAATTTAAATTGTCGATTCCTTCTGGGAATAAAATTTTTGATATAAGAGACAAGATGTTAACCCGCCAGTGGTCGCTAGGATGAAAGTAATGCGAGTGGTCGCGATTTGCGCAAAATGCTCACGGTATGATATGACGTGTTTACATAGTAAATACCAACCGAAGTCAAGCGTAAATGTAATAACACATTAAATCATCATAATTGCAGATCTCAAATGGTTATAAAGAACACTAAAAATTACAAATAAGAATGAATCTCAAATGGTTAAAAAGAACACTAAAAAATATAAATAAGGTTGTTATACCTAAGGTAATGTGCGACATGTTCTCGTAATTTACTTGTTAACTTAAAATTACCAGATAGGTTAGGAGCCTCCGTGGCTCAGAAGGCAGCGCGTCGGCCTCTCAACACTGGATACCGTGGTTCAAATCCCTGTCATTTCATGTGAGATTTGTGCTGGACCAATCGGAGATGGGGCAGGTTTTTCATCGGGTACTCCGGTTTTCCCTGTCATCCTTCATTTCAGCAACACTCTCCATTCTCATTTCGTAGCATCTATCATTCATTAATATATCACTTTGGGAGTGGCGACCCCATCGTAATAATAGCGTATATATGATTCATTCATTACATCCCTGACCCGGTCACAGACTGGAAAACAGGTTGTAGGTTTTCAGTAATAGGTTAGCCAGAGTCCTCACTTAGTATTGCTTCACTTAAACCTTTCGTTATCATTTTACTCTGCCGGTCCTACGCAGCGTACGCACGTGAAACTTGTATGTTCATGCATATTGGCAGTCGGCATTTGGAACAAGTTTTCTATGTCATCTATTTTTCCCTTCTTGGGCACAAACTTCACAATACTTCCACAGGAAGTAGCATACTTTTCTTCTGAGTCATGCTAGCAACGCGCTTGATCTGCCGAACAAATGTTAGTGACAAATTCGGAATAGAAGGCTTTGTAACTATATGGGATTCCACAAGTTCCATTTCTAAGTTCTTCAGATTTGCACGACGATCCAGTAGAGTTCGTGTATTCAGTTTCAAAATGATATAGCTGTTTATGGATCCTACATTCATTAGTGTAAAAAATCCCCTTTGGTCAAGTTATAAAATGTCACAACTTCAGCTTTGATGGCATTGCCTGATTCTTCGTCGATATTGTCAGTGTTGTGCATAGTAGAAAGGATTAGGACGATTCTTCTCGGTTTTGGCATGGAAAGTGTCAGAAGGCATTTTCCGTCCTAGGCAAGCATACTGCTGGAAGGGGGTCTCTCTTTCACATGCAACAACTCAGGAGGGATCTGAGTTTTTCTTAGAGATCCTACAATAAGTTAGTTTATGCTTCTTCAGAAGGTCTTATGTCAGCTCAACAGATGTAAAATCACATTGAGACCAGTGTTGACAATTGATGTTACGAGTTGTTTCACGACGCTGCTTGGTTTGTTGTCAATTTGTAAAGGTCCTTCAGGTTGTTTACCTGCATAGATCTTCATGTTACTAGTATAAAACACTCTGGAATCCAGTAATGCATAGATTTTTATGCCATACTTGGCAGGTTTCTTTGACATATACTGCTTAAATTTGCAACGACCTCGAAAAGGTTCCAGCATTTCGTCGACCGTTATGTATTCCCCTGTCTGGTAATAGCTTTCGCATTTTATTGGTGCCAAGTTGTCAGTCATCTTTCTCTGTTCACGTGTATCTAAATAGTCAAATATAAGAACTCTAAGGAGTAAATAGAACCGTGTCATTGTCATTGCTGCCCGGAAAATATCTGGAGCTCTTCAGTCATCGCACCATAATTCTTGTGCATTTAAATGCTGAGCGTTTTCAAACTTCTTGACATACAGAGCAATCCTAGAAGAGCACGTAATTCTTCTATAGTTGTATCCGTACAACCACGTGGACGTGAATAACTGGCCCTCGTTTCCGTCATACATTTACTTGTGCATGTAACGAGTCCATTTATAATTGTATCTGGAAAAACAATTCCCAGCTTTCTAAAATATGTTGTGCGTCTCTCACAATTCCCCTTTACACATGGAGGGTGGTTCATTATAATCCCAGCACAAGTGCGTGAGCGTGGATTTCTTCTTGGTGGGTGTCTGTCCCACATTGTCATCTTACCTTTCCCTACATAAACATTGTCACTAAACATGAAATTCTCATAGGTAGTTCGCCAGCTACAGATTACTCTCCAGGTACGGTTCCATAAGTACGTTCTTCTATCTCGGACTGTTAAGCATCATTATTATGTTCACTGTGTTCATTTTCACAGTCCGAGTCACTGTTTTCGCCCTCGAGTTGATCACTATGATTTTCATCAAACCAAGCGAAATTGTCACAATTTGAAGCCATCATCACGCACTAATTACACAACACATTAATACAATAAGTTGAAAAGAACTGTTCCGAACATTAAACAACATACAACAATAGCGAAACTGTAACACACACACAAATTAGCGCCAACGTGACTGGTCGCACGTGGAGCAAATTGCTTACTGTTGACTGTCGCTGAAAATTCCTCCCTTCCTGTCCGTTCTCAAGGTCACAGGTGTGCGTTTCAATGCATCCATCCTTCTTTCAAAACTGCTGTGCGAAGGATCAGGGCTCATGTTCGAAACTACATGCTGTATAAAAGAGTAGATTAGTTTTGCTCATATAGCGACCAATGGCGGGTTAAAGGAATTCACAATGATAAACATACAGTATATATAGAATGAAAAAGAAACAACAAAATGGGAGCAGAATAAGATTGGTGATATTTATAATTAAAACGAATTAGTTGCGGTATAACATACTACAAATCAGAAATAATAACCAAATATCGTCGTTGCCGGGACAAAACCTCCTATGTGATAATGTTTTGGAGATATACTGACCCGCAGCACATACATTGTAAAGAGCGAGAACGCCTTGACAATATGCACACGATATTGCACCTTAGATGACAGAACCTCACCAGCCAAAGTTCTAAGCTAAAATTATTTCACATAGGAGGTTTTGTCCCGGCAGCGACGATATATTGTACGTCTTGGATTTGAAAACAAAATTCAATTTTGGTTTTAATAATAAATGTACATAGTATGCAGTAAGCTATGTGGTAAATGTTTGAACTTTAATATTTAATTTAACTTAAAATACTTATTTCAAGCGTCTACATATCACTATATTTCAAAAGCATCTATGAATTGGAATCAGTGTCTTTGAGAATATTATTACTGTTGAAAATAAGTTATAGAATTTCTACGTCGGGGCGATGTTGTATTCAGGAAGGCAATTTCAAAAGCGTTTTGAGCTTTAAGTGTGTTTGTGAAACATATCTTTTTCAAATTAATTTTGAATGGTCGGTCAATGAGAATGGTGAATTAAAACGTTAAATGTAAAAATAAATTGAATGATGTATTTCTTTCAATGACTGATAACAAATTAGAAGAGGAGTACATATGTTGTATAGTGTACACTGTAAAATGCGTTTGCCACCACTGATCCTATAATTAATTTCTATAACGAGTTTTTAACTTGATCAGCTGCTTAAAGAAAATTTCAAACTTAATCCCGTGTTGACACGTTGGGAAGTCGCAGTTAATAAGATAAATATAACTGGGCAACAACACGCAAAATCATTACTTATGAAGAAATTGACTTTGAAATAGTAATTACGGATACAAAACCGTAAGGACTAAATTAAATACCATTTAGTCGATAGGCCAACGACTGAACCACTTTTTAATACATGGCATTAAGCGAGCTATTTCTTTGGTCAATGAGCGAAGTTCAGAATTAACTCTCAGTAAATACAATTTATACTGTGTATATCTTGCATGTTACAACACCTTGCAGGCATTTAATTATTGTTTCTTTGCCTCCTTCCTTGTATTTCTTCTCCTCCTCGATTTTCTCCTCTTGTACTACGTACCGTTCTCCGGATCGAATTGCACCACGGCTGTGAAACTAGCAATATCCCTTCATCTAGAGGATATTAAGATAAGCAGGATAATGGAATTCCAGTATTCCAATCCCATTTAATCTTAACTGGAAGTAAACATGGGCCGTAACCTGCTCGTTATCGCACTGCCATAGGCTCACATTGCCGTGCCATCACAAGTCTAGGGACTATCGTACCGCCAGCCTCAAGGGATACTCTGTAACTGCTTGTTATAGAGTTAGTTTATAACGAGCATGTCACACTGTTGCTCCAAGGTTACTGTCACAAACAGGCCCAATGGTTACCAGTACTGTAATACAAACCCACATTGTTCTTCCACAAAATTGACATACAAATCATTGGTTTTAATGAAAATCCCTACATTATGTCTTCAAAGATATTTATCTCTCCTCATCTTAACAGAAGTGGATCAGAGTAATATTTTTCTGAACAGAGTGTCGAATTCCTTCCTTGTTTTCATTTTCTCAGGGAAGGTAATGAAAGTCTATATCCATAACCACCTCAGATTCGAGGGTAAATGTTTTACAAAAAGATACGAGCTCGATATTCTTTACATACTGGAAAATAATGCCAGATTAGAGGAATGACATCAACAAATTAACACAAGCGTTTTACACAAATTTACGTCCTACACATTTATGCGATCTGCGTCATAGCCGTCGAATTTTCTCATTGTTCTACCTTTATAATAGGTCAATGTTAACTGCAGTAATGCAATATTCTAATAAATGACACATATTCCTCTTAGAGTTTAAATGAAAAGTTGTGTACTCTACTTCATGGACATTTTTGAAACCGTTTGCATCCCTTAATATGGATAGACCAGGCGAGTTGGCCGTGCGGTTAGGGGCGAGCAGCTTTGAGCTTGCATCCGGGATATACCGTAGTGGGTTCGAACCCCACTGTCGGCAGACCTGAAGATGGTTTTCAGTAGTTTCCCATTTTCACTCCAGGCAAATGCTGGGGATTTACCCTAATTAATGCCACGGCCGCTTCCTTCCCACTCCTAGGCCTTTCCTCTCCCATCGTCGCCATAATACCTACCTGTGTCCGTGCACCGTAAAGCACACATACATTATCATTATAGACCGTTATGCCTTGCAGCGGTCAGTCTGCAAGCCTCTGTGTATTTACTAAATGTCGCCACAATTCTCTATTTGCAACCAGTGCTGTGGCCTCATTTAGTCCTATATCTTTTATCTTTAAATCGTAAGAAACTGAATCTAACCATCGTTGTCTTGGTCTCCCTCTACTCCTCTTACTCTCCATAACGAAGTCCATTATTCTCCTAGGTAACCTATCCTCCTCCACATGACCCCACCACCGAAACCGGTTTATGCGTACAGCTTCATCCATCGAGTTCATTCCTAACTTAGCCTTTATCTCCTCGTTCCGAGTACCCTCCTGTCATTGTTCCCACCTGTTTGTACCAGCAATCATTCTCGCTACTTTCATGTCTGTTACTTCTAACTTATGAATAAGATATCCTGAGTCCACCCAGCTTTCACTCCCGTAAAACAAAGTTGGTCTGAAAACAGACCGATGTAAGGATAGTTTCGTCCGGGAGCTGACTTCCTTTTTACAGAACACTGTTGTTCGCGAGCTCACTGCATTAGCTTTACTACAACTTGATTCAATCTCACTTACTATATTACCATCCTGGAAGAACATACAACCTAAATACTTAAAATTTTCTACCAGTTCCAGCTTTGTATCACCAATCTGACATTCAGTTCTGTTGAATTTCTTACCTACTGACATCAATTTAGTATCAGAGAAGCTAATTTTCATACAATACTCATTGCACCTATTTTCAAGTTCCAAGATATTAGACTGCAGGCTTTTGGCATAATCTGCCATTAAGACCAGTCGTCAGCATAGGCCAGACTGCTTACTACATTTCCACCTAACTGAATCCCTCCCTGCCACTTTATACCTTTAGCAGATGATCCATGTAAACTAAGAACAGCAAAGGTGAAAGATTACAGCCTTGTCTAACCCCTGTAAGTACCCCGAACCAAGAACTCATTCTACCATAAATTCTCACAAAGAAAATTGTAAAAAAATATATATGGATAAACACACAACATTTCACAAACAAGTGTTGGATCTCTTTGTAATGTATAGGTACATTCATCAGTAGTAACATACAAACGAGTGGTACAGCATGAACTGCCTGGCGGGAAGTACGAAGCCAGAAAGAAATACGGTACGTGCCTGGCCTATACATATGCCTGGGCAGGGTCCAGAAAGTTAACCATTCATCATTTACAGTCTATCCTTCTCCTGGTGTTGCAGGTCGCTGCTTTCATCTAAAACTCTGCTACTATTTACGAATTTGAGACTGAAGAGTTTGGGGTCTGGATCCTCGTTGACTGGGTAACGTAGAAGACTTCGTTCCAGAACATCCCAGATACGATTCTCGACTGGGTTGCAGATTTTATCCCCTTACGTTAAAACCTTTGTGGACTGGATGTTAATGTTGATTTCAATACATATCTCTTCGGCCTCAAAAGTCAATGGTCCTCAAGTTCGCATTATCATGCAATTTTGTGAGCGTAATGATAGAAGAATGTGTCCGTTTCCTTGCTGAATGGTCAGTATAGTACGTGCGGTTCATAGAGCCTCGGGTTATATTCCTGGCTAAGCTGGGAATTTTAATTCCATCAGGTTAATTTCTATAGCTCAGTTTTTATCTTCCTCTTAACTTATCTTCATTTACAAACAACACATTATACTACAATCTGCTACTGAAACACATAATACCGAATACATCCCTCCACACATGGCTGGTGTCAGTAAAGCAATGCGGCCGTAAAACCAACAGATGTTGTGCCGACCACCAGTAAGTAGAAACGACCAATAGGAGGAGGAGAAGAATAAGAAGAAAGGAAACAGTGGTTGTTTTCAGACATTCGTAAATATTCACAGGCGGGAAGAGTACCGACTAATGGAACCAATGGAAGAAGGAAAATATTGATTAGAAATCCATTATAGAACTTGACAAAGCGGGGAAAAAGCTCATCAAGAAAATATGTACAGAAGGAAACAAACAATGGATTCTAGCATATGTACAGGCAGTGATGGCGATTGGGGGGGGGGGGAGAGGAAATCACCCCCAGTTGTGGAGAAAATTTTACATATTGATTCCATTTTTGCCGCTTGAAACTAAGAATTATAGGAATTATTAAATAAGACAATTTGTACAAGCCCTTGTCTTATCAGCTAATTCATTGCTTTATTTTCTTTAATTATTAACAATCTCGAGTACTTTTTCTTGTCTGTAACTTATTGCCCTCCCCCCCCCCCTTCTAACTCCCTGTCGCCACTAGTGTGTGTAGGAGTGAACGTAATGTAAGACTCAACTGAGGTTCAGTAGTCTCACAAAATATGAGCCCTTTCGGAGATAACACGTTGATTATTTGGTTCGTTTAGCCCAAAATGTCGAGCACGTTGTCTACCTAGTACCAAACCAATCCAAACCAAAACCAAATCCCATGGCACTACAGCACTTGAAGGGCCTTGGCCTACCAAGCGACCGCTGCTCAGCCCGAAGGCCTGCAGATCACGAGGTGCCGTGTGGTCAGCACGATGAATCCTCTCGGCTGTTATTCTTGGCTTTCTATACCGGGGCCGCTATCTCACCGTCAGATAGCTCCTCAATTCTAATCACGTAGGCTGAGTAGACCTCGAACCAGCCCTCAGTTCCAGGTAAAAATCCCTGGCCTAGCCGCGAATCGAACCCGGGGCCTCCAGGTAAGATTCAGGCACGCTACCCCTACACCACGGGGTCGGCGCCTACTTAGTACGGGTTGGTCAACTGTTAAGCTTGCGTTCGATGGAATGTGGTAGAGTCCTTCATGACCGAGTAGGTAGACCATAGTCTTACGCCTAGTTGTATAGGCAAACCACCAAACGTTTCTGTGATGCGGTATTGTAGACTACAAAAAGTATGAAAGATCCGACCGAGTTCTTTTTTTTTCTTCAGTACTTTCTGTCTGTGTCAAATGTTTCTCTTCAGAAAATTCCCATGTTTTTCGTGGAATCGTACCATCACCAGGACTACAGCCACCACCACTACCACCTCCACCACCACCAACAACACCACCACCACCACCAACAACAACAACAACAACAACAACGACGACGTAGTCACACGATATGTTTTAATTATTGTTATGAGTGAGAAAGTAATTTTGTTTTAATTGGTACATACTTGTCATTAATTTATTAATGTACTGTAGTTACTTTTGTTAACACGATCACCGAGCTCGATAGTTGTAGTCGCTTAAGTGCGGCCAGTATCCAGTATTCGGGAGATAGTGGGTTCGAACCCCACTGTCGGCAACCCTGAAAATGGTTTTCCGTGGTTTCCCATTTTCACACCATGCAAATGCTGGGGCTGTACCTTAATTAAGGCCACGGCCGCTTCCTTCCCACTCTTAGCCCTTCCCTGTCCCATCGTCGCCATAAGACCTATCTGTGTCGGTGCAACGTAAAGCAACTAGCAAAAAAAAAAAAAAATTAACACGATCAGAATGCTGCTCGATAGCTGTGGTCGCTTAAGTGCGGCCAGTATCCAGTAGTCGGGAGATAGTGGGTTCGAACCCCACTGTCGGCAGCCCTGAAGATGGTTTTCCGTGGTTTCCTTAATTAAGGCTCTGTGTGACCTGCATGTGAGTGATGATCCAGAATGAAATACAATGTTCAAGATGGCACAAGCACCCAGTCCCTGAGCCAGAGAAAATAGCCAGTGAAGGATAAAATCGCCGAAAACAGCGGAAATCGAAGCCGTGACCTGTCGAACTGAAGGGATGCATACTAAATCTTGATAGTTTATATCTAGGACGTAGAAGGGAAAAGGTGGACTCGCACCACATACACCGTGCAGGAGCAAGTCACGCAGTAGAAAAATCATTCCCTTCCCTCACCACCTGCATAAATATTAACAGTCGATGGCGAAGTGGTCATGCAGCGAAACCTTTCAAGAAGGTCAGTGTTGTCGCTGCTAGAATGTTCTGAATACAAATACTTTAATTGGTTTATTTTCCCTCGCAGTCTGGTCCACGTCTCGTAGCTGTGAGCTTGCATTCGGAAGATTCCCACCGTGACCAACCCTGGAGATAATTTTCCGTGCTTTTCTATTTTCACACTTGGTAAATGGTGGAAAGGAACCTTAGCTAAAGTCACCCCTGCTTATTTCCTAGTTCTAGCCCTTTCTTATCCCATCGTCGTCAGAAGACCTAACTGAGTCGGCGGGACATTAGACTCGCAATTCCTTCCTTACAGTGCGCCTAGAAGTGTACTCAGTTCCCCGCTTTTGAGTTCTTTACCCGTGTGTTACGAGAAGCATCATGGGACTCTCATTTTTGTTGACGGCCATCATTCTATGGAACTCCTTTATAGGGTAAAACATTTAAAATGAGATCAGACCACAGTGATGTGTCTATAGCGCAGTGTAGTATATATGCCTATTTCCATTCATAAATCCTTTACTTTCAATGCCGAGAGTTTAACGTTCCTTAAATTATTATTACTGTTAAAAATTTTCCACGAAGCAACATTTTTTAGCGTCAATAAAATTGTGTGAAGCAGAAATCTACATTTCATTGACGTTATTGCACTATGTAAGGACTCAGAAATGAAAACAGAAGAACTTACGGTGAAAGTGGAAAAGGAAAGAAAGCGAAAATGAAGGCCAAACATTATAGATGAAGCAGGTCCGCTTTCACAAAAGACCATATTATTCGAGAGTAAGAAAGTAGATAATGTTATTTCCTATAAAATATCATACCGGTCGTTTACAGGATAGATTTTGTATTATTGCAGCCTTAATGTCATGTAGCAGAGATGAGTGGCAGAAAAAGAGACAAAGCAAGGAACACTTCAACTAATAATAATAGTGTAATTGAATTATTGATAAGTTTCTGAAACTTAGGACATGGTTGCAATCACATATTGTTTTCTTCTGGCTCAGTGATATTAAAGCATTCGAGACCAGCGTTTCCAAGCCCCTCATTATGATGCTGAGCAATATTTCCCAGTCAGCCCTTGTCGTCGTTGATAGACTTGGAAATTAAATACTAAATTAGTAAGTATCTCGTTTTGAAAATTGCCTTGGTAAAAATGCATCAGACAAAAACTATTGAAAATTAAATTTCCAATAACAAAATTGGTAGCCTATGCACACATTTCGATAAAAAGTACTATATCTTGAGTAATTTTATAGTTCATGAAAAATTCTATAATCGCGAATATCTCCCTTGGGTCTTATTTATTAGTAGTAACTTAGAAGTGGATATAACATAAATGATCGGAAAATATATTTTACACAACGTTCTAATGTACAGTTTTTTTAAAAAAATTGATCCCCTTCATATTCTACGACACTTGATAATAATCCAATAATGTGTGGTCAAGTGCACTCTTCTGGTATCTCTAAACACAAATACCGAATTTCAAGAAATTCTGTCGAGTCTTCTTTCTTACCGTGATATTTACTACACTAATTTCGAGACAGACAGACAGATATAAATATACGAAAACTGAACTGAACCCACTTCGGCTTTTGCATACGTAATCTTAAGCAAAAACAAAGTCTGAACCAAATTTTTTAGTGCGCAATTTTAGTTATATGGAAGTCTCAATAGTGTTCGGTTCCTTGGCTTAATTGCCAGTGTCAAAGTCTTCGGTTCAGGGACCCATGTTCGATTTCCGGTTTGGTCGGGGTTTTAATCGTATCTGGTTAATCTTCTGACTCGGGGACTGGGGGTTTGTGTTCGTCCCAACACACCCCTCTCCATACTCACACTCTACATCACACTATCACTCACCATAGAAACAAACAATAGTGGATGAATCCCTCCACATAGTGTTGATGTCAGAAAAGGCAGCCGGCCATAAAAGAAGGCCATATCCACAAGTAAAATACCGTTTGCACCTGTGACCTCGCCAGAGTGTGGTAAATGCAGCAGAAAAAAGATAAAAAGAAGAAGATGGCTCCGTAGTTGGAAAAGATTACGAATCAATACAGAAAATTTGGTGAAGTTTATTGAGAAGAGATGCTAATCATATATGATTGACGTCAGGGACGATTACATAATCACACACACCAAAGTTAGACTGCCAGAGAACCTGCTGTTCCCATCTTTTAATAAATGGTGCGGTAACGTGGACCTGCAAAGCAGAAGATAGAAGATGAGAAAAAATTCGAGATGTGAGCATACGAGTATAGGAGAATGTTAACTCCTACATGCAAACTGCCTGCGCTAGGATTGGATCTAGTGACCTAGAACACAGAATGCGAGCTACGAACCAACGCAACGGCGTGACGTTATTGAATAGGTCAAGGTAAATTAAATTGTATAATCGTGGATCAGTCAGGCAAGTTTTCAAGTTTTATTGCTCTAGAACAATAACACGTAGCTCACAGTAAAATAGCCTACAACCAGATAATATAGAGCAGGGCCTCTCAGAGTGCATGCACTGTGCACGGTGCAAAAGACGACTTGGCTTGGTTGACCAGAGTGCAGACCCCCCACTCCTCGATTTGGAGCAATAGCGCTTACTCTCTCTTTCCTCACGCCTATCTCGCTCGCTCCCCCTGGCTCCCTCTTCCACACTTGCTACGTCGCGCTCCAAATCCGAGCTGAGTTGCGCCGAGTAGAACCGAGCTTGGGCGAGCTCAGCCGAGTAGCCCAGAGACGAAGCGTTGGTCCGAGTTGAGCCGAGCGGGAACGATGCACAGTGCAGGGAGCTGTTGCGCCTCGATCTGCACGCGTGAGATTTTGGGCGTTTGAGAGGCCCTGGTATAGAGATATAAGGGTCAGTTGTTGTTGTTGTTGTTGTTTGAGTAATCTGTCCATAGACTGGTTCGATGCAGCCCTCCATAACACCCTACCCTGTGCTAATATTTTCATTTCTACATAACTACTTCAACCTACATACGCTCTAATCTGCTTGTCATATTTGTACCTTGGCCTACCCCAAACGTTCTTATTACTTACACTTCGCTCAAAAACCAGCTGTACAATACCTGGGTGTCTTAAGATGTGTCCTATCATTCTCTCTCTTTTTCTGGTCAAATTTAGCCAAATCATCTCCTGTAACTGATTCGATTTAGTATATCTTCAGTCGTGATTCTATCAACCTGTCTCACCTTCAACATCCTTTTGTAAACACCGCTTTTCGAAAACATATATTCTTCTTTATGAGCTTCACTTCCATACAATATCCCACTCCAAACGAAAGTCTTCAAAGACATCTTGCTAATTCTTATATCAATTTTCGAGGTGAGAACATTTGTTTTATAAAGGCCTTCCATGCTTGTGCTAGTTTACATTTTTGATTTTTGTCCTCATTACTTCTACCTACATTAGTTACTTTATTACCCAAGTAACAACATTCATCTACTTCCTTTAAGACTTCATTTCCTATTCTAATATTTCCTGTATCACCTGACTTTGTTCGACAACACTTCATTACTTTTGTTTTGGACCTATTTATTTCCATCTTGCATTCCTTCCCCAAGACTCTATCCATACCATTCACCATTTTCTCTAGATCTTTTGCAGAGTCAGATAAAATAACAAAATCATCAGCAAATCTCAGGGTTTTGATTTCCTCTCCTTGGACTTTGATTCTCTTCCCAAATTCATCTTTGATTTCCTTTATCGGCTGTTCTATGTAAACTGGGGATAAACTGCAACCTTTGCTCACTCCTTTCTGGATTGCTGCCTCTTTTACAAAGCCTTCGATTCTTATCACTGAAGACTGATTTTTGTACAGATTGTAGATAATTCTCCTTTCTCGGTATTTGATCCCGATCACCTTCAGAATCTCAAACAGCTTTTTGCAATCAACATTATCGAATGTCTTTTCTAGATCTACGAACGCCATGTACGTGGGCTTGTCTTTTTGAATTCGTTTCTCTAAGATCAGGCGTAAGAATATTTCACGTGTTCCCACAGTTCATCTGAAGCCAAATTGATCTTCTCCCAACTAAGTTTCAAATTGTATTTCCATTATTCTGTAAATACTGCGTGTTAAAATTTTGCATGAGTGAGATACTAAACTAATGGTGATGTAGTTTTTATACTTGTCACCGCCCGCTTTCTTGGGAATAGGTATGACAACATTCTGCCGAAAATCGGATGGCACTTCTCCTGTATCATACATCTGACACACTAAACGGAATAACCTCGCCATGCTGGTTTCTCCTAAGGCAGTCAGTAATTCTGAGGGTATGTCATCAATTCTCAGTGCCTTGTTCCTACTTAGGACCCTAAAACCACTGTCGAATTCTGACCTCAAAATAAACAGCTTCTCCTTGTTCCAGAACCCTATCATCTACTTCTTTACCTTGATACAACTGTTAGATATGTTCATCTCATCTTTCTGACTTGTCTACTTTCCCTAGAAGGGTCTTCCATCTAATCTATTAATATCCATACACCCAGTATTCCTTTCTCCAAAGGTTTCCTTGATTTTCCTGTATGAAGCATCTGCCTTTCCTAGGACCATACAACCTTCAACATCCTTTCACTTCCCTTTCAGAAGGCCCAGTACCTAGCGGTAACACTAATGGAACAAGGAAGGTGCTCAGTAAGTGACCATGAAAGGAAATTCCGTGTCTGTGAATAGAACGCTTAGTTGTTCGTCCAACAAAGAAAGAAACTTATGATTTTATGTTTGGGGCGTGATAGTCAACTGGCATTATTACTGGCTTTTCACTGAGGTAGACGCGGTTCGGATACCGGCCAAACCTTATGGCATTTTTGAAATGTAAAATAGCGCCTCCCAGTGGTTTGGATTCCAAATAAAAGCAGGATATTCCATGACTGCAATCAGGATATTAATATTCACGAGAAAATAAAAGCTTACTTCCTAGCTTATGATTTGGAAAGTCCGGGAATCGAGCCCCCAGGTTGCCTCGAACCCTTTATGGTATAATTGAGGCAATGATATTTGAGTACCTTCGGCCCTAATGAACAGTAGCAGCGATTAAGGTGTGTGAAGAGGAGCATTGACCCCCCCCCCCAATTTGTGGAGAAATATTTTTATTTCATTTTAGCCGGCTGAAACTAGGAATTATAGAAAATATTAAAAAGACAGTTTGTACAAGGCCGGTTGTTTTATCAGCTAATGCTTTACTTTATTTTCTTTAATTATTCGAGGAAATACGCACAAAATGTTGTTCGTCGCGGCAAACCGATTTGCATAGCGCCACAGCAAGTAGTGGCGACTTTGCATGTGCTCTGGGAAAGGGTAACAGGGGTATACCTTTTGTCAAGACTTGCCGCGCGCATTCGTTCGTCTGGTAGTTTCTTTAGTGTCTGTTAGTTTCTTAGTGTGTAATCAAATACTAAATTAGTTTTAATTGCATAATCAATCACTACTTCTATTTAATAAAATTGAAATACATGTGTATATTGTTCCTTCGGTGAAAGTGTTATTCTATAGTTTATTATTGAATCAAAATCTCAAAAACTATTCTTCTTGCTAGGGGCTTTACGTCGCGCCGACACAGATAGGTCTTATGGCGACGATGGAATAGGAAAGGCCCAGGAGTTGGAAGGAAGCGGCCGTGGCCTTAATTAACGTACAGCCCCAGCATTTGCCTGGTGTGAAAATGGGAAACCACGGAAAACCATTTTCAGGGCTGCCGATAATGGGATTCGAACCTACTATCTCCCGGATGCGAGCTAACAGCCGCGCGCCTCTACGCGCACGGCCAAGTCGCCCGGTCAAAAACTATTATTACCGCACTTAAGCTTCTAAAACCTTTACCTCTCTGTGGAAATTCGCTCAGAGAGCAGCAAAAACTTACCACATTGTAGCTTTTCTCTTCCAGTTTTCATGTATGTACCCCACCGTACCCACCCCCACCCTCTCCCCTCCACCGTTCACTATATCCCACTAGCCCGGGTACTTTTTGTTGTATGTACATCTTTGCCCAACCTCCCACTCCACTTTTAATTCCCAATCGCCGCTACTGCTAATGAACTCTGAACTCTACTCTCATGTTCAGCTTCCCCTTACGTCTACTTGACTTCCTAATAACTGATTCACCGGGCGAGTTGGCCGTGCACGTAGAGGCGCGCGGCTGTGAGCTTGCATCCGGGAGATAGTAGGTTCGAATCCCACTATCGGCAGCCCTGAAGATGGTTTTCCGTGGTTTCCCATTTTCACACCAGGCAAATGCTGGGGCTGTACCTTAACCAAGGCCACGGCCGCTTCCTTCCAACTCCTAGGCCTTTCCCATCCCATCGTCGCCATAAGACCTATCTGTGTCGGTGCGACGTAAAGCCCCTAGCAAAAAAAATAAAAAATAAAAAAAATAACTGATTCGGTCACAGTTCACATTCGGTTGAAGCATACGGGATTTTGAAAGTGAAATGTTACGTCCCTTTGGTTCGGATTTCATGTAAAACTGTGACTGTGATCTGGATATAAACAGTCACGAAAAACTACAACTAGCTTCTTCGTTTATTTATGCTCGAATTGTGTAGTGATCCACCACACTATTTAGTGGATATTATAATTGAGTTTCAAAAACTATACGCAACACGATGTTACTGAATATTTTTGCACTACGTTGCACTAAAGTTTTAATGTAGACATCATAATTACAAACATCAAGAAATGTATATTCCACACCAACTTGTCTCCTAGTTTTGAATATTTCAAGGAATTTATATTTAACAATCTTTAACTCGATTATTGTACGAATTAAAAGTAGATTGATTGTTATGACGTTGGGTCATGAACGATTCGGTAACAATGGATAAATTGAAAATGTATCATCATCATCATCATCATGGCAGCAATTGAACATTAATCTTCAAGTGACCATTAATCTCATGAACATAAGCCATGGGACTTAAGACTAACACGAACAACAAACTGAAACATGACCGTTCGCCAATTCGCAGTTTCATCAGCCGCGATTTGGACTGTAGCCGCCTTTGAGAGGGAGTTAATAACGATATCACTATCATATCACACCCAATAATCCTATCCGGGGTGTAGACGGTAGAATACATGTACATCATCCCCTGCATTAGTTAATAACCCCAGGGGCTATAAACAAGGGAGCGTTGAGTTGGTGGCCAAGGGTCCTCTGGCTGAATATGGCATTTCTTCCATTTACTTCGCCCAGCTTCCTCTCCCGTATGTCGCCGTCCTTGGTCAACCGTCGTTCTCTTCTAACCCCGATGATGTTAGGTTTGTGTGTCTCATATCCACGCCCTTTGCTACCTTATCTCTTCTTCCGCCGATGCCCTTTCTTCAAGGGGTCGGACCCTTTTAGATTTTCCTTTGATTAGTAATTTCCATGTTGCTGTAAATGAGATGATTTGGTTACGACAACCGAGATTTACTTTAGTCAAACAGGGTAAATTATTGCTTTAAAGCATTATCTCAAACCGAGCAAGTTGGCTTGTGAGGGTCAAGCCGTGTAGTTGACAGCTTACATTCGGGAGATGGGTCAGCATTTTCAGCAGCGCTGAATATGGTTTTCCGTGATTTCCCAGTTTCATACCAGGAAAATGCTGGGCTGTACCTTCATCAATCCTACCTTTGTCCTATTTCGTCTTCGCCATAAGGTCCGCTTCCGAAGCATACCGGTTAGCACTATTAACTGCCATCCTCGGTGGCGTCATGTCTTCACGGTCTACCACCGTAGTGAGCCAGTTGGAATCCCGCTGGTAGAAAAATGTTCACGATCAGAATATTGACTGGCGGGGAAGGAGAGGTGGTGATATACAATGTATAGTAACTAGATTGCGTCGCAAAAGTCTGGGTTCAATTTCAAATATCTATGCAGCGTTCATATTAAGTGAGTAATATGACGATGCTGATTGTGGTCCAACCATCGGATGGAGAAATTAAGCCATGAGCATACCCCTTGTTTTTATTCGATAGCAGTAGACTATGTGCTAACTCCAGATTTATCCCTATCCCATTTTCATCATCATCTCATGTCCAGGTGCCCAGGTCTCCCATGGATGTCAAATACAATATGCACCAGACCACTTCGAAGGCCACTCGCAATCAATCAATCAATCAATCAATCAATCAATCAATCAATCAATCAATCAATCAATCAATCAATCAATCAATCAATCAATCAATCAATCAATCAATCAATCAATCAATCAATCAATCAATCAATCAGTCAATCAATCAACTATAAGATCTATCTGACCGGGCGAGTTGGCCGTGCGGTTAGAGGTGCGCGGCTGTGAGCTTGCATCCGGGAGATATTGGGTTCGAATCCCACTGTCGGCAGCCCTGAAGATGTTTTCCGTGGTTTCCCATTTTCACAACATGCAAATGCTGGGACTGTACCTTAATTAAGGCCACAGCCGCTTCCTTCCAAGTTCTAGAGGCTTTTTCTATCCCATTGTCGCCATGAGACCTATCTGTGTCGGTGCAACGTAAAGCCACTGGCAAGAAAAAGGATTTATCTGAATGCGTTAACGTAAAACAAATAATATTCTTTCAACGTTTGGAACAAGGATGAGGAGAATATTGGTATAGTGCGTAATTAAAAAAAAATCTGTCCATCAGATAGTATTGATAACACTCCAAATATATAATCGATATATTAGAAGCTCTATCAAATTATCTGACAGAGAGTCAGGGGTGGAATAATCAGCAATATTCGCCCTCATATCCAATTAATTCTCACACGAGGGTGCCCTCTGCTTGACTCCGATTGCTCTCTACCACGTGAAGGGATGGACTGTCCACTGCAATGTTCTCGGTCTATCTTATGTAAATGTATAACAGAGTACAGTAATGTAAAATCTGTTATGGGCCCCGTTTCACGGGCACATCGAGGGCGACGAACAGCTAACGAACGTGCCCCACAAGGATCTGGCACCATAACCAGCTTTTTAAATGTCTAAGTGTTCCATCAGAGAAGTCCAGGGACGAACACCTGTAAAGGTGGAAATAAATCACAGATATTAAATAAGGGAAACTGTTTATTAAAGAACCATTTAAGAAAGCAAGTGAAACACTAATTACGTGCCCGGCTCCATTGCTGACTGGTAAGAGTCTTGGTCTTCTGTTCCCGGGTCCTGTGTTTGATTCTTGGTCGGGTCAAAATATACTGATAATTCCCTTGGCTCAAGGACTGAGTGTTTGTGCAGGCCCCAACATCCTTGCAACACATATACCATACACAAAAACTTTCCTCTACCACACTAACACGTAGTTTCCTATGCATTGCAGACGCCACACACCCTCACCAGAAGATCTGCCTAACAAAGCCAGCACCAGGCCAGGGATAACAACAAGAAATTACTCATATATTATTATTACGTAGTATGAACAGCAGAGTTAAGTGAAGAGTTAAAGTAGCAATTCGCAGAATACACACCTCATTCAATCATCAATCAGTCACCACTGATCTGCAATTAGGACCGTCTCCTAGGTGGCAGATTATCCATCAAATGTTTACATAGTCCTTTCTGAAATGATTTCAAAGTACTTGGAAATTTTATTGATCATGTCCGTTGGTAAATTTCTCCTCCGATGAACGAACATTTTCCCCACTCTGTCCTCTCGAAATCCAACTTTGTCTTCCTATTGTCATCTTTCCTACAATTAAAAACCCCGTAAAGCTTATTCGCCACCAAGGTTATTCCACGTTATCACTCAACTGACAGCTCGTAACTTACCACTTAGTCGAGCAGCTCGTCTCTTTACTCCCAGCTCTTTCCAGCCCACAGTTTGTAACGCTACACTTTTGTCTGAAATCATCCAAAATCATTCGAGCTGCTTTCCCATGGATCTTGGGAACAGGCACAGAAACATAATGAGAATTCTGCAAAAGCAACCTAGAATGCAGCCTATGCAGGAAGAATATAGAAACCACTCATCATATAATTTGTGCTTGCAGGGCTGTACACTGCATTATAGAGTATAATCATCAAAGCAAGGAAATTAAACACAGGCTTATTACTGGAATTGTACACTCCAGTTAGAAACACAGGAATACTGGACTGATGTTTATTCCAAACAAGGTTCATTAGTACAATGAGACTATTGCTGCAGTGCATACGTAGCAATCCTGTTCAGCCCTTTTCACACTGTAAATGTGGGGAACTATGTCGAAGCCAGAGCCGCACGTCCTTTGGGCGTGGGATATGTGTTGTATGTCCGGCGCTCCCTTCTCGCTCCGCCAGCCAGCTGCACGCGCGCCTGTGTATCATTCTGCTAGCTTCGACGCGCAGCCCTCAGTGCGCGTGCCTGACCATCGAGTGTACTATAAATAGGAGCTCCCTGCCTGCTCACTTGCCCACTTGCCCCGGTGTCCAGCTCCAGAATACACCCTACGTCGAGCACGGAGGCTACTCCTCTTGAAAATGTGCTTCGACCAGGTGGACTGAATTTCTGGCAGTACGAGGTTTCACCTCTGGTCACCGTTCCCTTACCTGTTTCCGCTGCCCATGTTCCGTAATTCTTTTACAAGCCATTTTCATTCCCTAATTTATGCAAGCTCCCTTAGTTTCGCTAGGTGGAATTTCTTCAATCAATTGAACTTGCTTTTTAGGAATTCAGGCACTTCAACAAACAAGGACTCTCAAAGACATTTATGTTAGTGTGCCAGATAGTTCTCGACTATCAACGTGTCAATTCACAAAGACTATCTTTTCAAGATAGAAGTGTATATAAAGACTGTAAACCTGTACATATTGTATAAAGACAGACTTTTCTCAAGATTCAATATTCCTTTTTGCTTCAAAATAAATTTCTGTTATTTGTGTAAATATCATAAAGTGAAGCAATAAAAGTTGTGTTTTGTAAACTTCAACCTTGGTTACAACACAACTCTATGGCGACGAGGTAAAAACGCAACCACCTACAATTCTTCGACACCAGTTGCCAACTCTATGGCGACGAGGTAAAAAAGCAACAAACTACACGTCATCAGCCCCAATCGCCAACTCTATAGCAACGAGGTAAACACGACACTACAATTCAACAGGCCCAGTTGTCAACTCTACGGCGACGTGCTAAACAACAACGACACTCCAACCAGTTCTGACACACAGCTTACCTTACTCTTTCTTGCACGCATCTTGCAATGGCTACTGCGGAGCAACTCGCTACGGTCTTCCAAGCCTTACAGCAGCAACAACAACAGTTTATGCAACAACAACAGGCCGCATTAATTCAGGCTATTCAAGCTATTTCTGTCTCTACACAGCCATCAGCTATTCCTCCGTTCTCTGCTTTTGATCCAGCTAAGGAAGAATGGTCAGTTTATTTAGCCCGTTTACAACAGCATTTCATCTGCCATTCTGTCACAGATGATCAACGCCGCCGCGCACTATTTCTTAGTTCGGTTGGCAATGCTACGTGTGAATTATTACGTAAATTAAGTCCGGAAGAACACTTATCTGAGGTGCCCTTCACGCAGCTCTTGGCCCGTCTCACGGAACACTATGCCAAAGCTCCTCACATAGTGGCTGCTCGCTATAAATTTTTTCAGAGCAGAAAGCAACCCCATCAGACACATACTGAATGGATAACTGAATTGCGTGGTCTAGCTAAACCCTGCCAGTTCATCTGCTCCAAGGACGGTTGTGGTTCATCCTACACTGATTCTCTCATTCGGGACATGATAATTTTACATACTCCTGAAGACAAAATACGTTTTGACGCTGTCAAGCAGAGTAACCCTTCTTTAGAAGATGTCCAGCGTATTGCTACGGTTTATGAGCTTACTACCAAGACTGCCGCAGCCATAGCTTCTCCACACG
Source organism: Anabrus simplex (assembly GCF_040414725.1). Taxonomy (NCBI): domain Eukaryota; kingdom Metazoa; phylum Arthropoda; class Insecta; order Orthoptera; family Tettigoniidae; genus Anabrus; species Anabrus simplex. The sequence goes on along the minus strand of NC_090265.1, from coordinate 309,002,884 downwards.
AAGTTGCACAAGTATCGCCTCAGGCCCGCAAGTCCTCTGCTACAGTGAACCGTACGGATAAGGCGCTCTCCACCAAGCATTCTCGCCAGGTTCCCTCTCGTAATGCTCCACGGAAGCCCAATTCTAAAAGCACCTCGAAACTCCTGCCTTCCTGCCGAGGCTGTTTCAAGCATCATGAACGTCGTGACTGTCGTTTTTTCAAAGCTACTTGTGAACGATGTAATAAGCTTGGACACATTAAGACTGTCTGTCAAAGTTCGCTCCGCCCTGCTAAGCCTACTGCAGCACGCCGGAAGCATATACAGCCCCGCCAAGACATGGAAGTTGATCAGATCAATCTTATTCTTCCCACAAAGGATTCTCACAAAATCATCATTCCTCTCTCATTCTCTGATCGATCTGTCGATTTTCAATTAGACACTGGATCACCTGTCTCTATTATTAACCTGACTACCTACCACGACTTAGGTTCACCTTCATGCTCTCCAGCTGACATCCAGCTCGTGACATTTAACAAGAAGAAAATTGACATCAAAGGTCAAATCAAGCTTCAGGCTAGTTATAAAGGAATTCAGAAGGCCATTCCTCTTCTCGTAGTTAACAACTACACTGCATCAAACATTATGGGCATGGATCTATTTAACTTATTTGGTTTCCAGATACATGACAACATTAACGTCGTATCTACATTGCATCCTACTTCTGACGTTACCGCTCTCCTAGCGCAGTTTCCTGAAGTCTTCGACTCTCAGCTCGGAACAGCAAAAGACTATACAGCTCACATACAACTGAAATCCGGAGCTAAGCCTCGCTTCCTCAAATCACGTCCAGTACCCCTAGCACTTCAAGACCAGGTCACGAAAGAATTAGAAAGATGGATACAAACTGGAATTGTTGTACCAGTTACTTCTAGTCAATGGGCTACTCCACTCGTGGTAATCAAGAAACCTGATGGTAATGTTCGACTTTGTGGCGATTTTCGATCTACAGTCAACGCACAACTCGACACAGATATCTTTCCTATTCCACGTCCAGAAGACTTATTCCGTCGTCTCTCTGGTGGACAATTCTTCTCTCGAGTTGATCTTAAAGAAGCATATCTCCAGCTACTTTTAGACGAAGAATCTAAGAAATTTCTCACACTCAACACTCCTCTCGGACTGCTCCAGCTCCAGCGGCTCCCATTCGGTGTTTCATCCTCAGCGGCTATTTTTCAGCGCTATTTGGCTCAACTCACCGCCTCCATTCCCGGTTGTGCTAACTACCTGGATGATATTATTGTTACTGGAAAAGATCATCAGGAACATCTCACCAATCTACGCCTTCTTCTCCAGACATTGAAAGACAATGGCCTACGAGCGAATCTCGCTAAATGTACCTTCTTTCAACCTCAAGTTCACTACCTAGGACATATACTTGATAAGAATGGAATTCGTCCTAGTATACAGAATGTCTCAGCGATAGTAAACATGCCAGCACCTCAGAACCTCAAGCAGCTTCAGTCCTTCATAGGCAAAGCGAACTATTATAATAAGTTCATTCCACGCTTCGCTACAGTGGCAGCTCCATTAAACGCTCTACGTAAAAAAGGTGTTAAGTTTCAGTGGACTCCGCAATGCCAACAGGCATGGAAAACAATCAACAACGCCTTAATTCAAGCTATACAACTCACTCATTTTCAGCCCGACAAGATCATCACGCTAGCTACTGACGCTTCAGACTACGGTGTCGGTGCCGTTCTCTCCCAGAAGGATCGTCATGGACAAGAACGCCCCATCGCCTTCGCTTCGAAAACACTTAATGACCATCAACGTCGATACTCACAGATAGAGAAAGAAGCTTTAGCCATCATCTTTGGTATTCGCCGTTTCAATGAATATCTCTATGGCAACCATTTCCTGATCATTACCGATCATAAGCCTCTCGTACACTTATTCCATCCTGGTAATAAGATCCCAGAGAATTCCCTCAGAAAGCTTCAAAGATGGTCCATGTTCCTTTCTGATTATTCCTATCAGATTGTATATAGAGCCACATCCCAGCATTGTAATGCTGATGCCCTCTCCCGCTTACCCGTTGGTCCTGATACTGCCTTCGATTCTCAAGAATCTGACTGTCTTCAGTTGGACATAGAACTTGAAGATACAGTATCCAGTTTTCCTATTGATGCTACCTGCATAGCTAAAGCTACGGATAAGGACAGTACACTTGCTACTGTACGTACTTACATCCGCAACGGTTGGCCTCTTCAGAGCACACTTCCTGCCCATCTGGCACCTTATCATCGTATGCAGCATCGTCTCACGACTCGTGCCGGAGTTGTATTACTAGAAGCAGGCACCATCTTCCGAGTGGTTATCCCACTTAGCCTACAGAAACAAGTTCTCGAATTATTACACCAAAGCCATTGGGGTATCTCCAGAACAAAGCAACTCGCCCGTCAACACTGCTACTGGCCCGGTATTGATGCCGCCATCGACAAGCTAATACGTCATTGTGAGCAATGTCAAACGAATCAGAACGCCCCGTCCTCTGATCTTGCTTCATGGCCTCCTGCTACTACTCCATGGGAACGAGTTCACATCGATTTCGCAGGTCCTTTCCTCAATTCCATGTGGTTAATAGTCATCGATTCACTGTCAAACTTTCCATATGTCGTGGATATGCATTCGACTACTACAACCGAAGCTACCATTCGTGCTCTCCAGAAAATCTTTACTACAGAAGGTTTACCGCAAGTACTCATTTCGGACAACGGACCTCAATTTACAGCTACTGCTTTTCAGAACTTTTGTACACATAATGGCATTCGTCATATCCTAGCACCACCTTTTCACCCTCAATCTAATGGTGAAGCTGAACGCTTCGTACAAACATTTAAACGAAGTATGACGAAAGCTGTCTCTTCAGGCTTAACTAAAGACCAAGCCTTGCTCCAACTCTTAAACACCTACAGAACTCTACCCGGCGCTGATAATATCACTCCTGCACAGAAGCTCCATGGACGACCTCACAGAACTTTACTTTCTCTGTTACAGCCTCTTCCAGCCCAGCATAAGACCTCACCAACGAAGTTCTCCCTCAACGACAAGGTCTACACCAGGACATTCAAATCCAACCCACTCTGGATACCTGGAGTCATCTGCAGATCTTTGGGTCATCGTCTATACGAGATACAGACTACGGAGAAACGTATCTGCCGCCATCAAGATCAGATACGTCTGCGCTACCGCCCCTGTCCAGCTATTGATGCTATTCCTAAACCTGATAAATCTATTGCTGAACGCGCCTTAGATCATTTAATAACAATGGGTTCCTTTCAGGACGAGACAGCGCCACTCCGCCCAGTTCCAGCTCCGGACAATACAACAGAGAAATCAGCAGCTCCGCCCCAGCATCGCAGTCGCCGCCAGCGCCGCCGCCGTTTCACGCCGTACCGGCGTATTTAGGAGGGGAGGGTGTTGTATGTCCGGCGCTCCCTTCTCGCTCCGCCAGCCAGCTGCACGCGCGCCTGTGTATCATTCTGCTAGCTTCGACGCGCAGCCCTCAGTGCGCGTGCCTGACCATCGAGTGTACTATAAATAGGAGCTCCCTGCCTGCTCACTTGCCCACTTGCCCCGGTGTCCAGCTCCAGAATACACCCTACGTCGAGCACGGAGGCTACTCCTCTTGAAAATGTGCTTCGACCAGGTGGACTGAATTTCTGGCAGTACGAGGTTTCACCTCTGGTCACCGTTCCCTTACCTGTTTCCGCTGCCCATGTTCCGTAATTCTTTTACAAGCCATTTTCATTCCCTAATTTATGCAAGCTCCCTTAGTTTCGCTAGGTGGAATTTCTTCAATCAATTGAACTTGCTTTTTAGGAATTCAGGCACTTCAACAAACAAGGACTCTCAAAGACATTTATGTTAGTGTGCCAGATAGTTCTCGACTATCAACGTGTCAATTCACAAAGACTATCTTTTCAAGATAGAAGTGTATATAAAGACTGTAAACCTGTACATATTGTATAAAGACAGACTTTTCTCAAGATTCAATATTCCTTTTTGCTTCAAAATAAATTTCTGTTATTTGTGTAAATATCATAAAGTGAAGCAATAAAAGTTGTGTTTTGTAAACTTCAACCTTGGTTACAACAATATGTGGTGTTGGGTGAGTGTTAAAAATAAGTGAATGCCTAAATCAATCAATCAATCAATCAATCAATCAATCAATCAATCAATCAATCAATCAATCAATCAATCAATCAATCAATCAATCAATCAATCAATCAATCAATCAATCAATCAATCAATCAATCAATAACCATTCAATCAATCAATTAATTAATCAATCAATTAATCAATCAAACAATCACCACTGATCTACATTTGTGACTGTTACCCAAGTGGCAGATTCCCTATCAATTGTTTACCTAGTCTTCTCTTGAATGATTTCAAAGAACTCGGAAATTTACGAAACATTTCCCTTCATAAATTATTCGATCCCCTAATTCTTCTTCCCACAATTTAATTAATATGTCTCACTTTGTCCTCCTAAAAGCTCCACTACTAATGTCCTTCCACGCTGTCTCTCCAATGAAACTCAGAACATACCACTTAGTTGAGCAGCCCGTCTTCTTATTCCCAAGTCTTCCCAGCCCAAAGTTTGCAACATTTTCGTAACAGTATCCTTTTGTTGGAAATCACCAAGAACAAATCGTGCTTCTTTCGTAGGATGTTTTCCAGTGCTCGCGTCACGTAATCCTGGTGTGGGTCCCATACACTTGAACCAGAGTTTAGGTTTAGAGGGGTGTTTCATTAACTGGGCTCTTCTCTTGCGAATGTTGTGAAATCACACAATTTTCTATCTCCATCGATACGATGGCATCTTCCTGAGTGTTCCCCGACATAATAAATATCTCCAGAGGATCGATGGGAGCAGTAGACTTACTGGTTGTGGCTCAGGCCATCTCTAATGTAATAATGCTATTTGCTTTACGTCCCACTAACTACTTTTACGGTCTTCGGAGACGCCGAGGTGCCGTAATTTAGTCCCGCAGGAGTTCTTTTACGTGCCGGTAAATCTACCGACACGAGGCTGTCGTATTTGAGCACCTTCAAATACCACCGGACTGAGCCAGGATCGAACCTGCCAAGTTGGGGTTAGAAGGCCAGCGCCTTAACCGTCCGACCCACTCAGCTCGGCCAGGCCATCCCATCTCGGCTTTCCAACGTAGTCTACAGGCTCTCTTATGCTAATCCCCGAATAATTTTGCTTGTTCGATTCGTTTTGAATCATAGTTCCTTCCTCCTTTCGTTTACGGTAGGAATGAACCATGTTTAAGTTACGATATTGAGGTATTTCGGAAATTTTCGAGAAGTCGTCAAATACTTCTTAATATTATCCAACTAACCTTGGAGCTGAGGACTCAAAATAAAGTATAAAAGCACACATTTCCCCGGGAAATGAGAGGTATTTTACATCAGTCTGCCTCCACTGAATGAACATATCAACCGTCCTTATGAGTGACGCATTCACATTGTTAGTCACAGGGACTGTCTCTGTAATAAAATAAATTAACTCAGCCACTTTCATGTTGGGAAATCCAAGGATGATACTGAGACAGATCAATGAAAGTAATGTGTTTATTGTAGTCGATACCAGAAGTGACAGCGTACAGTACAGTATGCAGTAATGGATCTGGGCTTGACAGCAATAAACGCATGTCTAGAAAACCAAATATTTCTGTTACTAACCATTATGGTCTTCAATTTATCTGCACATGGTAGAAAAACGTATAAATAAATTTTAAAAATGAAGCAAAAACTGAAGACAATTTCGAGAATAAGAGTCGGCCATTACGTTGGCTGTGTAGACTATGGTTTTTAAGCATTGAAAAGATGGAGTTTTTCGTGTGGAATAGTTAAAAGGGTGGACTTTCGTAGAGTTGTTAAAACAGTCTACTTAATTACCGGTATGATGTATAAGGAAGGAGAACGTCAAGTTATTCCAAGAATTTCAATTGAATTGGTTTAACCGTGTTTTTCGATTTTTCGGAGATATTCTTCACATCATGAGTCGGAATAATTTCCTGTTATATTTTAAGCTATTATCGATATCGTGTCCAATAATCAGTGACCATTCACCTGCATTTAGGGCAGGTTGTAGATTCCCCATCAACTGTGTACCTAGTCTTTTCTTAAATTATAAGGGTCAGTCAAATGAAAACATAACACCTTCTACAACGTCACCATGGAATGGTTTTATTCAAAAGTAATTGCCAAAATAATTAATACATTTATCCCACTGGGAGACGAGACGATCAGTTCCAGTTTTGTAGAAAGAGGAAGGTCGTTGACGGATCAAAAATGTGAAAATCACAAGATCCGGGCTGTACGGACATGACGTAATTTAGTCAATCTATAGTCCCTCCGTCCGTTGATGTTATACCGCACTGCGCGCAAATTTTGCAAGTGATCTGTGATAATGGGATGCACACGAATTTCTTCCTCCGTGATTCGTCGATTCCCGGGTAAGGTCATCAGTCCACCCTATCACATCAGCAGTGCTGGCTCGATGGGCCTGTCATGGGCGCGCATCGTCTTGCAGTGAAGCGCGCCCTTCTCGGAATATCCTACGCCACACGTGCACACTCGTCATGGACACGCAGTGTTCGTCATACACACCAGACATGCGATGATGAATTTCGCGTAGTCCAATACCCTCAGCCACCAGAAAACGAACCACACTTTTCTGCTCTTCTTTGCTTGCCTCCATTTCCACAGCTGGAGGAACACACTGGACTAGTCCGCCGCGCGCCAACAAAGAAACCTAACTGCGTGCACCTGTGAGTTGTCACTATGCATTTCTCCTACCACTGTGATGGAAGTAACGATACGTAACGACAGTGCTACCACCTTTTGTTTGTAATGTGTATTATGACGGGTGTTACTTTTTCTTTTGACTGCCCATTATATATAAACGAAATTGGAAATTTGTCGATCATCTTCCTTGATAACTTTAATAATAATAATGTTATTGGCTTTACGTCCCACTTAGTCCGCCTCCGTAGCGTAACGGTTAGTGCAATTAGCTGCCGTCCTCCGGGGCCTGGTTTCGATTCCCGGTACTGCCAGAAATTTAAGAATGGCAGGAGGGCTGGTATGTGGTTCAAACGGTACATGCAGCTCACCTCCAATGGGGGTGTGCCTGAAAAGAGCTGCACCACCTCGGGATGAGGACACGAGGTTACTTTACTTTTACGTCCCACTAACTACTTTTCGGTTTTCGGAGCCGCCGAGGTGCCGGAATTTAGTCCCGCATAAGTTCTTTTACGTGCCAGTAAATCTGCTGACACAAGGCTGACGTATTTGAGCACCTTCAAATACCACCGGACTGAGCCAGGATCGAACCTGCCAAGTTGGGGTCAGAAGGCCAGCGCCTTAACCGTCTGAGCCACTCAGCCCGGCCCTTGACAACTTATCTAGTCCATAATTCCCCTTCGGATGAACGAATATTTTCACCAGTTTCACTCATAGTAAGAGGAATTAAAGACTGAAATAATTTACCTAAGGAAGTCTTCGATCAATTTCCAATTACTGTGAAATCATTTAAGAAATGTCCGATTCGTTGGACGAACGGTCAGCGTACTGGCCTTCGGTTCCTAGAGTCGCGGGTTCGATTCCCGGCCGGGTCGGGGATTTTAACCTTAATTGGTTAATTCCAATGGCACGGGCGCTGGGTGTATGTGTTGTCTTCATCATCATTTCATCCTAATCACGACGCGCAAGTCGCCTACGAGCGTCAAATAGAAAGACCTTCACCTGGCGAGCCGAACCCGTCCTGGGATATCCCGGCACTAAAAGCCAAACGACATTTCATTTCATTTTTGAAAGTACTCTGTATGTCAGAATAAGTTCATTAGAAAGTTTTGAACGTAGGAAGTTGCATTTTGAATGGTCCTGGATTATTTTATGAGCTGAAATGTGAAAAGAGTTCGATTCACAAAATAACTTAGAATTTGCTAAATAATCTCCAACATTTATATAGAACCTTGTTCTGGAAACATGATTTCTGCTTTTACTAAGTTACGTGTTGCTTCCTAGACACCATATAACACTACCTACAGTATCGCATTAAACACTTCACTTTTCAGAGTTTTCGTCGCAATAAGAGCCGTCTGTGCCGATGCGACGTAAAAAAATACCTCAGAGTCATAAACAGGAGTAAGACGCTGGATTTTTAAGTCCGACTTCATCTTCAGCGTTGCGTAATTGAGTACCAAGCGCTTTTAGCCTTGCTGTTACAGAAAACTAATTTCATGAAAGCTTTATTGTCTTCAATTACGTCGAGCGCCAGGACTGTACAGTCAGGGAAATCAAGTCAGAAATGTATGTGTTGTAGTTTAGTTCCATTCCACAGCTTTCACCAAATATTCTCGAAGCTTTGTCACGCGGAAAATACACAAGGAGGTCTTGTCTTCAGTCAACTCACACAACGAAATTCTTTCAAGTGGAACAGGTATAATATTAAGTCACGTCATCTGAACAGCTTCCAGGAATATGAGTTCACATATACGTAGTTAAAAGTGCTCATAATTTTGCTCAAATCTGTAGATTAATGCCTTGATGTATCAAGACTGTTTTCAAATTTCAATAATGTAACATTTCCTTTGCCAAGTGAGGTATTTTAAAACACGTTTAGTAGAAGTTTCTTAACGTAGAGAGTTGCACTCCGAACGAACCTGGATCATGTTCTGAGTTAAATGTTAAAAATGGAATATTCTTAAATTTTTGTTTACATAAAAACTTTAGCCGGGCTGAGTGGCTCAGACGGTTAAGGCGCTGGCCTTCTGACCCCAACTTGGCAGGTTCGATCCTGGCTCAGTCCAGTGGTATTTGACGGTGCTCAAATACGACAGCCCCGTGTCGGTAGATTTACTGGCACGTAAAAGAACTCCTGCGGGACTAAATTCCGGCACCTCGGCGTCTCCGAAGACCTTAAAAAGTAGTTAGTGGGACGTAAAACAAATAACATTATTATGATTATTATTACATAAAAACTTAGAGTTCCTTAATAATTTGCGTATTTGGTATAGAAACTTGTTCTAGAAACGTGATTTCTACGTTTACTGTTTCGTATACATTGTTAAAATTCACATATTTAAACTTACTTGCTGATATTGAAAGCACTGTATTCCCAAATCAGCTGACGTATAAGGCAGTGGTTTCCACTTGCTTGCGCATGAGTAGTATGTATTTCTTTACCTTGGTAGTATCGTCCCTTTGTGGATAACTGATACTCTCTCGGTCTCTACATCTCGAGATTGCGGGTTAAAATCTGGCGGACGTAGGCACATTTTTAGAAAGCAAAGAGAAGTTCATACGATGTTTCACCTTTGGTGATTTAATATATTATTGGCAAAATTAATTATCGTCCGTCAGTAGGTCGCCCAGAAGGGTTACGATTTACCGAACGAGTTGGCTGTGCGGTACACGCCGCGCAGCTGCGAGCTTGCATTCCAGAGTTGGCGGGTTCGATCCCCATCATCGACAGTCCTGATGATTGCTTTGTGCGGTTTCTCATTTTCACTCCAACCTGGAACTGTAACGGTCGCTTCCTTCCCAGACCTTTAGCCCCTTCCCATCTCATTGCCACTGAAAGCTTCAAACTAAACGATAAACAACTAGCAAATAAATAAATAAATAAATAAATCAAGAAATAAATAAATAAATATGCCAATTTTTCTAAGGGGCTTGCAGACTGAACGCCGAAAGGCATAATCATTTATAATGAAGATTTAAAAATAAATAAATAAATAAATAAATAAATAAATAAATGAATTAATAAATACATGATTAAATAAATAAGTGTGACAATTTCTCTATCTGGTAATGAAAAATAGAAAGATTAAACTGACAAGCAAGCAGCTTAAATGGCGACAAAGCAAACTGCCTGCACATGGAAGCTAAGGTCATAAGATTTTTAGAAGGTCTATTACTATTTTGTTTACTTACTTTCTTTCTTTCTTTCTTTCTTTCTTTCTTTCTTTCTTTCTTTCATTTTTTCTTTACTTGGTGTTTCTCTCTTGTTCTTTTTCCTAATTACTTGGGTTCGGCACAAAATGTGAATTTTACTTTAGCTCCATGTCGTTTTCCTCTGGTAAATTAAAGAATTCCCGTGGGACGAAGTTCCGAAAACCTGGTGTCTCTTGAAAGCCATATTAATTGAAGACACACTAAACAACCAACAGTGATTAGCTCGTAAATGAGAACTAATTAGATTTTTTTTTAATTTTTCATCCAACAGTTTTCTTCAGCTCGAGGCAAACGCTGATACGGTACCAAACTCAAGGGCTGTGGCCCGCTACCGCCCATATAGCACGCTAAATTGATGGTTAAAACGTTCCAAGCCTCTCTCGAGAAAGAGCAACATTTCCCTGGACGTATCGTCTGCTTCATTTGACACGAATTTTCCTTCTCAACAATAATAATAATTTCGTGTGGCTATTTCTAGCCGAGTGCAGCCCTTGTAAGGCAGACCCTCCGCTGAGGGTAGGCGGCATCTGCCATGTGTAGGTAACTGCGTGTTATTGTGGTGGAGGATAGTGTTATGTGTGGTGTGTGAGTTGCAGGGATGTTGGGGACAGCACAAACACCTAACCGCCGGGCTATTGGAATTAACCAATTACGGTTAAAATCCCCGACCCGGCCGGGAATCGAACCCGGGACCCTCTGAACCGAAAGCCAGTACGCTGACCATTCAGCCAACGAGTCGGACCTTCTCAACAATTATCTGGAGTAATACACAACCACCAGGAGAACATTGTTTGCGAAGAAAAGTCAGACCTTCAAGTGAGTGTATCGAGCAAGTGGGCCGCGGTTAGGGACTCGCAACTGTGAGCTTGGATTCGGGAGATAGTGGGTTCGAACTACACTGTCGGTAGGCCTGGAGATGTTTTACCGTGGTTTCCAATTTTCACACCAGGTAAATTAATGCCACGGCTGCTTCCTTCTCATACCTAACCCTTTACTGCCCCAACATCGCCATAAAACCTATCTGTGTCAGTGTGACGTAAAGATAATTGTTAAAAATAACTGAAGTGATCGTGATTATATTCCAGTGTATGAAAGTCAAATGAAGACCTGTAAAGTCTGTATGAAAGGACCTGAGTTACTGAAGACGGAAAACGATTATACAAGGCCACACCGAGCCAACTGTTCATCATTTTCTACGACATTACAGCTGGGAGGTACTTGTTCATCCTATCCTTGCCTAAAACCGACTGACATCCATATTTTCGCCCCATTAAGGAATTCGGAATTGACCATAAAGTTTAGCCAGTCTTCATGTTCTGCCGTCAGACGTTTGATGCCCATTACTTATATGCCAAGAGAGATGCCTAGATGAACAGTAAAAACAAACGTAAACAACTATGGAGACTATATGTAAATAATTGATAATAGTTGATAATATGCCCCTCCCGTGCTGTATCGTTGCTTCTCACTTAAAAATCCTTGGTTCATTTCCAGACCAGTCCAAAGATTTAAATTATGGACTGAAGCCATGAACTGGGTTCACTCAGCCTCACCAGACCAAGTGAGGTGCTATTGGTATAAGAGGCAGTGTAATCGCTCACGAAATTCAAGCAATACAGCCGAGGATATCTTCATTTTGACCACGCGGCACTCCAATACCTGCAAACTATTTGACTGTGCAACAGTTCTCAATGACACAGGTTTATTTTTTATATTCTGTAAGCTGATGCTATGTATTATAGGTGCATGCAGAAGCTGTGCTTTTCTACGTATCGCCCTCGCATGACACTACTGTATAGTTAGACTTAGTTTCCATTGAGAAACGATGACGCGAACACTCACGCGCCAATGAGGGGCTATATGTGGTGGGACATGTGCGCTTGGAACTTAATGCACACTCCTTAACTTCGGTGTTCACCCTTCCATCTTGCAGCCTTCCAGAAATATCATGTTACAGATTTATTCCCTACCTTAAAGGGCGTCCTGAACACCGCGGTGGCAACCAGCTACCGTAAGGATAAGCTGGCTTTTGTAAGTATTCCGGTAATATTATGTCTCAGAATAGCTTTTCATCCCGTATACACATCTTCGTTTCTTAATATTCCTTGTTTGTGAATAGAAAGAGGATTGAATTTTAAAGATATATCATGAAATGTTCAAACGATTGTGAACTGCGTGACATAGACATTATGATCAGATGATTTAAATAATCCCGTAAACATTAGGTATATGAAAGGACTAACTTATCTATTAGCTCATAATTTAGTTTTTATTTGCTTATGTGATACAGATATGAGCTCGTGAAAGATCATTTGGTCGGCGGGTGGCTACATGAATCCATAGAAAATATGTAAGCACGGTTATCATGAGTCAGAATGGTTGCCAAATCGCACATCCTCCTAAAACCGTCATCACAGCCGATTTCATCCACTCCCTTGAAAATTAAATCGAGTATGGCTTTTAGTGCCAGGAATGTCCGAGGACAAGTCTGTACCCGTAGGCGACCTGCGCGTCGTGATGAGGATGAGTTGGTGATGAAGACGACATGTACACCCAACCCCAGAGTCAGGGGAATTAGCCAATTATGGTTAAAATTCACGACCCTGCCTGAAATCGAACCCAGAACCCCTTTCCATTAATACTCCCGACAATCTGCCTTCATCCTTTTCTTACCTATTTTCCTATCATGAACACAATACAAGATCTGGCACCTCCCTTGCCATACCTGTAAACCGCTCTGCTGTGTACAACCGCTCCTTCATAATCTCTGTGTCTAGGTTATGGAATTCGCTACCCGCAGACAAGATGCAAAGGGCCTAAGTAGCAACCGAACCGTTGGACATATCACTTTATAACTTATACCATAGTGTTCTAGATAGCGAGATCAGATGAGGTGTTTAATGGTTAGGGACCACAGAAATTGTCCCTTTTGTTCTAGGACGCACCGATTTCGAGATATTTGACTCTTTAGCATTTAAGCCACAAAATTTGACGAATCGAAATGTTGTTTCTAGCACTTTTTGACATATGCCATTGCAAGAACAGATTAAGTTACGAAAGTTGCTCCAAAACACACATTACTTCATCAACCCCCTACGCACAGAGAGAAAATACAAGCCATGGTGATTAAATCACCCCACTACGGGCTGGCGTTTGGAAAGGTAGCCGGTAAGGAGGTGGAGGTGGAGGTGTCAATCGACGCAGCAGGTTCGGTTTAATCAGACTTATATCAACATATTTCCCATATGAACCAAGCCTCAGCCTCTTCCTTCCCTCTACCTTGACTCTTCCTTTTAATCTCCCCACCCATCCTGTATAAGGTATGTGAGATAGGTTATACGCTTTTTGTGTTAGTTTGCTGTTATCCGTCAAGCTGTTCACGTCGTGGTAATACCACTCGTCCTAAAGCTACCATAGGCTACTTTTCTATTCTACACAGCTTTGTACTACATTATATAAGTAGAGAGTAGCAGGTGTCTAGCAGAATTAGTTTGTTTCTTTTAAAGAAGGAACAACCTTTTCTAGCTATATTTGCAAAGAGCGTAGAAAAACATATCCACTAGGCTATCAAAAGAGACATCATGAGATATCCTGTAGTACAATTTTTCAATGCAAACATTGTAGAAGACAGTTCAACGTCACGAAGCCGCGTGTAATGTAGCTTCATCGAGAAGGAAATATAAAGAGCTCGACAGTATTCGAGTAAATACTGATTTATTCTTATAAAGCACACCTCTGCGAGAGATTTTAATTCTCCCTTGTTGTCTGGGCCTGCTACAAGTTCTGTTACTAAGCACATATTTCGAGATAAAGAGAAGCAAGATGATGATGATGATGAGTATGAGGATGCTGATGATAAGAAGAAAGGAGGAGGAGAAGAAGAAAAATAAGATCTCAATGTTTCTTTTCCATTAGAGTTTTATGATTTTACCACATTTTCTAAGCCTACTACACGTTTTGTCCCCGTGCAAACATCTCACGAAGAAGAAAGATAAATGAAGTAGAAGAAGATTTCAACGCTTCTTTGCTATCAAAAGAGTTAAGTTTGTACCAAGAAACGCTACTAAAGAAGCACGTATTACATCAAAACAAGTCCCAATACATTAACTATCTGCATGCAGACTCAAAGTTAACAACAAGCCTCCGTTACCCCATGTAGACGTAAGATACCGTAAAGACCCCTACCTACTAGTAAAACGCTTGCAACTGCTAAGAGCCTATCAAGATGCTCGTTACACAGAGTAAAAAGAAGATATTTTTGAAACAGAGCAAGAATTACGTGGTGCAGGTATTATTGAGTAATAGCTCTTCAAAATCAAGACCTCACCTGTAAGCTCCCTTTCGACAGTACAGCAGGCTAACTACCTTCCTACATTCCCAGCCCTCACCCTCACCTAAGTCATCTTGTGAGCTTGCATCCGGGAGATAGTGCGTTCGAATCCCACTGTCAGCAGCCCTGAAGATGGTTTTCCGTGGTTTTCCATTTTCACACTAGGAAAATGCTGGGGATTTACCTTAATTAAGGCCACAACCGCTTCCTTCCAACTCCTAGGCCTTTCCTATCCTATCGTCGCCATAAAACCTATCTGTGTCGGTGCGACGTAAAGCAACTAGCAAAAAAATTCTAAGGGTTTTAACTCCGCCTCTCGCTATAGAGCCAGTCTCAAGCCCGAATAAAGGAGGGGAGACATCCTAAATACTAGAAAAATATAAACCCTTTTGCCCTTTAGTTCTCTTGCCATTTAGACATTTTACCATTATAACTTTTGCCCTTTTGCTATTCTGCACTTTTGCGCTTTTTCACCTTTGCCCTTTCGCTATTTGGGCCTTTTGCCCTTTTCAGCCATTTAGCCCTTTTACCCTTTTGCCATTTAGCTCTTTTATCCGTTATGTGGTCACGGCCTTGCAGAGGTACTAGCGTACTTGCTGCACTTCTGTAAGACAGGCTTACAACAACTGCTGCTGTGTTAATGGCGGTTTCTACTTTCTAAACATACCGGTTGGATTGTAACCCTAACACCTGCAAACCTCCAAGCTTTAGGTAGTTGACGTAAGAGACCTCACAGAGCGGGTAGGGTACTTGCTACATCTTGTAAAACGAGATTATAACCCTCACTCTGGTGTTAATGGCTGTTCCTACCTTCTAACATCTCGGTTGGCTTGTGACCCTAACACCTGCATACCTCCAAGCTTTGAGCGGCTATCTTTCCTCGAGAGCCCTGGTGCAGCTTTCCCCGGGTTAGTCCCATCAGAGCCCATGTATACGTAAAAGCCCCTGCTTTTAGGAAGCACATCCGTTTAGGAGGATGGAAACCACGCATTAACCTAATACGCTAAAAGCCCTAGCACAGCTCTCTCCTAGTTAGTGTCATAAAAGCCCATGTAACACCACTAGCTACTGTGTTAGACAAAAGTTATTAAGGACAGCTGGTTAGAAGGATGAGCGATAGCCCAGCTTCTTAATTTTAGTCTAATGTAACCAATAAGCAGCGGCTATCTTACCTACTAGTCCCTGCCTCAGTTCCCTAAATTTAGGCGATGAAACTAATGGGCCTTAAGTTACAAGTTGTCACCCTCTGAGGTAGCTCACTAGAGTTCGATCCATGAGAATATAGAATATCGGCTATTTTGCGTAGTAGCCCTTGTCTCAGTTCCTGAAAGTTAGGCTCGTAAACTAATAGGTCATAAGTTACACGTTGTGAGCCCCTGAGGCAGCTCTCTGGTTAGGTCTATACGAATATACTGAAGCAGCCATCTTGCATGGCAGCCCTAGCCTCATTCTTGAATGTCAGGCTGATAAAACTAATAGGTCATAAGAAAAGGTTTTGAGTCCCTGAGGCAGCTCTGTAGAGTGGGGCCTATAAGAACAATGTATCACCATTTGCTCCTGGTTCATCTCCTTAAATTTTGTCTCATATAATCAATGTATAGCGGCCATCTTGCCTCAGGGGCCCTGACACCAGGAAGTTGCATGCGATCGTCGTCTTGCGCATTAATCCCTAAGTCGTCTCCTTAAGTCCTATGTATACCACCTATCCTACCCTGGGCCAGCTTTCTCCAGAAGAGCCTATATATTGCCACCATCTTGCGCATTAGCCCCTGCGCCAGCTCTCCTTTATCATAACTCATCACCATATTCCCCACATTTTCGATTGGCGACATGTCTGGTGATCGGGTGGGGCAGGGCAACAATCTGACATCCTGTGACAACAAGAAGGCACGTGTTCGTGCAGCAACATGTAGATGTGCATTGTCCAGCTAAAATATGGCGTCTGGGCGACGGATTATCACTCCTGATAGTGTACGACGTGTTACACTGTTTCACTGTTGCGTCAGAGCCGAGGAGGACGCAGATCTGTCCTGCAATGCCATTCGGATGAAGTGTCGATCTTCACCGGGGTGGTCTGAGTGGTGCAACCAGACCCATCTCGTCGTGTTTTACGGCCTTCTGTGAACCATTCCGTACACACCCGTTTCTCTGCCTACACACTTCGTCCCACACGAGCCTCAATTTCCCGGACGGATGCATCACGTTCTCACATGTCAATAATATGCCCTCTTTCAAATTCGCTCATTTTACGGTACGGTTCTCGCATACGTCTGCGAGGCATCATGCATGTCTGCTCAAGTCACACTGATCCATTACCTTCAGTTCATAGCAACGAGATATCGCCGAGATATCGATGTAGTCCTTGAATCTGAGGGCTGATATGTTTCAAATGCCAATCATGTATTCGGAACATAATAATGCACATGTCCTGTGAATATGGACTTCCTATCTTTAGTCTTTCAAGGTGTTCTGGTTTTTATGAACATGAATGTATTTGACCGCCCTCCTTTCATGTGAAATCCGACACAGGAACTTGAGATCACGAGCCTACACTCTACTGTGTAGAGATGAGAAGAATGCAAGAATGAGGAATGTTGCCTGCAAGCACGAACTTCCTGTTCTACCCAGACAGACCGGCTCTTATCTACTACACGAAAACATTAACTCACACTTTTGCAGTTTGCTGGATTACAACTGACAAGAGCGAAGAGCTGCCAATAGAAGATAATGTAAAGTCGCCTGGGTAGTAGCGGTGTTGCTATGGTAACCATTGCGTCACTGGCTCTGCTGGTGAAAACCCCTTCGCCCCGTGCCTCACCTGGCATGTGCATTCTTCTGACCTCCCAACAATACCACTGTAACGAATTCACTAACTGACGCATTTAAACCCTTAGAATTTATCAATACCGACTAACAGTGTTGGGATTCGATTTCGTGCTCTGAACACAGCAGACGAACACCTAATAGGATATTTTGACCAGGTATCCGGGAAAAGAATTTTCCATGTATTCACAGTCAAATACGGGAGTTTTAAAGGAATAATATTTTATTAACCTGTATAATTAAAATATGTCCATCGTTGTTGTTGTTTGAGTCATCAGTCCATAGACTGGTTTGATGCAGCTCTCCATGCCACTCTATCCTGCGCTAACCTTTTCATTTCTACGTAACTATTGCATCCTACATCTGCTCTAATCTGCTTGTCATATTCATACCTTGGTCTACCCCTACCGTTCTTACCACCTACACTTCCTTCAAAAACCAACTGAACAAGTCCTGGGTGTCTTAAGATGTGTCCTATCATTCTATCTCTTCTTTTCGTCAAATTTCGCCAAATCGATCTCCTCTCTCCAATTCGATTCAGTATCTCTTCATTCGTGATTCGATCTATCCATCTCACCTTCAGCATTCTTCTGTAACACCACATTTCAAAAGCTTCTATTCTCTTTCTTTCTGAGCTAGTTATCGTCCATGTTTCACTTCCATACAATGCCACGCTCCACACGAAAGTCTTCAAAAACATCTTTCTAATTCCGATATCAATGTTGGAAGTGAGCAAATTTCTTTTCTTAAGAAAGCTCTTCCTTGCTTGTGCTAGTCTGCATTTTATGTCCTCCTTACTTCTGCCATCGTTAGTTATTTTACTACCCAAGTAACAATATTCATCTACTTCCTTTAAGACTTCATTTCCAAATCTAATATTTCCTACATCACCTGCCTTCGTTCGACTGCACTCCATTACTTTTGTTTTGGACTTATTTATTTTCATCTTGTACTCCTTACCCAAGACTTCATCCATACCATTCAGCAACTTCTCGAGATCTTCTGCAGTCTCAGATAAAATAACAATATCATCGGCAAATCTCAAGGTTTTGATTTCCTCTCCTTGGACTGTGATTCCATTTCCAAATTTCTCTTTGATTTCCTTTACTGCCTGTTCTATGTAAACATTGAAAAGGAGAGGGGACAAACTGCAGCCTTGCCTCACTCCTTTCTGGATTGCTGCTTCTTTTTCAAAGCCCTCGATTCTTATCACTGCAGACTGATTTTTATACAGATTGTAATAATTCTTCGTTCTCGGTATCTGATCCCTATCATCTTCAGAATCTTAAATAGCTTGGTCCAATCAACATTATCGAATGCCTTTTCTAGATCTACGAATGCCATGTATGTGAGCTTGTCCTTCTTGATTCGATCCTCTAAGATCAGACGTAAAGTCAGTATTGCTTCACGTGTGCCTACATTTCTTCTGAAGCCAAATTGATCTTCTCCCAACTCAGCTTCTACTTGTTTTTCCATTCTTCTGTAAATAATACGTGTTAAAATTTTGCAGGCATGAGATACTAAACTAATGGTGCGGTAGTTTTCACACCTGTCAGCACCGGCTTTCTTGGGAATAAGTATAACAACATTCTTCCGAAAATCGGATGGGACTTCTCCTGTCTCATACATCTTGCACACTAAATGAAATAACCTTGCCATGCTGGTTTCTCCTAAGGCAGTCAGTAATTCAGAGGGAATGTCATCAATTCCAGGTGCCTTGTTCCTATTGAGGTCACTCACAGCTCTGTCAAACTCTGACCTCAAAATCGGGTCTCCCATTTCATCAGCATCAACAGCCTCTTCATGTTCCAGAACCAAATTATCTACATCTTTACCTTCATACAACTGTTGGATATGCTCCTGCCATCTTTCTGCTTTGTCTTCTTTCCCTAGAAGTGGCTTTCCATCTGAGCTCTTAATATTCATACGCCTAGATTTCCTTTCTCCAAAGGTTTCCTTGATTTTCCTGTATGCAGCATCTACCTTACCCAGGACCATACAGCCTTCGACATCCTTGCACTTCTCCTTCAGCCATTCTTCCTTAGCTACCTTGCACTTTCTATCCACTTGATTCTTTAATCGCCTGTATTCTTTTCTGCCCTCTTCATTTCTAGCATGCTTGTGTTTTCGTCGTTCATCCATCAGGTCTAGTATCTCCTGAGTTATCCAGTGATTCTTCGTTGATCTTTTCTTCCTTCCTAACATCTCTTCAGCAGCCCTACTGACTTCATTCTTCATGACTCTCCACTCTTCCTCTATAGTGTTTCCTTCAGCCTTTTCATTTAGTCCTTGTGCAACATGTTCCTTGAAACAATCCCTCACACTCTTTTCTTTCAACTTGTCTAGATCCCATCTTTTTGCATTCTTTCCTTTCTTCAATTTCTTCAACTTCAGATGGCATTTCATGACCAACAAGTTATGGTCAGAGTCCACGTCTGCTCCTGGGAAAGGTTTGCAATCCAACACCTGGTTTCTGAATCTCTGCCTAATCATAATGAAGTCTATTTGATACCTTCCGGTGTCACCAGGTCTCGTCCACGTATACAGCCGTCGTTTGTGGTGTTTGAACCAAGTATTGGCAAGGACTAAATTATGATCAGTGCAGAATTCAACCAGACGACCTCCTCTTTCGTTCCTTTGTCCCAATCCAAATTCTCCTACTGTATTACCTTCTCTTCCTTGGCCTACCACTGCATTCCAGTCTCCCATCACAATTAGATTCTCGTCACCCTTTACATATTGTATTAAATCTTCTATCTCCTCATATATTCTTTCGATTTCTTCATCATCCGCTGAACTAGTAGGCATATAGACCTGCACTATTGTGGTGGGCATTGGTTTGGTGTCTATCTTGACGACAATAATTCTTTCACTATGCTGGTCGTAGTAGCTTACCCGCTGCCCTATTTTCTTATTCATTATTAAACCAACTCCTGCATTTCCCCTGTTTGATTTTGTGTTGATAATTCGGTAGTCGCCTGACCAAAAATCTTGTTCTTCCTGCCAACGTACTTCACTTATACCAACTACATCTAACTTTAGCCTATCCATCTCCCTTTTCAGGTTCTCTAACCTACCACAACGATTCAAACTTCTAACATTCCACGCTCCGACTCGCAGAATGTCAGTATCCATCTTCCTGATGATCGCCCCCTCTCGTGTAGTCCCCACCCGGAGATCCGAATGGGGGACTAGTTTACCTCCGGAATATTTTACCCGGGAGGAAGCCATCATCAGTACATCATTCATACAGAGAGAGCTGCATGTCCTCGGGAGGTAGTTACGGCTGTAGTTTCCCGTTGCTTTCAGCCGTGTAGCAGTATCAACACAGCTAAGCCATGTTGAGTATTATTACAAGGCCGTATCAGTCAATCATCTAGACTGCCGCCCTTGCAACTATCGAAAGGCTGCTACCCCCCTTTCGATGAACCATTCGTTAGTCTGGTCTCTCAACAGATACCCATCCGATATGGTTGCACCTGCGGCTCGGCTATCTGCATCATTGGGACACGCAAGCCTCCCCACCGCGGCAAGGTCACATGGTTTGCAGAGGAGGATGTCCATCGTTAAGAGTAATTATTTCGCTACAACTGGTACATTTAAAGGAGAGATGTATATAATTATGTATATTTATCTCACTCATCTTACCCTGAAAGTCACGGCAAAAGTTTTGTGTCTTGAGTCCATTCATGATATCCAGTTTTTGATCAGAATTAACAGGAATACTTCATGGTAGAGACAACACCGATAAAGCTATGCTATGTAGAGATTTTCTCCCATTTATTAATAATTCAATTTGCTACAGATAGGTTTTATGGTGACAATGGGATAAGAAAGGGCACGGAGCGGGAAGGAAGCGGCCATGGCCTTAATTAAGATATAGCCCCAGCACTTGCCTTGTGTGAATATGGGAAACCACGGAAAACCACCTTCATGGTTGCCGACAGTGGGATTCGAACGCACTATCTCCCGGATGGGAGCTCACAGCTGCGCGGCCCTAACCGCGTGGCTAATTCGCCCGGTCCCCCACTTATCGTAGAAAGCAAGAGTTTGATGCTAAAAAGAGGTGACAAGTTTTAAAAGTATTTGGATCAATAGATATTGAAATGTCCGCCTCTGTGGTGTAGTGGTTAGTGTGATTAGATGCCACCCCCGGAGATCCGGGTTCGATTCCCGGCTCTGCCATGAAATTTCAAAAGTGGTACGAGGGCTGGAACAGGGTCCACTCAGCCTGGGGATGTCATCTGAGTAGAAGTGGGTTCGACTCCCACCTCAGCCATCCTCGAATGGTTTTCCGAGGATTCTCACTTCTCCTCCAGGCAATTGGCGGGGTGGTACCTAACTTAAGGCCACGGCCATTTCCTTCCCTCTTCCTTGTCTATCCCTTCCAATCTTCCCATCCCCCACCAACACCCCTGTTCAGCATAGCAGGTGAGGCCGCCTAAGCGAGGTACTGGTCATCATCCCCCAGTTGTATCCCCCGACCCAATGTCTCCCGCTCCAGGACACTGGCCTTGAGGCGGTAGAGGTGGGATCCCTCGCTGAGTCCGAGGGAAAAACCAACCCTGAAGGGTAACCAGATTAAGAAAGAAAGAAAGATATTGAAATATTAGGAAAAAGGACATTCAATATATTTTCAGTAAAATCAATAGCAACGCTACATTATGAGTAGGATTGTAAACATGTTGAAGGTGGCAGTGTACTGTGACTTTCAACACTTTATAAAACGCAAACGACCAAATTATACATCTTTCTCTTTTATACTGTTGTATGGTCGATAAGAGGCCTATTGTCGATTTCTTGGGAATCGTTCTGTAGGTTCCAGGTGACTGAGTATAATTGGTTTAAGAAGTTCGACTGAATTTAATTCAACGTCATAACTCTCATAGCATCACGTTTTACATACACTTACTAATTTGCTTTTCTTGTTTGTAGTTGTCGTTATTGTCCAATGTATTAATGTGTTCATGTGTTAGGAAATTAATAGTTTCGAAACAAGTTGCAAACTTCTTTCAGGGTCACTAAACAATATCAGACTTATGAGACTGACATACTATACTAGATGTGCAAGTGTGAAGCTAAGACTTATACAGTAAACACAATGTCAATAAGAACGGCTCCATGGCTAAATGGTTAGCGTGCTGGCCGTTGGTCACAGTGGTCCCGGGTTAGATTCCCGGCTGGATCGAGAGTATTAACCATAATTGGTTAATTTCACTGGCACCGAGTTCGATAGCTGCAGTCGCATAAATGCGGCCAGTATCCAGTATTCGGGAGATAGTAGGTTCCAACCCCACTGTCGGCAGCCCTGAAGATGGTTTTCCATGGTTTCCCATTTTCACACCAGGCAAATTCTGGGACTGTACCCTAAATAAGGCCGGGGCCGCTTCCTTCCCAGTCCTAGCCCTTTCCTGTCCCATCGTCGGTGCGACGTTAAGCCAGTAGCAAAAAAAGAAAAATTCACTGGCATGGGGGCTGGGAGTATGTGCCGTCTTCATCATCATTTCATCCTCCTCACGACACGCAGGTCGCCTACGGGAGTCAAATCGGATGACTTGCACCTGGTAAGCCGAACTTGTCCTCGGACACTCCCGGTACTAAAAGCCATAAGCTTTAAAAAAAAAAAAATTCTCTCTCGGTTTTGACACAGCTCTGTTCAATATAACGCCATATTACTACCCCACCATAGCCCTTATCAAGTATTTACAGTCGCTCATTTTATATTATGCGGACTGAAATCAAATTCAGGAAGAAAATAAAACAATCAAGATAATTGCGCTTGTAAGGAGTACTGAAGGAATATTATTCCAAACAAATCAAACATGCGTCTTATATTGACTATATTAAATTTTTCAAAAATGTATCTGCACGATTTGATGGTTTACATGATAACAAGTAGCGTACCTGCGATTTTTCGGAGGCCCGGTTTTCGATTCCCGACCAATACTGATATTTTTATTCGATACTGACAGCTGAAATGAGGCTCAATCAACATTAAGAGACCAACTATGGGGTTGCCTGATATGACAGGCAAAAGATCTGGTCACTAAACACAAGCAATACAACTTATTATGCCGCAACGCAAGTGGCACTCCAAGATCTGCAGCCCACCCCGTGTCCCGAACTGAGCCCACACTTCTTCGTATTATTCGTATTATTTTCATTATAACTCTTATTATTCTTTCTAATAATAGTGTTGCAGGTTTTACGTCCCAGTAATTACTTTCACGGTTCTCAGTCACGCCGGGGAGCCGTTAATTTGTCCCACAGTACTTCTCTTACGTGGCGGTAAAATCCACCGATAAAAGGCTGAAATATTTCAGCATCTTTAAACACTAAAGGTCTGAGCCGGAATCGAACAAGCCAAAGTAAGCTTAGAAGGCGAGATCTCTATCGTCTTAATTACTCTCAGATGTGGGAAAGAAAGCGACAGCAGTAGCATCATATAAGCAAGAAGAAGTAGAAATAGAAGAAGAAGAAGCAGAAGGTGGAGGCGGATAGAGCTAAAAAGTGGGCGCGTTTGGTGCTAATTTCCTACAACAGTAAAACTACTGGACATATTTTCACCAAATTTCATATTAATAATTCACCTATCCAAAGGTAGTTTTTAGGTTACAAACATTTCAAAATCCCTGAATGAACTAGAGGTTTATAGGGAGGCCGAAACCGTGATTATTCTTTCCCAAAAAATATCCCTGATCAACGTTAATTGAAACCTACCAGCCGTAAAGAGAAGCAAAACCAAACCCCATGGCGCAACAGCCTGGCAGGGGCACGGCCTACCAAACAATCGCTGCTCAGCCCGAAGACTTGCAGATTATGAGGTGTCGTGTGGTCAGAACAACGAATCCTTTCGGCCGTTATTCTTGGCTTTCTAGACCGGGGCCGCATCTCACCGCCAGATACCTCCTCAACTGTAATCATGTAGGCTGAGTGGACCTCGAGCCAGCCCTCAGATCCAGGGTAAACATCCCTGATCCGGCCGGGAAGCGAAACCGTGGCCTCCTGCTAAGATGCACGCACGCTACCCCTACGTTTCCCTTATGTACACATTCTACATAATGTATTTCTTCATTTATTTCAGCATTGCCTTGTACAAAGCTTACCTCCAATTACAAAAGGCAAAGCTGAAACTGACCGATGAACAGCGTTCAATTTACCGAAAGGCATTATACTGCAGTGATATGTCTCCTGAAGTAAGTAGCCTCTACAATGACTAAGAAACTCGTAAATATAAATTCGGTGTTTTTTCTTTTGAGTATGCAATGTTAACTGTAGATTGTTAACCTGTGCATTCCATGTTATCAGCTGTTATTATGCCACGACGTTAAGTTTCGTGTTTTGAAGAATATCCAATTAGAAGCAATTGTTCGATATTTGAATTTCATATGGATCTTTCTTCAGGAGAACGGCTTATTAGCCTAGGTTCAATGCCAAAAGTATCCGGTGACATGGATGAGTGGTCAGTGTTTTACCCTTCCGTTCTCGCGGCCCCGGGTTTGACTTCCGGTCGGCCGAGGGATTTCAGTCGTAAACGATCGACTCAGGGACTGGGTATTTATATTACCTCCAACATTCTCACAAGTTATACACAACACCATACTCCACTTCACCAACACGAAGTTTCCAATAGATGCCGCAATCCTCGTCGGAGGGTCAACCTCACAAGCCACACGGAATTATTATGTTAAAAGTGTAGAGTTTGATCCCACACCACTGCGGAAGTCTAAGCCGAAAGGAAAAAATTAAGATAAACTTCAGACGAAATAATGTGTTGAGAAACTTTTCTGTAATGATTTTCTCAAATTTATGGTGAATTCTTCTCTTATCTACTGTACAGTGTATGCAGCCTTCGTGAGGTAAAACAACACTTATTCTTACTGATAATAATTCAGGGACTAGGAATACGCTACCCCCATCCTCGTGCATTTAGTGAATGATAGGAATTCGAATCTCCCAACAATCATGGCTACCATAATCACTACAATTACAGTATTTGAAGCAATGTATGTTATTCTAATTCATATGTCACTGAGTTAGAGAGAAATGGTCGATTAACAGACCATTGTAGAATTATCTGGGTAATTGTATGGGTACTTAGACAGTTGGGGCGCTGACCTTCTGACACCAACTTGCCAGGTTCGATCCTGACTCAGTACGGTGATATCTGGAGGTGCTCAAATACGTCAGTCTTGTGTCGGTAAATTTACTGGCGCGTAAAATAACTCCTGCGAGACTAATTTCCGGCACCTCAGCGCCTCCAAGAACCGTAAGTAGGAAGTTAGTGGGACGTAAACCATGTATTATTATTATTATTATTATTATTATTATTATTATTATTATTATTATTATTACTGGTAATTTTAAGGAAATATACCACTGCCGGCATTTCAACTTCGGCATTCAAAATGAAACATCTGTACTGTCCTATCCTTTGCTATATTTCTTTGTGGTCATCGGCCCTATTTATTTATTTATTTATTTATTTATTTATTTATTTATTTATTTATTTATTTATTTATTTATTTATTTATTTATCTATTTATCTCCTTACCATCCAGGGTTAGTTTTTCCCTCGGACTCAGCGAATGATCCCACCTCTACCGCCTCAAGGACAGTGTCCTGAAGCGTGATACATTGGACCGGGGAATACAACTGGGGAGGATGACCAGTACCTCGCCTAGGCAGCCTCACCTGCTTTGCTGAACAGGGGCCTTGGTGGGGTATGGGAAGATTGGGAGGAATATATAAGGAAGAAGGAAGGAAGCGGTCGTGACCTTAAGTTAGGTACCATCCCGGCACTTGTCTGAAGGAGAAGTGGGAAACCACAGAAAACCACTTCTAAGATTTCTGAGGTGGGAATCGAACCCACCTCTACTCAGTTGACATCCCGAGGCTGAGTAGACACCGTTCCAGCCCTCGTATCACTTTTCAAATTTCGCGGCAGAGCCGGGAATCGAACCCGGGCCTCCGGGTGGCGGCAGCTAATCACACTAACCACTACATGACAGAGACGGTCTTGCTATATTACATTTACGATAATGGGTCTTACAACTTACTGCTCTTTGCATTTCAGTGTCAGTATTGGCCTCAGATCTAATAAGACGTTTTGCCGTAACGCGGTCCTCATTTAGGCGTATTATTATTATTATTATTATTATTATTATTATTATTATTATTATTATTATTATTAGCCCGCCTAGTGGCCATGATCGTTAAGGCGTTGAAATCCAAACGGTCTGACACCGAAGTTAGCCGGTTCGATTCGCGTTGTTCGAAAAAAAATGTCACCATCAGAATGTTGGCCAGCAGGGTAGGGGAGGTGATGGTATACGATTTCTAATCACTTGATTGTGTGCCAAAGGTCTGGATTAAATTCCAAATCTCTCTGTAGTGCTCAAATGTAGTGAGGGCTTATGACGCTCTTGATGGTGATTCGTCCGTCGGACGGCGACTTTAAGCCTTGAGCAGACCCCTTGGTGCTGTTGGACAGGAGTAGGCTATGTGCCGGTACCGGGGTTCACCCTCTCCCTTCCTACTATCATATATCACGTTATTCACTTCGTCTCATTAACTCCTCTGATGAAGTTGACGTCAGGAAGGGCATCCGGCCATAAAAACCCGTCACGTCAGTGTCATCTCACCTCATACCTGACCCCGTCGAGAAACGGGACAAGGGTTGGACGAACATTATTATTATTATTATTATTATTATTATTATTATTATTATTATTATTATTATTATTATTATTATTATTAATTGCTAGTTGTTTAATGTACCGGTCTAGAGAGTCAACAAGAATAACAGCCGTGATGATTCGTCGTGCTGACCAGACGACACGTCGTAATCTGCAGGCCTTCGGGATGAGCAGCGCTCGCTTGGTAGGCCGAAACCTACCGCCTCTGTTGCGCCATGTACTTTTCTTTAACGTTGTATTAACAGTGATAGTTTTCGGACGACGATAGGTTGGGATGGGCTAGGACTGGGAAGGACCGGCCGTGACTTTAATTGAGGTAGAGCCCCCAGCATTTGTCTGTTAGGAAGATAGCAAAGCCTGAAACCCTCTCTTCAGGGCTAACGATGGTAGAATTTGAAAGCACAATCTTCCAAGTCCAAAGCGGACAGCTATGCGACGCGTCCCGCTAGATTATTATTAGTAATGTCCGCCTCTGTGGTGCAGTGGTTTGTGTGATTAGCTGCCACCCTCGGGGGCCCGGTATTGCCAGAAATTTAAGAATGGCAGGAGGGCTGGTATGTCGTTAAAATTGTACGCGCAGCTCACCTCCACTCCATTTGCGATGTGCCTGAAGAGAGCTGCACCACCTCAGGTTGAGGATACGAGTTTACTTTTTATTTTTAGTAGTAGTAGCAGTTTTTTCTGAAGTAAAGCTGCAGCACCCTCTTAAATATGATTTTTAACTTTCTACTTGACCAGTATTTATCAGATGAATAGGAGAGTTCTTAAATGCCAATTGACTGAGGTGAAATTCAACCCTGTAATTGTGAACTCAATAGTTCTTTTGTATATTTAATTAAGCGTGCCTATATCCCTTTACCTTGCGCAACATTACACCTAAACTGTTGAGAATAATTTCATGTATTTTTCACAAACATTTTCAAAGGGATCTGTCATATGATTGGCTATACTTTATTTCATAATAACGACCTGAAAATATGATTACTATTACCAAAATTTCCGTTTTCTACAAAAGTGGTCATATGCAATTTTCCTATTCCTAACTCTAATGGTGCTTCGAGAAACTACCCTTGTACGGGTTATAGCACGCATTCCAGTGATTGCGGTCATTAATATGTAGGTATTTATTGAAATTTTGCGTGTTTTATCCACTAAAAACATAAGATATCAGGCAAATAGTTGGCCGTATCACAAAATAAATCCTAACATGTGTGTTTGAAATTCAGATTTCAACAATAAATTTCATCGCATTTTCTCTGTCAGTTGAATCACCACGGATCTGTTTATAGGCCGCGTGCGAATGAAGCTGTCTGGTAATCGTGGCGCCCCTAGCGGCAAGGAACGGCGAATCTAGACGGGAGAGTAGCGAACGCACGTAGTAGACACTCATTAGTCTGGGCAGCATTTCGATAAGATTGTGAAATGGAACCCGGCTTATTTGGAGGATTCTACAGTAAGGAAAGGCGAGCGGTTGAATGGCAAATCCCGATATTTTTCACGTAGAAGAAAGTTCGGAAGAAATATCCAGTCTGTGTTGAGGGGAGGCAAATATGAGTAAATCACCTTGTGTTGAGAAGATAAACAAATCAGGTTTTGTTGCATACTTCCATTTATTAATTCACTGCAATTACGTTGTATGTGTAGAAGCAGAAAAACGAACACTATCTAATTTCAAAACACAGTACATTTCAGACATTAACACATTTTCTGTAGGCCTATACAAATATTTTTCAGGCTGACGCGGATAGATGTCCAGTATCTGGGTACTGCCATGTAAGGCAGGCTTGTCAGAAAGGTGCAATCTCATTGCTGCCTTGTGTTTATTTGTGAATAGTGAGAGAGACGCTTCCAAAACTACGTACTTTCAACAAGGGTAAAAACCAATGCGTGCTCGAGAACGGAGATATGTGAAAGGTGAAAAGATACAGAAGTTATAGACACCTTTTATGATATTTTCGCCAATCAATTGTCCGTAAAAGTCTGATATTTAACTGGTACTGCATTGGAAGCTTAATCGGGATGTCTGCATCATGAGCAAAATATGGTATTAATTTTTTTTTTATCTTACTAGCCCGTGCACTAGCGTCAATAATGAAACAGACATTAATACCTGTGAAATTTTCGGCTATGCTGCCAATGTCATGCCTTAATTTTCGTCCTTTGTAACACTCAACAATGATTATGTTCTAGTAATTCTAATTTACTGTTTGAATTTGTTATCAGAAATAATCTAAGTAGGCCTACATACGCAGGGCTGTCAGGATCTCATCAAAGCATCCATTTTTAAAAATGACGTGTGTAAATACTGAAATTGTTCGTAAGTGACCTCGGTTTTTTATATTTCGTGATTCGTTTCAAAGATGTGATCCACGCTTTCCTTCTGATCACATTTTTTTAATCGTTCGGAGAGTTGAAAATGATTTAGTTCCAAGGAGGAAAGTTGCTGTATGTAAAATTACACCTAACTCCCGGAACAATAATTGTCGTTATTGTTATAAATAGCGGAACCACAATCAGTTTTGGATGTTATGTTACAGATGATAAAAGCTAATGTCAATGCAAACCGAATGCAACAATAGAGCAAACAAGCACTGCTCTCCCGATAAGGAACTCCCCGTTCGCACGAGGCCTAGCTTATAGGGCTGTCGCCTAGGTCACAGATTTTCTTTCAGTTGTTTACCTAGTCCCTTCCTAAAATATTTGAAAAGGCATTTATTGAACACCTCCCTTTCCTAAATTATATAACCGGGCGAGTTGGCCGTGCGCATAGAGGCGCGCGGCTGTGAGCTTGCATCCGGGAGATAGTAGGTTCGAATCCCACTATCGGCAGCCCTGAAGATGGTTTTCCGTGGTTTCCCATTTTCACACCAGGCAAATGCTGGGCCTGTACCTTAATTAAGGCCACGGCGGCTTCCTTCCAACTCCCAGGCCTTTCCTATCCCATCGTCGCCATAAGACCTATCTGTGTCGGTGCGACGTAAAGCCCCTAGCAAAAAAACCTCCTAAATTATTCTACTGCCTGTCGTATATACTGGTGTAAAAGACGCACTATTTTATCCTTAAAATGGCCCTTACAATTAGGGTGCGTCTCATTCAACGCAGGTACAGATTTGTTGTGCTTCTATTTTGTTAAACCTTACAATGATAATGAAAACCTACAACCTGTTTTCCGGTCATTGACCGGGTCAGGAATGTAATGAATGAAACATATAAAGGCTGTTATTACAATGGGGTCGCCACTCCAAAGGTGATTTATTAATGAGTGATAAATAATATGAAATGATGATGGAGAGTGTTGCTGGAATGAAAGATGATAGGGAAAATCGGAGTACCCGGAGAAAAACCTGTCCCGCCTCCACTTTGTCCAGCACAAATCTCACATGGAGTGACCGGGACTTGAACCACGGTATCCAGTGGTGAGAGGCCGACGCGCTGCCGTCTGAGCCACGGAGGCTCTGCTAAACATTACAATATTATTTTGAAATGTGGCAGATAGTTAATGTGGAGTAATCGCTCCTCACATTTCAAGTACCGTCAAATGGGACCGTTGCTGAGAAAGGGGAAAAAGAGCTGTACAGTGAAAACGAGTGAACAGGAAAAAACACACTACACTGTAGTACGAGACTTGCGTGTTGTGCTGATAGTACTGAGCTGCCGCCGATAGTAATCTTCAAGCGAAAGAACCAGTCTAAGGGAAAGATACCAGCAGGTGTAGTGCACGTGCGTTAAAAGGGTTGGATGGATGAAAATGGCATGAAAGTATGGATTGATAAAGTGGAGGGTGGGGGTGGGGGGGTGATATAAAAAGTGAGCTTTTAATGAAGAAAGCGCTTCTTGTACTTGATCACTTTCGATCACACTTGATGGAGTCCATCTAGCAAAATTTTCAAAAGTGCAATACCTGAATTGGCTCTTAGCTTAGAAAGATTAACTTCTCTACTACAGCCCCATAACGTTTTATTAAACAAATGTTTAAAGTTTACATTAAGAGGAAAGGAACGAATGGATTGTGGATACCAGTGTTCATCAGGTAACGCCAAAACTGGCTCTTACACGGCCTGCTATCACAGAGGTGTGAGAGTCGCAAGTGAACGAACAAATTGTCATTAAATATTTTCTTAAATGTGACATCAACAATGCCCTTGATAGAAGTGGGATTCAAGTTTTGTACTATATGGACGACGATGAAGAAGAAGAGGGCGAAATAGACGTCGATAAAAACGATGACGTGGGAAGGGGAGAAGATTCAGATGGCAATGGCATGGAATTTGAAGGTTTCTAAAAGATCAATGCACTGTTCAAAAGCTATTACACCGAGCTCGATAGCTGCAGTCGCTTAAGTGCGGTCAGTATCCAGTAATCGGGAGATAATGGGTTCGAGCCCCACTGTCGGCAGCCC
The DNA here is from genome assembly GCF_040414725.1 of Anabrus simplex. Classification (NCBI taxonomy): domain Eukaryota; kingdom Metazoa; phylum Arthropoda; class Insecta; order Orthoptera; family Tettigoniidae; genus Anabrus; species Anabrus simplex. The sequence goes on along the minus strand of NC_090265.1, from coordinate 308,971,615 downwards.
TGAAGATGGTTTTCCGTGGTTTCCCATTTTCACACCAGGCAAATGCCGGGGATGTACCTTAATTAAGGCCACGGCCGCTTCCTTCCATTTCCTAGACCTTTGCTATCCCATCGTCGCCATAAGACATATTTGTGTCGGTGCGATGTAAAGCAAATAGCAAAAAAATAAAGCTATTACAGTGTTTTATAAAGCAACTTTTTTTTGTTAAATTGTAGTCATTCTTTTACTTCCCATTTCTCTCCCTGAAAAATATTTTTTAATACTCGCTACCAAGTCCGTAGTTTGCACGGGATCGCTAATTTAAACGAATGGTATTTCGCTAGTCCGCCTCTGTGGTGTAGTGGTTAGCGTGATTAGCTGCCACCCCCGAAGGCCCGGGTTCGATTCCCGGCTCTGCCACGAAATTTGAAAAGTGGTACGAGGGCTGGAACGGGGTCCACTCAGCCTCGGGAGGTCAACTGAGTAGAGGTGGGTTCGATGCCCATCTCAGCCATCCTGGAAGTGGTTTTCCGTGGTTTCCCACTTCTCCTCCAGGCGAATGCCGGGATGGTACCTCACTTAAGGCCACGGCCGCTTCCTTCCCTCTTCCTTGCCTATCCCTTCCAATCTTCCCATCCCTCCACAAGGCCCCTGTTCAGCATAGCATGTGAGGCCGCCTGGGCGAGGTACTGGTCATACTCCCCAGTTGTATCCCCCGACCAAGAGTCTGAAGCTCCAGGACACTGCCCTTGAGGCGGTAGAGGTGGGATCCCTCGCTAAGTCCGAGGGAAAAACCGAACCTGGAGGGTAAACAGATAATGATGATGATGGTATTTCCTTAAGCGGTGTTTGTACGGCTCTGGACATCGGGTGATTATGTCTCATAGTGTTAGTGACGATACTGAGCAAGAGACGACACTGCAGTTGACATATTTTCAAGGCTACGCCTTTTTCATGACAGTGTTATTGCGCCACTTCACCGCGCGCGTGTGAGTGGAAATGGATGCGTGCCAAAGTTTATCGCGGCATGATATTGAGAATTGTTTCGCTAATATAGATGACGATGTGGATGATTTGGAATATGAAAAATTAGATGCTGGTATATTGGATGGTATGTATTTGGGAAGTACTATACAGTACGTACGATATAACAAAATAACGAGCATTTACAACACAGTACAACTTCCTCCACCATCTCACACTTCTGTCTCTAAGTGGGTTATACTGACTGCGCTAGTCACTCAAATCAATTCCAGGTTTATCCATAGTTAGTGGTTTGAGTACTCTCCTCTACAGCCAAGAAGTTTGCTACCGGGAGAGTTGGCCGTGCGGTTAGCGGCGTGCGGCTGTGAGCTTGCATTCGGGAGATAGTGGGTTCGAATCCCACTGTCGGCAACCCTGAAGATGGTGTTCCGTAGCTTTCCATTTTCATACCAGGCAAATGCTGGGTCTGTACCTTAATTAAGTCCCGGCCGCTTCCTTCCAACTCCAACTCCTAGGCCGTTCCTCTCCCATCGTCGCCGTAAGACATACTGTATCTCTGTCGGTGCGACGTAAAGTCACTATATAAAAAAAAAGAAGTTTGCTGCTAGGATATGCCATGTTTACAGCGTGAGGAGTAAGAAATCAAGCGCGAAAGCCTCTCGTAAAGGTGACACGCCACCAGTGTGAGCAGTGCTGTGTTGCGCTGTGTATGCTTCAAAATTGATTATACGACGAAACAATACGATTCTGTGTGGTAATGTACGTAAACTAATAATAATGGTGTAAAACATGCTATAAATTCAATTCATAGTCATAATAGGTGTGCCGGCACCGCGGTGTAGTGGTAGCATACCTGCCTCTTACCCGAAGGACCCGGGTTCGATTCCCGGCCAGATGGGATTTTAACCTGGACCTGAGGGCTGGCTTGAAGTCCACTGAGCCTGCGTGATTACAATTGAGGAGCTATCTGACGGTGAGATAGCGGTCTCTCCCTAGAAAGCCAAGAATAACGGCCGAAAGTATTCATCATGCTGACCACACGACACCTCGTAATCTGCAGGCCTTTGGGCTCAGCAGGGGCAGCTTGGCTGGCCATGGCCCTTCGGTGCTATTGCGACATGGGTTTAGTGATAATATATGAAATGATTCAATTTTATGAAGTGATCCTTTGTTGGATCTTTTTGTGACATTTACGTGGTTGAAAAGCCCCCTGTAAATGAGACCTTTTGGGAATAATTGTGTTTTTTATTTATGTGTTATTGCAGAAGAGAAGTCCGGCTCCGTGGCTAAATGGTTAGCGTGCTGGCCTTTTGTCAGAGGGGTCCCTAGTTCGATTCCCGGCACGGTCGGGAATTTTACCCATAATTGGTTAATTTCGCTGGCACGGGGGCTGGGTATATATGACGTCTCCATCATTATTTCATCCACATCACGAAGCGCAGGTCACCTACGGGTGTCAAATCAAAAGAACTGTATTTGGAGAGCCGAACTTTTCCTCGGACACTGCCGGCACTAAAAGCCATACGCCATTTCTTTCTTCTGCAGAAGAAAAGAGCTTCGAAATAATATACGTTTCAATAAAGTTTGTAGCTTTATTACGCCACAAAATACATTTAAATATCACAGGAAATGTCTGGTTTCCAGGGACGTGTACATAAATATGGTCTGGTAGTGAGAGTGTTAAATTTAGGGATGCGTCTTATACAACGGAATGTCTTATACACCGTAAAATACGTTAATTCGTTCCGACAGTATCACCTAACAACTACTTTGCTCCATTTTACTGCAGTAGAAAGAGTTTAATAGCTAGACTTGCGCCGGAGTCGTCAGGATTGTAATTCATATAATTGGAATTTAAAAGTTTCTAAGTAGAATTGTAAAGCCTGAGTTTTGGATTCCTCGTAAAACTGTAGGTCGCAAGATTTATAGAAATGTTTTTCAGTCACGTAAGACTACAAAATGTTTAATTACTTCTATATAAATCACATTATTAAAGGCCATCAGATAATATTCATGTACATATAAGAACATGAAACTGATGCCCACGATGTCTTACCTCCAAAATCAAGCAAATCATCATCGTCGTTTTCCAGGGAAAACAAACTGAACTGAAATATCCAAAGCACACATCTTAGAAAATAGAAAATCTTGTATCAGACATTTTACAAACAGTCTGTAGAAGTTTCATACTTGGAAATGTTTCTTAAAACATGAAAATAATATTTCTGTTGTAATTTAATTAACAGGCTGCACTAAGTTGTTCAACTGGCTTTTTCTCCCCTAAACTTACACTGAAATCCGGTGCATGTCCTTTTGGAAAATGAGATTTATGTTAAATTCATTAGTTCCTTTGACTGGAGCAATAAAATGTTTTTATGTACGTGAAATTCGAATAAGATTAAGTTGGCGCGCCCTCATTCACGGCCGGGTCGATACGCAGAGCGTGGTCGAGAGCAGACGGGAGGGTTTGGTCGGCCGGGGTTGAAGCCGAGCTTGGCTACGAACGACCGAGCGCGCCAGTCGGAGTTGAGCCGCCTTGGCAGTAGCACCGCCGCGCGCGCCACCTGGGGTCTAACGCGGGTACTACCCACAGTACACATTGTGCAGCGTGCTGTGCTGTGCTATGCTGTGTTCAACTGAGTGACAACCATCAAATAAAACATTTGAGGATTAAATGATTCTTTCAGATTATGTTTTTCTTTCTTACTGTCACAGTGAGTAATTATAGTGAATGTTTGCAATCATGAACGAATTCAGCTCTCGTTTATTGTGCATTTAATTAGAAATATTTATTCGTGACATAACAATAGTGTGGAAAAAGGAAGGAAATCGTGTTTCAGTATCTCGTCAATTTAATTATCAATGCTAAGTGTATTCAGAAATATTTAGTGTCACTCAAGAATTTGTGCAAAATCAAAAATTAGAAATTCTGCACTACAGTTAAGTCACATATACATAATAAAGTATTCGGTTTCTGTCGTTAAAAAGTGTGCCGGACTGTATCTGGTGTGAATGTAGTGTCTTGCTTGACACCTTCAATGTACAATATAGGGTATTTTCCCGGTAATTTTTCCAGAGCAGTTCAAATTTTACAGTACAATGCCGATAACCTGATTGGCATACCATAACGCCCGCGTTGCTACTGCTCGACATCACAGTGTTCGCGTGCGATTTCTCTAGCTCATCACTTGTGCGTCTTCGAATGTCTCGCTACTGTGTGTTGTGAAATTTTTAAAAGTAAAGTTAAAAAGTTTTGTGTTACTTCATGAAGATTGATAACGATGTGTTGGGTGTTTGAATTTTATAAGGTGGTTTTGTGTGTCCGCATAAGTGTTAACATTCTTCGGCACTGAGTGGTAAATCTCAGCATTGAAGATGATGGCGCTTGGCGTCGGAGTCAAAGAGGTCTTCCTTCTCCGGAGGGAACGTATGCTGACAAGTCTTCTGCTGCTTCTAGTTCTCACCTTTCGTGAAACAGGTAAGACGAAATTTGTCAGATTAGAATAGGAAAGAGTGTTTGTATTAAAAATTTGAAGACCATTTGGCCATTATCAGTGTCTAAGCGGTGTTAATTGTTTAAAAGATATTATTAACTAGGAAGTATTTATCATAACATATGCGATGATAAAGTAAAGTAGTAGTTCCGGTGTTGAAAAAAGTGTGAACTATTAAATTATAAGGGATGGCGCACTCTTGACATTTTTACTTTGTAATTCTGATAGAGTTACTTAGCGAACACTTAAGCTGCGTCAAGTAGGCCTACTATGAAAACATTCGCGAAATAGATAATAAATAATACGTTAATTGGTTTCAAGAATTCGCGTAGTAATATCAGTTCATACTACCTATAGAAAACACATAATTTGGTACTGTTAGGCCCTATATTAAACAAAAATATGGACTATTCGAAATAACCATTACATTTTTGTTATTTCAAAAGCCGTATAGCAGGATAAGTTATCGGTGATACTACGACGGGAAAGGAGCTGTAATTCACTGCAGAGAAATTTACGTCCAGACGGAATGAACGTTTCGTTCTCCAGCAGGAGAAACACAGAAATGAGCTTTTGAGATTTCGTGTTCATCTTTTTAAATTCCATCTAGGCTGTTACAAAATAATTCTAGCTTGTTATGCATTCCCTAGAGTTCATATAAACCTTATTAATTTCAATTAATGTAGAAAGTACTTCTAAGTACTTGGTGTGGCATGAGAAGGCTACTTAAACTTAGATCTATATTCCATACGACCGTGAGAAGGTATGTCGCGATAATGTATCGTGTTACGGTGCCATTCTCTTGCGGTGCATTGCACTGATGAAAGAGAAAGACCGAGCGTGGTATCTATAATGCATGCTTGAAATGTCGTAATAGAAAGAATAACTTTATAAAACTAACTGAACAGAATTTTCTTGTGACACGGAACACTTTGAAGAAAGATACGAGACTGAACAGTTCTAAATTAATTTATCTAATAATATCATTGCGATTATTTCTGTTTACGTAATTTTTGGAAGGTGTCTCCATGGCATTGTGTCAGTAGTGAAAGCAGCCTCAATACAAACTTACTTTGATTTTGAATAATATATTCAAACTAACGTATACCAAGTGTTAACGCGCTACGGATGTGGAGCCAAGCTGTGCATTCTGGGGACGTGTGGGTTCGAACCTCACCATAGGTTGCCCTGAAAATGATTTTCAATGGTTTCAAATTTTCACTTCCTGGTAAATGCCAGGACAGTTCCTATTCATAGGCCACAGCATATTCCTTCCACTTCCTTGTCAATTTTATTCACCCTCCTTCATTTCATCTTCATTAGCTTCTCAGCTGTGGTTGGCGTAAAGACGTGCAATATCAATTGACCTCAACCCATCCCCGACCTCGTATTAAGAAACGCGAGTAACATACTAGTATGTTACTTCTACCCCTTCCTTGTGCAATCAGGTTTGGATAAGATTGTCTTTCCAAGATATAACCATGCAAACTAGAGCGCTGAGGGTAGGATTAGTGAACTTACCGTACAGAAATTTCGAGATATGGCTGTTGACATAATACTCGTTGACCATTTAGGCCTAATATTACTCCAATTTTGCGAAATCTCGGAAGATTAATAAACCACTTGATCACAGAGTATCAATCACTTAAGAATTCTGGGCAGCCTTTATTCAGTATTTCATTCATTGAAGAATGCAGTTTCGAATTCGGACGTACTCCTGAGCACCTGCCAGGAACTGATTAAAATATAGCGTCGAATTAAAATTGTATCGTTATTATTCTCGTGCCCGTGTGCTTATTAGTTGCCTACAATAGTCGTTCTCCCTTTTTCTTCATTTATGTGCCTTAATTTGAAGTTATTCTATAAATACGACAACCGGCAAACCGACAGTTAATAATACATAAATAATAATTAGATATCGTTGTGGGTGTTGACTATTTACCGCAATATGGGAGTGGCCTATTTCACTCCCACAGCATTTACATTCTAATATAAATTAAAGCTGAGAACTATTAGTGTCAAAGTAAATCGCAAGATTTTTCCGGCGTGTGAAATTTTTATTATGTGTGGTCAGCTGGTGCCTAACTTACTAGATTAGATCTCACCTTCTGTTGCTGCATGGAATCCCAGCGGTAACCTTTAATAGTGATTTTATACAAGAAATCGTCAGTAGATTTACTGGCGTAGTGAAGAAAGCCGTTGTAGGATAAAGTCCCGGCATTCCGGCATCTCTTAAAGAAGGGGTAATAGATGAGTGGTAATCACACAGTAGCCTATTATTATTATCGTAATGCATGTCCCACTATGTACTTACGGTTTTCTAAGACACCGAATTGTTACATACTTTGTTCAGTAGGATTTCTTTTATATGCTGATAAATTTACTGACACAAAGATGACGTATTTCAAACACTTCGTAAAATCAGACTGAGCCAGGATCCTGGCGGCCAATTTGTACTGTCCGTAACACCTGGTAGAAAAGTCCTTTTTTTCTTGTTGTGGGACTGAAAGATTAATTGTATCGTTCTCATTTTCTTGTTCATGTGTAGAATATTTGCCTAGGCAACCATCTTGAACTGAAATTATCGTCCTATAACTCTACCATCCGACCCACCGTCGGCTTTCCTGCGAATGGTTTTCTGTGGTTTCCAATTTTCACTTCTAGGAAAGTTCCTAATCATCTGCCACAGCCAATTACTTCCACCTTCTTACCCAGTTTCATTCACCATTATTCATTTCATCTTCATTACCTCCTCAATTGAGGGTGGCGTCAGAAAGAGCATCAGGCCGTAAAAACGTGCCATATCATTTCATTTAGGCCCCGTGTCAGGTAACGAGACTGAGGGATAGACGTTTTTTAATTATTATTATTATTATTATCATTATTACTGTTGCTATTATTATTTCAACTCTCACCTAATTTGAATTTTAATCTTGTTAGTATAATAACTTTTGCGGACTATCTACGAATCGTGTTTTTCCATCCCAGAGCTCCTCTGGGTCAAATTTCATCGTCCATTTTGTGACTCAGATATTTATTTCCAAATTTAGAAAGCGTTTGCCACTATCGTAGATTAGTAGAAAGCACGTTGGATAATCAATAATCAACAAAATAAATTTCCCGTGTTTGTAACAAAGCTTTTTATTTAAATACGGTACTTTTTATTTTTGCTTAATGGTACGTGACCGATTAACTATAAATCTTCGCAAGCTCTAATGACATGATTCGTGCAGTAACTGCTTGTATATTACAGTGTACATGAGGATGTGTTTGGAAACGTTAGAGTCAACTTGGTAAATTTCCCAGCGGAACCATTTTATGATTGGTAGTGGGAGGGTTGAGCGGTAGTGATTATTTTAATGGTCGAGCGCTTGCTGAAGTGTTAAAAGTAGGGCGGGAAAATTCGTCTCATAATATTTGCAGCGTTCACCAATTATGTAAGTAAATCTGTTCACGTATTTATCTCTGATTGCCGTTGAAGACATTAACCATTTCACCTTTACTTCTCTCTCTCTCTCTCTCTCTCTCTCTCTCTCTCTCTCTCTCTCTCTTTCTCTCTCTGTTTGTTATTCGGACTAAACTTTTTTTTTTGCTACTGGCCTTATGTCGCACGACACAGATAGGTCTTAAGGCGACGATGGGATAGGCAAGGCCTAGGAGTTTGAAGGAAGCGGCCATGGTTGTAATTAAGGTACAGCCCCAGCATTTGCCTGGCGTGTAAATGGGAAACCACGGAAAACCATCTTCAGGGCTGCCGACAGTGGGAAAGCGTACGGCTTTTAGTGCCGGGAGTGTCCGACGACATGTTCGGCTCGCCAGTTGCAGGTCTTTCTATTTGACTCCCATAGGTGACCTGCGCGTCATTATGATGAGGAAATGATGATGAAGATGACACATACACCCAGCCCCCGTGCCAGAGAAATTAACCAATGGTGGTTAAAATTCCAGATCTTGCCGGGAATCGAACCCGGGACCCCTGTGACCAAAGGCCAGCATGCTAACCATTGAGCCGGACTTCGAACCCACTATCTCCCGGATAAAAGCTCACAGCCGCGCGTGCCTAACCGCACGGCCAACTCACCCGGTCGGACTAAACAGATATAGTTTCTGGATTGACTCGGCTGTAGCACGGAGTCACCCACTGTAAGTAAAATTTCACAGATAATTGCAATGGTGCAATATATTTATACTTATCTACACTTGAGCCAGGAGGTAATTCACTTCTACGCCGTTAGCCTTCTCGCTAATGCTTGGAATGTGGAAGGTATCCAGGATAGCAGCCTTTTAAAACTCTTCGTAAGTAGATGGATGTAGAATGAGTTTGGCTAGTGATTTATATAGAACCTCAGGAAACGCACCAGTACAAGATATAACGATTTGAAATGTGGTTACGGAGTGTTTTCACGGGCGTATTTATGTTACTAGTTCCATGTACACACACATTTTTGTAGATATTGTCTCCAGCTTGCAGATGTTAGGTCACACAATCTCCTGCCCTTTCTCATTTTTCTGCATGGGTTTAATGCCTTACCGACTCAGTTATGATTTTGGCGACGATGGGAAGAAAGTGGCCGTGGGCTTAATTAAGGTACAGTCGCAGTATTTTCCCGGTTTGAAAGTGGAAAACTACAGAGAACCATTTTTACCACATATGCCGACGCTGCGGCTCGAATCCCTGATCTCCCGCATGCAATGTCAAGGCACTCTATGTAAGAAATGCAGTATTCTTAGCATCAACAAATACGACAACGTATCTGTTATTACTGATGGCGACATTATAAGATCTCAGTCCCAATAATGTTATGGGCTTTACTTCCCAATAACTACATTTTTACAGTTTTGGGAGACCCGTAGGTGCCGGGATTTTGTCTCACAAAAGTTCTTTTACGTGCCAGTATATCTACCAACACGACGCTGACGTATTTGAGCACCTTCAAATACCACCGGACTGAGCCAGGATCGAACCTGCCAAGTTGGAGCCACTCAACTCGGCTATCTCCGTCCCAAAGAAACTTGCAGCTTTAGTTTTTAAGCTCTGCTTATGGTTGTTTGTTTTACACTGGAAGAAAAGTTTCTGGTGGAAGAATGTTGCTATTTGATCGTGCCGAAATTTCAAGTCTGAATTCGTTAGAGCAACCTGACATAACGTGAATACTGTTGTCTGTCGACCTGGAATAGTAGTTACAGTTACTTGAGGCATGGTTGAATCACTGAAGACAGATTTCTCGTAGTGTGAATAGATTATTATTATTATTATTATTATTATTATTATTATTGGTCTTGGTGGTTGAAAGTCGCTCTTACTCGGATTTACGGTAACAGTAGGATAGAAAAAGAGCTAGGATTAGCAAGGAAGCAGCTATGGTCGTAATTAATGTACAGGTCCAGCAGGTGCCTGGTGTGATAATGAGTAAGTTCGGAAAACAATAGTTACATTTGGTGATGGTGGAGTATGGACCTACCATCTCTCGAATGCAAGCTAAGAGTTACACAGCCCTTAGAGTACAGCGCAGCCAATTCACCCGGTATCATCATCATCATCATCATCATCATGAGGGCATTACATCTTCACTATGTGAGTCTGCTGTATAAATGGAAGTCCTGCCTCACTATTTATTTCATTGCATGAGCCTCAATAGGACCAAGGTCATTTCAGATTTGTGTGAGACGTAAAGTAGGGCCCACGAGAGTTGAAGTCTGACAGGTGAGCGGCGAAAGCTGTAACTACGAAGTACGCTGCGTTGTCATAGTTACATCCATTTGCGGCCTACCACCCTTTCAGACAGGCTGAGTGTTTAATAAAACATGTAGGCCTAGGCCTAATGCAATTCATTTAGCCTTGACCGGTTCCTAAGCTCGTGTTAATAATTCTAGCATTTAAGACAGAACCCGACATTATCGATATATATAAAATATTTCATAATCACTAACAAAATCATCAGTTTCTGATAATAACCTCAACAAATGCACATGGTGATCACAGAATAGAACAACACTACCTACATTAACAGTTTTTTAATTATTTAACTCCGATTGTTAACGGTACCTGTACAATTCAGGAACAAACTACGGTATAATAAACACAATAGGAAGACGATACTTCATCGAGAAAACAAATCAGTCAGAATATGAATGACAAAAGCGACTGAGAGTAAGCCAATCCACGTGGTGATAGCGTCTTAAAATGTTGCAACTCTGTTATCGTTGCCATAGCAACAGGCCATTTTCGAGCGGCATTAGTCAACTTTATCTCGCCGGTGGCGCTAAACGTCAGACTTCAACTCTCGTGGGCCCTACTGTAGATGATGATTGGAGCCAACTAGACTCTAGCAACCCTTTACACAGATAACCACCCACACTTAGTGACTAAATGACATGCTAGTATTTCATGCAAAGGGTAAAATACAGAAAAAAAACGATAGTATAGAAGAGTTGAGTATCATTTGAATTAACATTGTGGTTTTCATTCGTATTTAGTTAGTATTAAATGGAGTAATACTCATTTAATTGCCTAATACCTAAACTATATAATCTGCGATGAAGTTGCAATAGCGGGAATCACAAGGGTATTTGATATATTTTTTAAATACGATGTGTCCTGATTATGCATCGTATAACGCATTCGTCATGTGTATACCCACCATATATTTTGAATTTAACATTCACACACCAGTGAGTCATACCGGAGTCGGTAAACTGCGCTACTTTCAGCTTTTTATGCCCACCGAGATGGTGCAAAACTGGTCCCCGACATATGTTAAGTGCGCCAAGGTGTTCGCGTAAACTGCGTCACCGACACGCTGCCATTTTCCTTCCTATTTTATACGACTTAGGCCACCGAGCTCGATAGCTGCAGTCGCTTAAGTGCGGCCAGTATCCAGTATTCGGGAGATAGTAGGTTCAAAACCCACTGCCGGCAGCCCTGAAAATGGTTTTTCGTGGTTTCCCATTTTTTTTTGCTAGGGGCTTTACGTCGCACCGACACAGATAGGTCTTATGGCGACGATGGGATAGGAAAGGACTAGGAGCTGGAAGGAAGCGGCCGTGGCCTTAAGTAAGGTACAGCCCCAGCATTTGCCTGGTGTGAAAATGGGAAACCACGGAAAACCATTTTCAGGACTGCCGATAGTGGGATTCGAACCTACTATCTCCCGGATGCAAGCTCACAGCCGCGCGCCTCTACGCGCACGGCCAACTCGCCCGGTGGTTTCCCATTTTAACACCAGGCAAATGCTGGGGCTGTACCTTAAGTAAGGCCATGGCCGCTTCCTTCCCACTCCTAGCCCTTTCCTGTCCCATCGTCGCCGTAAGACCTATCTGTGTCGGTGCGACGTAAAACAACTAGCAAAAACAAAAACAAAAAAAGACTTCGGCCTGGTTACGAAATTGCGTGAATGTTGTCAAAAATCGTTAGATTCAGCATCCTTGTCACATTTAAAATGTTCATTCAGGTAATCTTTGTTACTTTTTAAATCTTTTTTCATACGATGGCTTTTTTCAAACAAAATATTTTCTGTATTGGTTTCTGTACGTGGATATGCTGCCGTCAATTCAAAAGTTTGAAAATGCCTTTATAATTTGGTCTGCAGCAGTCAGTAGGGGAGAAACACACACCTGATCTTCGTGGGAGCTCGTTGGTTGTCCCGCCGAGCAAGCTCGGACAAACAATCTAATACAGCCGGAACTAACGTGATTCACTTGAATATCTGTGACATCTTCCAGCAGTCGTAATACAAGAGCTGATATATTTCTATTTGTTGAAACAAGGTCATCCTTTCCGCCCGTGCTATAACAGTTTAAGAGAATGATTTTAAGGTATAATTTCTCACTCACATATTAATCCAATCGAAACATTATTTTCAATTATTTTATTATTTTATTTATATTAAGTTATTTTAAACACACCCTACAGAAAGAACGACCGTAAAGTCACATCGTTTATAGCGTTAATCTCTAACATGAAAGGCGATCCGGTATAAATGCCGCTGTAGTGACAAAAACGACCTAGGTTGTTCTTAAACAGGTATTCAACCAATTGCATAGCGAGCGGTGGTAATGTCTCTGTTACGCGTCTTCAGTACGTGCGTGCAGTCAAAGGCGCTGTTGTGACATTTAATTGCGCGGGTTTTACGCGTGTGTTTATGAACTAAAATGTGGAGGTCTTCGGAGCATTTTGGAAGTGAAGCGTGGAACGAAAAGAACATTATAGCTTTACCGGGAACCTGTGGAAATATTCGAAAGGAAATACAACACACGACCGAGTGTTTCGAGCCGTGTAGCTGTTAGCTTATATTCTGGATATGATGAGTCCGAACACCAATGTTTATGAAATAACCAATTGGCCTACAGAAGATCCAGTACCACCATCGTTTTCTTCGTTTGATTTCACGTTAATTCATGTTGGTTTCGAAATTTTATCTTTTATCGTAGTACATTTATCGCAGATGGGACCCAAAATATGCCCTTTTAAAATTTTTAAACTTGACATTGTTTCTCAAAAACCCGTCACCTGATCAAATCCAAATTTTAACGCAATATACATTGGAATGTTTTATATATTGTTTATACATTTCAGAATGCTATGTTTCCAAGAGACAATGTTATCAATTTTGTAAGGCAACTTTCTCTCGGCTAGGGATGGTTGAAAAATTGCGTTCTTGGTCGCGTTTTGATCTTCATACAGGGTGGTCGGAGACAACGTGAACTGGCTAGAGAGTTGGTGATAGTAATAAATAATTTGAAGCCGGCCTTAAGCCACGTGCAGATTTGGCACCACCGCTTTGCAAGGCCTATTTGAATTCGCGCTCGAAGCGATGAGTGGTTAACTTCGGTAGCTGATACAGTGATAACGGCGTGAGATGTCGATTTTATTTCAAATTATTAAAAAGTGTGTCCAACCCTCTAACGCTCAAATACACGTTTCACGTAATTTCTGACCACCCTGTAGGCCTATATCGAATGTTTATGCTGTATGACTGTACAGTACTTAAAATAATTTACTTTTGTAACATAAGTTTATATTGGATGGAATGATTCGGATGAGTAGCAGGCCGGTGAAGGGAAAGCCGTGCGACGTTGCCGCGATAGCGTGGGACACCGCACCTTGTGACGCCTCCCTCGTAGTTGAATCTAATGAATACAGGATGAATGCACAGTAACATCTGTTCTGTCGTTTGCTTAAAAGGTCTCCTCCAGCATTTAGTAATTACCTGTGATTTGCATTGGAACAAGTGGTTCCTTTTTTTTTTTTTTTTTTTTGCTATTCGCTTTACGTCGCACTGACACAGATAGGTCGTATGGCGACGATGCGATAGGGAAGGCCTAGGAATGGGAAGGAAGTAGCCGTGGCGTAAGGTACAACCCCAACATTTGCTTGGTGTGAAAATGGAAAACCACGGAAAAAATCTTCAGGCCTGCCGGCAGTGCGATTAGAACCCACTATCTCCCGGATGCAAGCTCACAGCTACGCGACTCTAACCGCACGGCCAACTCTTCCGATACAAATGGTATTAAGAAAGCATGTAAAACATTTTCTAGCCTATCAGCTATTCTCATGAGTGATTTGTGCCTCCAATGGCATCTTTAAAATTATGTTTTTATGTTGTTTTCTTCTTTTTTATTTGTATTGTTTTGTTTTTCTTTGTGTATATCTAATTACAATATAGGTTACATTCGTTTTTGCCAGCTCAATCACTAGAAATATCGTCATCAATTTCTAATTCATGCCAATCGCTTTCAGATTTAGAACTTTCAAGACTGACTACAACTTTAATATCTTCAGGTTGGTAATCCTTTTCCCAATATCTTTTCTTAATTTTTACGGCAGGTTTTGTACATCTTTCCGGAGCTCACTCGTTACGGAGTGTAAGGTTTCTTGGTATAGGTCTCTTGTCACATTTATGCTTTTTCCCTTTTCTTCAGCGTTCACTCAGCTTATTTCTGCATGTTGTTCTTAACAAAGGCCCACATCAGTTCTGCAGCGTTCATTTCTCACTGAGCTACTGACAGCCAGATAAGTTTGTGAATTGTTCTGTTTGTTTTGAGGCGTGCTGAAATGTGATACATGTTAACGTACCAACCTGACCTCTCCGCTACTACCTACCACGTTGTTTTTTTCATTGGTATTTCCTCCTATGAGTCAATGGAATTCCGATGTTGAGATTCAGCACGTCTCAAAGAAAACTGAACAAATCACTAAGAATTAAGACAAGTTGTTGAATTTATCTGGCTGCCAGTAGCTCAAAAACTGCAAAACTAAACCGAGCGAACGCTAAAGAGGAAGGAAAATGCATAAATGTGACAAAAGATCCATGCAAAGAAACCTTACTTTCGTAACGCCTGACCTCTGGTAAAAATATATAAAACACTCCATAGAAATAGGGAAAGAATATTGGGAAAAGACCATCTTCTTAAGAGATTCAAGTGCAACCAGTTGTAGTCGGTCTTAAATGTTCTGATACTGAAAGCAACTGGCATGAATTAGAAATTGATGACGATATTTCTAGTGATTAACTGTCGCTGACTGAAATCAATACATTACAAGTAGTTAGATAATAGTGAAACAAGTGGTATTAAGAGGCCATGACAAACACTTCCCGTCACCTTTTGTCACGAGGGCTTTGGACCTCCAATGGCGGCTTTAAAAAGTCTTGATTTCATGTTGTACCTGGTTTTTATATATTTGTTTTATACTAATCACAGGTAAATGTTAAATACCGGAGGAAACTTTAGCAAACGGCGAAGCAAATTTTACTGTACATGCATCTTGTAATCAGTAGATTCAACTCCGAGCATAGAAAAGTGAATTCATTTACGTATTTCATAGTCATACAGCATAAACATTGAACATGTAACTATTACAACGCGACCAAGAATGCAATTTTACAACGACCCCAATCCGAAAAATTAAAAAAAATACAAAATCGATAATTATTTTCATTGGACATATAACATTCTGAAACTTATAAACTATATGTAAAATATCCTAATGCATACTGTGTTAAAATTTGGATTCGATCAGATGACTGGTTTCTCAGAATCACCTGCAGTAAAAATATTAAAGTATACATTTAAATGTTTAAACTTGCACAACATTCCCTGAAATGAACCAAAGAAAATTATGGCGCTATTGGATTTTCCGAAGGCCTATTGGTTATTTCATGAACAACCTCGAAACTCCAGTAGACATAATATTTTGGTCGACAGCAATTGAGGCCACGGTTGCTTCGTTCCTAGTCCTGTCCTACCGCGTCGTCGCCGTAAGATCTGTCTGAGTCGGTGCGACGTAAAAACAATTGGCAAGAAGAACGATCGTAGGCTCTGCGAGTTTCATCGTCTAGAGGTTTTTTATGTGAAACGTCTTGGGTGTATTATAATTAATGAACAGGTTTGAATTTTTTGAATGTTTATTTTCATGTAAATTTTAATTCGCAGAACCGAGCTCGATAGCTGCAGTCGCTTAAGTGCGGCCAGTATCCAGTAATCGGGAGATCGTGGGTTCGAGCCCCACTGTCGGCAGCCCTGAAGATGGTTTTCCGTGGTTTCCCATTTTCACACCAGGCAAATGCCGGGGCTGTACCTTAATTAAGGCCACGGCCGCTTCCTTCCACTTCCTAGGCCTTTCCCATCCCATCGTCGCCATAAGACATATCTGTGTCGGTGCGACGTAAAGCAAATAGCAAAAAAAAAAAAAAAAATAATAAAAAAATTAATTCGCACAATTCGCAGAATTGTTTTGAACAGAGGCGAGTGATGTGAGAAGTAAGAGATTATTATTTACTACGTTGCTTGTTTTGTAGTTTGTGTTTACAGTACCGTAAGTCAGAAATATGACGCTCTCTTAACCGTATCATCGTTCCGCAGATGTACTTCTGGCCTTGTTCGATCTCTAATAGTCTAGTTTACTCGTGCATACGTTTTCTATCGGATTTTAGCCGTTTACTAGTATGTATATGCTTGTAAAGTGTGACAAAACTGGCCAGTTTTCAGTCACAAAACCTTCAATATTTTCTTCATTTATGCCCACAGACGCATTTTACTTTTTATTCTATTCTCGTATATAACTCGTCCAGATAAATAAAATTAGAGCTCACCTGTCTCTGTGCGACGTGAACATGCCGCGCGGTAGCTGATCATCGACCGCCAAAGCCAGAACGATCTTAAATGGGCGGCCATCTTGTGAATACGTCATGAGCATTACATCAGCGGTTCCCTCTCGTGCATTCGACTTTCTATATTAAAAAGCATGGTGTAAAAAATTAAATAATGTGATTCAAAGTGTAGGATTAGATTTAGTGAATTGAGTTTGAATAAAGTACATGATGGAGAAATTTGATCCCTATCTCATTATCTTCTCATACGCAGCGTGGTTACGTACATTCTCAAAACAGCCGATATAGAAGTGCCGCAAACCCTAATCTGCTCCATGAGGAACCTCTTCATGACGAAAAATCAGTTGAGTACTTTTAAAGTTCAGTAGAATTTGTCAGGCCGTCACTTCGGCTTGTTCTTTTTCGTCCGGCCGGAGGGAAGCGATAGCTTGCCGGCTGAGGCCACAGCCTCGCCTTATCTACGGTTCTCCGTTAATTGGATGACCCTGTATAAACCGTTCCAGTAAATTCATTATTTTTTGAGCGATAGATTAATATCTTTTTGTGTTGTGTGGAAAGCGTCACATCTTTCACCGGAGACGCACGATCACAATTGAATGACTTTCACGATAAACATGACACCATAGCTACTGATAGGGAACCGTGGCTTGATGTGTAGTACAAAGCGAGCTGGTGTTAAAAGCTCCAACCTTTTAAGCTACACAAGGTACAGTAACATGGCACGTTATATTAAATCCTGTATGTTTAAGGTGTGTTGAATAAATAAGTGGTCATCAAATTTAGGAATTAGTTCGGTCGAATGACTAGAAACAAGCGTGGATTTCCATTCCATTTTTATGACACACATATCACAACTTATTACAAACAACTCCTGAAATTTGAAAATGTCAGAAATCTTCATGTAGTAGTCTGGATGGTCCGATCCCTGACTGAGAGTTCTTCCCATATTTTCTTTAAAATTGTACTTATCCTTTCTTCCTTCACCAGCATAATACACGCTCTGTTATCACCCTCTGAAGGGAGGTTAGGCAAAGTAGGTGGTACTGTAGGATCGATTATTATGTCATGATGAGTGTAGAGGTTATTCGCGGAAAATTCTCCGATAGCTGAGTTTTGAAGTATGTAGTAGTTTGTATTAGTATGTGGTAAGTGCGTCACACGTCAAAACGTGACCGCGCCAGTCGAATAAATGATCAAAATAATGATATCAGAAATATGCATTGTAGTTGTGAGTGTTCGATGATTCTTAAAGGGACGTTGAGTTTGATACCATTACGTTTCAAAAATTGTTTACATACATACATACATACATACATGCACGCACGCAACATCACTGGAACTGTTAGGTCGTGATAACGTAGGGACGTCGCCACTAAGTTAATACCAATACTGCCGCGGTTCAAATCCTAGCCAAGGAATGCGGGATTTTAGAAATGAAATATCACGTCCGCGCGGTTCGGACCCCAGGTTAAATTAAATTTAGCTGGTCATATGCCTCCTCTATTCGTACATTTATTGCGACAAGCACTAGATTATGGAACTTAGTTCCACGTAACATCCGCAGGTCGTACTCTTTAGAGTCATTAAAGTCTTCGTACGGAAAGTACCTCTTAGATGGACGAACCAACGGTGTGAACCGTGATGTAGAGTGTGTGTGCGTATGTGCGTGTATGTGATTTTTTTTGCAAGTGGCTTTACGTCACACCGACATAGATAGGTCTTATGGCGATGATGGGATAGGAAAGGGCTAGGAGTTAGAAGGAAGTGGCCGTGGGCTTAATTAAGGTATAGCCCAAGCATTTGCCTTGTGTGGAAATGGGAAACCACTGAAAACCATCTTCAGGGCTGCCGAGAGTGGGATTCGGACCCACTATATCCCGGATGCAAGCTCACAGCCGCGCACTTCTAACCGCACGGCCAACTCCCCCAGTGTGTATGTGAATTAGGTCATTAATATCAGTATAGTAGTAGTTTGACTAATTATATGTACATATTACTTAATAACGGTTCTCTTGTTGCATATTTTTCACAAGTTTTACTGTTCTGTAATGTTTTTATTAATAAGTTAATACATAAATCATTAAAATAAACAAATACATAAATAAATAAATAAATAAATAAATAAATAAATAAATAAAAAATATGGGTAAATAAATACTATAAAGTGTACTGAAAAGCCACCTGGCGGTGCAATCATTAATACTGCAAAATTTAGTACAGGAATAAGTGTATAAACTAACGCACTTCTCATCGGGTCACTGGATAAATTAGTTCGATACAAATTGCATTAGGCACTATGTATTTATCATTTGGATTTTTCTATTCAGTTTAGAATATACATGAAAATATACGCGAGGATAGATAGATAGATTGATTGATTAATTGAGTGATTGATTGATTGATTGATTGATTGATTGATTGATTGATTGATTGATTGATTGATTGATTGATTGATTGATTGATTGATTGATTGATTGATTGATTGATTGAGTTTTTTTATTCTGGCAATGTTAAACCCATATCGTCTTCTCTTGTAATGTATTGCTACATCCTATATTTACAAACACCGTAATAAATATTACTAATTAAATAGAGTAAGCGGTAGTACATAACCGATTTTCACATAGAATAAATGATATTAACTTGATATATTATATATGCTACGGGCCGCGTAGCTGTGAGCTTGCATCGGCAGGCCTGAAGATAGTTTTCCGTGGTTTCTATTTTCACTCTAGGAAAAGTTTGGGGCTGTACCTTCATTAAAGTTATGGCCTCCATTCCTGACATTTTCCTGTCCAATCGTCACCGAAAACCTAATCTGGGTTAGTGTGACGTTAAAACCACCAGATTAAAAAAGGAATAACATGTAAATAAATTAAGAAATTCAGTTAATTTTACCGAATGAGATGACCGTGGGGTTCGGGTCGCATAGCTGTAAGCTTGCAATCGGGAGATGATGGGTTCGAAACCCAGTGTTGGTAGCCCTGAAAACGCTTTCCCGTTGTTTTCCATTTCACACCAGGCTGTACCTTAGTTAAGGACACGGCCGATACCATTCCAATCCTATCACTTTCCAATCTTTGCGTCGCCGAAAACTTTCGACTTTCGTGCGACATTACACCACTAGCGAAAAATATAAATAACGTTTAAATATTTGGGATACGTAGCCTACACATACAATAAGATCCCATACAAAATATTAATTTGTAGGTATGAAGTTAAGATGAATGAGTGAGGAAAATTGTAACAATTTGTAAGTTCACTTACCACACAAGACAGCCATACAGCTGCCCTAATAATATCAGTATTTCATTCCACTCACGGGTTGTGAAAACAGTGAGGGACATGACATACGTGGTAGCTCTGAAGGGAGGTTAGGCAAAGTAGGTGGTACTGTAGGATCGATTATTATGTCATGATGAGTGTAGAGGTTATTCGCGGAAAATTCTCCGATAGCTGAGTTGTGAAGTATGTAGTAGTTTGTATTAGTATGTGGTAAGTGCGTCACACGTCAAAACGTGACCGCGCCAGTCGAATAAATGATCAAAATAATTATATCAGAAATATGCATTGTAGTTGTGAGTGTTCGATGATTCTTAAAGGGACGTTGAGTTTGATACCATTACGTTTCAAAAATTGTTTACATACATACATGCACGCACGCAACATCACTGGAACTGTTAGGTCGTGATAACGTAGGGACGTCGCCACTAAGTTAATACCAATACTGCCGCGGTTCAAATCCTAGCCAAGGAATGTGGGATTTTAGAAATGAAATATCACGTCCGCGCGGTTCGGACCCCAGGTTAAATTAGAGAGCCCGTCACTGTGATTAGGATATCCACATTCACGTGAAAATGCAAGTTTACTTTTTCTTTCCGTCGTACACCGTTATACTGCATAGCATTCATTTGGCTAGTCTGTAAACGAACTAAGTGCTTCCATTAGCCTCAATTAGGCTCGGCTCACTGAATGATCAGCATGCTGATTTTCCGTTCAGAGGGCCCTGATTTCGATTCCCGGCCAGATCGAGGGTTTTAACTGGTAATGGTTAATTCCTTTGGCTTGAATACTGGGTGTTTGTATTCTTCTCAGTATACTTATCTTCATCTGCATGCGATACACCACAACATAAACACGCGAAGTGTGAATAATTTGTTGGCGTCAGGAAGGGCATTTGGCCGTAAATCAGGGCCAAATCCACGCCCATGGCAACCCCATTACGTTGAAAAAATGGTTAGTAATAAGAAGAAGAACCGATCGAGCGGCTACGCGGTTTGATTCACGTAGGTGTCAACTTGTTTTCGGAAAACGGGCAGTTCGAACTCGAATGTCGACAGCTCTGAAGATGGATTTCTGTAGTTTCCTATTTTAACACAAGGCAAATGCAGGGAATGTACCTTAATTCATACTATGGACACTTTCTTCCCAGGCCTCCTGTGTGAGAGGGGCGCAGATGAAGAATAAACCCACGGTGTCCCCTGCCTGTCGTAAGAGGTGACTAAAAGGGGCGTACCAAGGGATGATTGAATTATAACTATGAAACTACTTGTAATTAGTACCATCACGCGGGGAACACCATGGGTCGCCTTTACTTGCGAGTAATACTACTGTGTTAGGTACACAGTAGGTTTGTGATTTGTAGTAGCAGAAGAGAGCGGTTCATTGTGGGTTCCAGTGCCTGTGATCAGAACCACTATGTGCGAAATATCACGGGCATATGTTGCCTGTGATTTGTACATGCAAGCACAGAAATGGTGTCCCGACGTAAACAATCAACACTGCCCCACTCCAGTACTGAAAGGTGGCGAGGGAGTGAAGGGGTAGTGTCGAAGGCCACTCCAGTACCGAGAAAGAGGGGAGAGAGTGAACGGGTAGTGCTGAAGGCAGGGTGTGTGTATTGCTATACATCCACCACTGTGCCCATTTCAATCACAACAGTCTTGTAGCGGCTGTCTACCTGCAGCAATGCGTTAAGCGTGGAGGTGGGGGTATACCATGCTTTGTTTATACCCGGACACCATTTCTGTGCTCGCATGTACCACTATATGAGCGACACCGTTGGTCTGCGTTGCCTGTGATTTGTACCCGCTATGTGAGGAACGCCATGGTATAATACGAGTCCCTGTGATTAGTACACATATTGGAGGTGCACCATAAGTTTGCATTGCCTACGAATGGCGCTATTATGTGAGAAACACCATAGGTCTGCGTTACCTGTGCGACGTACAATACTTGTGAGTAGTAGGCCTACCATAAATGTTTGGAACACGGTGAGTTTACTGTACGCTACTTTTGATTAGTACTGCAACTTGAGAAATACCATTGTTCCACTTTATTGGCGATAGTTACCATTATGATGGGCGTTGACCTGGATATTGAACCCCTTTAGGTCACAAATATCATCGATTTGGAAGCAGTCCCTTGGTTAGTAATATAGTTTCTGGGAAGGTGAGGCATTGCGGGTCGGATCCACCGATTGTTTTAAATTCATATTAATCCATTCATTCTTCATCATAACGTTTTGAATTCTGGTCAGCGGATGAATTTTGAACTTTTAAATTGTCATTGCATTTCGTCTCATTTCGTACCAATAGGGGCCGATGATCTAGATGTTAGGCCCCTTTGAACAACAAGTATTGAACCCTTTAGGTCCTTATTGAGGGATACCTACCTTCCTTACCTATCAGCAAAGTTCATGAGATCTGTCTCTTGGGTCGTTTCGGGTTCTTCGTCACTTGCTGAGGTAAAGGTAGGGTTCATTAATTCTAATCTATCTACTGGAATGAAAGGTCTGTTTAAAAGATTCCTATTTATTCAGGAAATTCTGAAGCAATCTGTCACTGGTATCATAGAAGTCAACTGTATCCACTGGACACCACAATCATTTTTACATAATGGTCAGAACACTGGTGTGAGACTTTAACGTAGTTGCCTGATGGGCATTCTTACTAGAAACCATTGTCTCAATTATTAATCATTTAAGAAAGGAAAGTCTGGAAATCCTTAAATTCGGCTTCCATGTGAGATCACATGTACCATCATAGTGATTCGTTATGGTCCAGCCCCCGTAACACGAACTCTGGACTCTGGTTATAATTAAGGCCGTCCAATCGGTGTGTGCCACACAGTGGTTCTACGGCATGGACCCTTAATTGAATCGATGTGACCTGCGTCTATGTCATGGACCGACATCTAATCTTCTAAGTTACTTTAAAGTCATTGTGGATGATGACCGCAAGGAAATGATGCTACAATGGCATATGGCCCTAATCTAAGTCACTGAGGTTGATGACCCCCTGACCATCCAAGTTTCTAAGCTGAAGGCTAAACACAATTAAGTTACATCGGTTGATGACCAAAGTTCCACTTTACTATCCCCAGCACATTCATTGCTCAACCAATCAAAGTTCAATAATTACAACAACAGCAATGCTCACAAACTTTGTGGCAGAAAAATCCATTTCCTTCGGATATGTCCCTTTTATCTTTACTTTATTTTTTAATATTCCCCAGACAACAAATTAAAATTTCCAGAATGCATCTCCAAGTTATTCGCTTGATTAAAGTTATTTCAAAATGCGGCTTCGCTGAATTTAATAATTTAATAAATTTAAATGATTTATCGAAATGTTAAACAACAGTAAATTTTATCTCCGCGGACTCTGGTTTCTTCACAACTTTCTACGCAGCTGTGATGTGAATTCAATATTGCGATGTTTATCTGGCTGGAAAAGAATTTGTTACATCATTCATGTCCAGCTATATATATCTCGTATCGTGATATCACACTTTAAAATCTAATCTAATCCTAACCGTTATTAACACTTGGATATCCTAATAATCTACGTACAAACCAAACAACTCGCCATATAATTACGATGTCATATCTCGTCATTACCATTATGAAATTTTGCACACCCCTCACAGACAAACCGATCAATCACGACCATCGCTCTATATTTTGGATAACCCTGAAATTGGGTTACTCTGTTCCTTATACTCAAAGTTCGTGATTTCAAATGTTCATTACGTCCCCAATTACAGTAATTCACAATACTTAGATCATTACCGGCTATGAAATTTCAACTAAATCCAGCATTTTAACGTTTCCCTGGCCGAGAATACAGTCTCAATACCAAGCCTGTCCCGTTAGATAGCTGAGGTGTCTCATCCCCCTCGCTCGCTTGGCAGTTACAGGAACCACCTGGTTTATTCACAGTTGACTGACTTCTCAAAATGTTCCCTTTAAACTCTGCCGACATAATTAAACAAATACGATATTCTAACCAACAAAATGCACAGATTATGCTTCAAGATGCCCACACTAATTATACGCGTCGCCAATTGATACCGCTATAGATTTCTATGATTTTCTTTCCATTCCCAACATTATAAAATATTCCTCGGGCTATCATATCCCGGCTTCAATGACAGGACTCTAACCTGATTCGCACATCTCATCTCAACTCATATAAAACATTCCTCGGGCTTCAGTGTCCCGGCTTCAATGACAGGTCCAACCTGATTCACAAAACTAACCTCTGTTTCCCAGCTCCACAATTATCATCGACAAAGAACTGGAATAAAATCCTCACTAGAAATTCCGACATCTAATATCGCACAATGCATTACTCATGAATAACTTTGCATAAATGATATCGTATTTAATAACTTGATTTTTACGAGAAATGACTGAACATTCTACTAGATCTTTTTATTGTCAGTCAGACATAGTTTAAAATGGGCATTAAAAAAAAGAACGTTTCTCTCCGTGACCAAATTCATCTCCCTTGGCTCTCACCCGACAGCGCGCTTCCACTCGATTGAAAATGAGTAACCATGGATTATTATTATTAACGTCAAATTGCAGACAGAAGAATTTTACATCGAATGAACATCTTACTTCGACATCACAAAATACAGGCAGTACACTCACACGGATGACGATCTACATTGGACGTGATATCACTTCGGAACCCTATTCAATAACTTTTTACAACATTATATGGCACTCGCAAGACTTCAAAAATTTATCCAAGTGGAAAATAAAACAAATGACTCTTTTAGTCGTACTCTCACATTTACAAAACTTAGTAGGGCGACCACTGCGTCGTATATCCCCATTCAAATACACTTTAAGAAATCACGAGACGAGATATAAGAGGCAGTAAGATGGGAAGTCACCTACCTCATGTCCTCATGCCAGTATTCGTCTTAGGGCTCACCTGTGACCCTGGCATTTTATTTAGCCATCTTTACATTCATGGCTGTACATCTCATTATGTTTCTTCAGGTTTCCTGGAATAAAGCATAAAAAAAAAAGAAAATACCCTTCACTTGATTGCTTGAACGCACACGATGGATTATAATTACTCCCGCACACGAATTACTTAATCACATTAGAATATTTCAGTACTTTGACCGTCCTATCTGGTACAGTTATTTCACTCAAGAAAACTATCTCCTCATGGAGTCAAGACTTAGCCGCAATGGCTAAAATCTGCAATCGAACTCAGTCTACTTTCGTTGGTTTGATTTCGCAGAGCAGCTCAACAATTTTTCGTCCGCTTTGTATCACAAATGCCGGAGAAGGAAACTTCGTCATGGCGTCCCTTCATATTTATAGCAGTTACCCCCTCTCTTCGGATCTCTCCCTTTGCCGCCAAGAAAATTCCTATAAATTTTCTGACTTACCTAAACTGCAATTTCAAGAGTTTTGAAAGTGACTACATGCTTGCTACATTTCTGGCGGTAGTGTTCATGGACATTTAAAAATTTTACGGGTTCGATTTGTGAGATGATTGACCTCCTTTGATAGGCACTATATTTTTTTGACTTGGCGTGGTCACGCCATGTACATGCGCTTTGAAATAGTTCATAAAAATTACTTGAGATTCTTCCGCCGTCGACACGTGTGGTTGACGTCACGTACCCCAGAGCGTGGGACCGAAGGTAATCACCCCCTCGTCACGTGTCAAATCCATGCTATCAAGAATCCAACTTTTAATTATTTTGTTACATTATGCATAATGTTCTTAGGGCACAAAGGTCATGGGTTTAGTATCATCATAATCATCTTTCTTCCCAGTCCTACTCCATCGTCGTCATAAAATCTGTTTGTGTCGGTTTGGCGTAAAGCAAAATACCAAAATATATCAACAGATGAATGAGATTAGTTTCTATTTATAGCTAGCTGTGTCTCCATATCTTTCTACTTTTAAAATGTTTGTATCATTAAATACGGAATCGAGTCATTTTCTCATAATTCTTCTGTCAGAACTCCACGGTCGAGTTTCCATGGTCTCCTAAACAATCTACTCTCGATCTCACTCCCGAAGTTGCCTTACACGCACTCATAAAATTGGTTCAGCCATTACTAACTTAGACTTATTAATAATTAATTAATGTTATTTGTTTTACGTCCCACTAACTACTTTTTTACGGTTTTCGGAGACGCCGAGGTGCCGGAATTTAGTCCCGCAGGAGTTCTTTCACGTGCCAGGAAATCTACCGACACGAGGCTGACGTATTTGAGCACCTTCAAATACCGCCGGACTGAGCCAGGATCGAACCTGCCAAGTTGGGGTCAGAAGGCCAGCGCCTCAACCGTCTGAGCCACTCAGCCCGGCTAGACTTATTAAGAACACTCTCTTGTTAATATTGAGAATACCGCAGAATTACTTTGAGCCTTGGAACTTGAAAATAGGTGCAGCGAGTGAGGTATGAAAATTAGGATTTCCAAGATCAAAGCGAAGTCAGTTGGGAAAAAACTTAGGAGGATCGAGTGTCAAGTAAGAACTACCAAACTGGAGTAGGTAGATCATTTTTAAGTGAGGACGTGTGTTCTCCAGGATGATAGTACAATATCAGAAGTGAAATCACGGTGTAACAAGGCAAAATTCAGTGTACTTGCAGTTGCTGTCGAAATTATTGGACGGAATTATATCTTCACAGGTCTGTTATCAGCCCTACTTTGCTGTACGGTAATGAAAGCTGTGTTTACTCAGGGTATCAGTCACTTTTGTGGGTGTGTGAAGTCTTACTGTTTATGGAGTATG
Source organism: Anabrus simplex (assembly GCF_040414725.1). Lineage (NCBI taxonomy): Eukaryota > Metazoa > Arthropoda > Insecta > Orthoptera > Tettigoniidae > Anabrus > Anabrus simplex. Next base: position 308,944,987 of record NC_090265.1, on the reverse strand, counting down.
CACCTATTTATTCACCTGCAGAAAATAACCGCGGTATTAATTAAGGTTCAGCCCTTGAATTTGCCTTGTGTGAAAATGAGAAACAACGGAAAACTATCTTCAGAGCTGCCGACAGCGGGATTAGAACCCACTATCTCCTGAATATAGACAGCTACGTGAACCAAACCGCTTAGCCACTACAGAGAACCCACTTAAAGTAGGTGTGTAGGTGTTCTTGTGTGATACGTGGAACTTGTAATAGACATGAAGGTAGCGAGAATAATTCCCGGTACAAACCAGTGGTAACATTAGCAAGAGGTTACTTGAAATAAAAATATTAGGACCAGTCTTCATGGATGAAGCTTTGCTTTTTCTTTTTTCTTTTTTTCGATTTTTGGTGGTGTATCATAAGAATCAGATGCAGGAGGATAGGTATAATAATAATTTCGTGCAGCCCTTGTAAGGCAGACTCTCCGATTTAATTTAATTTCGTACAGCCGTACTAGCCGTGTGCAGCCCTTGAGGGTGGGCGGCATCTGCCGTGTGTAGATAACTGCGTGTTATTGTGGTGGAGGATAGTGTTATGTATGGTGTGTGAGTTGCAGGTGTGTTAGGGACTGCACAAACACCCAGCCCCCGGGCCACTGGAATTAACCAATGAAGGTTAAAATCCCCGACCCGGCCGGGAATCGAACCCAGGACCCTCTGAACCAAAGGCCAGTACGCTGACCATTCAGCCAACGAGTCGGACAGGAGGATAGGTTATATGGAAGAATAATACCTACAACCATGGACTGTAAGAGAAGCAGAGGGAGACCAAGACAACAATGGTTAGACTGGCTCTTAATGTTGTCAAGACAAGAGTGTAGAACTAAAGGAAGTCGCGGAGCTAGTAGCAGATATACCGGGTGTCCAGAATTAAAGTTATGGTATTCAGCGCAATACAGCACGGGCTGCAATGATTGTAGGAGTCTTAAATTTCGTAGATATACTAGCTAATAAATGCGATCGCGATTTATGCCACAAAAATTATTAGTTCAACGTTTTGACACCAGGCGAAAATACGGCGCTGTAAGTGGTCAGAACGTGCAATATTCCATCTCTGACATCAAAATGTTGTTCCGGTAGAACTGCGTTGTCAGTTCCTTGGTGACGCATGTCGACTCCTTTTGTGAAGGGATTCTTCGTTGTAATGTAAGAAAGTTGAACTTTTCCGCGTGAATCGTAATGCTTTTTGGGAAGAGAGACCGTGCACTACTAGTAAAGTGGTTTTATCAGAACGGCAGCAATAGTAACGGTGCATTGCGGGAATATCGCCGACAGAAACAGCAGAGAAGAGGTCGCATGACAATAAAATTAATAGGCTGAAGAAAATTATTACGTAATTTGAGGAAACAGGTGAATTAGATGTCGCACCAGGGAAAGGACGGCAGTCCACCCCCATGGATGTTGTTGATGAAGTTGCTGTAGCTATAGCAGACCGCGCAGCACATTCTCCCAATCCTGTAACCAGAGCTCGAGCTCTGTCACGTGAATTGTCGCTACCCCGGTCAACAGTTCACAAGTTTTTGCGGCGCATTTTACACTGTTATCCCTACAGCATACTGTTCACAAATTAAAACCCCAAGATGTTGCACAACGCCGTGACTTAGCCCTTTGGTTTCTGGCGTGCGCGAAAGTGGGTAATACTGTATGTAGCCGGGGAATATTCTGTGGACAAACGAGGCGCATTTTACTCTGTAGGGTACAGTGAATGCACAGAACTGTCGCATATGGGGTTCGACTCCTCCAAACGTTGTGCAGGAACAACCATTGCATTCAGCTTATGTGACTGTCTTGTGCGGTTTAACAAGCTCCTTCATTCTCGGTCCGTTTTTCTTTGAGGAAGATAACCACTCGTGGGCCTGTTAGAGACCTCCTTATGCAACACATGATTCCAGATTTGCACAAACGCAACTGTGACCACACCGTTATTTTCATGCAATATAGGGCAACACCACATATTGCTCGCCAGGTGAATGAATTGCTTCGAGAAACTTTCACTAGCGACCGCACTATCGCTAGGCATTTTCCAAATGTGTGGCCTTCGAGGTCCCCCGACCTTAATCCATGTGACTTCTGGTTGTGGGGATAATTGAATGATTGTCTATCAGCGACATGTCGCTTTGATTACACCCGATATGCTGCAGGTAACTGTCGACCATGCCGTGTTACGGATGCAGCATGTTTCTAAGCTCGGAGGCCATATTGAACAGTGTTTGTAACCATAAATGCTAATGAACATCCCAGGACCACCGTTAACATTTGTGGTTGATCTTTAATGCTTTATTTCTGTGACCCCTACCATTGCTTACAGCGCCATATTTTCGCCTATTGGCAAAACTGGGAACAAACTATTTTTGCGGCATAATTCGCGAGCGCATTGATTAGTTAGCATATCTATGGAATTTCAAACTCCCATGATCACTACAGCCATTGCTGTACCGCGCTGGAAACCATAACTTTAATGGTGAACATCTGGTATTATTGTGTAGGTGCACAGTTATTTGACAAAGGACTGATAAATAAACGTTGAAAGGTCTAACACACGGTTATAAAGATGTACGAATAACTTGCGTAAGATTAGTCATACTTTCAACATTAACTTTTGTCTTCCGCTGTCATGAGCAGTCCTTAGTAATTCCCGTGAATATTTGAGTAGTTTATTTGATTTAAGCACTCAATTTCTATGCCCAAAGTACCGACTGGCCTTCCAGAGTGTTTTAATACGATGAACCCGTGTCAGCGGATATACTGAACCTCTTCCCAACACTCTAGAGACTTTTGAAATCCATGGCAATGGAACGGAAGTTAAACAATAGCATTACCGAGCTCGATAGCTGCAGTCGCTTAATTGCGGTCAGTGTCCAGTGTTCGGGAGATAGTGGGATCGAACCCCACTGTCGGCAGCCCTGAAGATGGTTTTCCATTTTCACACCAGGCAAATGCTGGGGCTGTACCTTAATTAAGGCCACGGCCGCTTCCTTCCCACTTCCAGCCCTCTCCCGTCCCATCGATCGTCGCCATAAGACCTATCTGTGTCGGTGCGAAGTAAAACAAATAGCAAAAAAAAAAAAAAAAAAACACAATAGCATTAATTTTATTTATAAATGTCAGTGCCAACTGTTATTAGTGAATGTACAAGGGGAGGACCACGTGGTACTACTAGCAGGGAAGACCCTTGGTAAAAGAAAACTCAACCGAATAAAAATAGGCCGTCACGAAAGAAGACTTTCTTACAAAATCTTCTCGTTTGAAATCGGCTTTGGTACTGCAGTTTAAGAACGGTGATGTCACAATGCACGCACCCAGACAGTCTTGATCCAATACTCTAGCATACTGTATATTGGCAGTGTTAGCGCAGTGAGCGTTCGCAACAGCGGCAGCCCGTTCAAATGGGGCAGGGATCGTTCAGGACAGGTGTTCACCATTTTACAGAACCAGGGACGCACATTGATGTTGTCTGGATAATTACGTGCCTTTAGGAATAACCAGTCGATATATTTAGTTTAAACACTATTCTCTGTTAAGGCTGTATTGCAGCCCTTCCAGTGTCATGACCGAGCAACCGCCACTGGTAAGTACTGTAGATTGCGACAAATTGTGTTCTCTCACCATTTTTTCACTTAAAAGTATAAACATGTGGACTTGAACACTGGATAGTTAAAAGCCGCGGAGTTATCTAGTCAGCCGGGCTGACCAGCTCAGATGGTGGAGCGTAGTGTTCCTGAGCCCAATTTGTCAGGTTCGATACTGGCTCAGTCCGGTGTTAATTGAATGTGCTCAAATACGGCAGCTTCATGTCCGTAGATTTACTGGCACGTTAAAGAACTGCTGTGGGACTAAATTCCGGTACCTCGGTGTCTCCGAAACCGTGAAAAGTCGTTTGTAAGGCGTTAAATTATTATTATTATCTAGTCTGATAGTAGAACCCGCGCGAAGTGCAGCTTTCCAGGCGATGAAAACCTTATCACTTCACAAGGCACATCTATTTCAGCAAGTTACCCATTAACTTCTTACCAGCAATGAAATGAAATGCCGTATGACCTCCGGAAAGGCGTGGTGCGGGTCTTTGGATTTGACCCGTAGGCGACCTGCGCGTCGTGATGAGGATGAAATGACGAGGAAGACATCCAGTCCCCGTGCTAGGGGAATTAACCAATTATGGTTAAAATAGTCTACCCTGCCGGGAATCGAACCCTGGACGCCTGTGACCAAAGGACAGCACGTTAACCATTTAACCATAGAGCCGGATGCTTATCACCAGTGTGGTAGCGCTTTGAACTCCGACTGTAGTTTAATGGAGCTTTACAAATGAAATGACTTCGGATTTCACTTACAAACTGTATTTCCTGTGCTTTTTAACCACGCCGTGGCGGACCGAGTGGCTCAGACGGTTGAGGCGCTGGTCTTCTCATCCCAACATCGTAGGTTCGATCCTGGCTCAGTCCTGTGGTATTTGAAGGTGCTAAATACGTCAGCCTCGTGTCGGTAGATTTACTGGCACTTAAACGAACTCCTGCGAGACAAAATTCAGGGACCTTGGTGTCTTCGGAACCCGTCAGAAGTAGTTACGGGAACGTCAATACATTAACAAAAACACACCGTTAACGGTCATGTATTTCTTAGTTCAGTTACGAAATAATATTGTTAGAGTGATTGTCGAAGTCATTTATAGAACTAAAGTAGGCCTATATCTTCACTATCCTATTTTAGTAACAGCTTTATTTTCTGACTTTGATGCAGCGTTTTCGACTGTAGGAAATCTAGTGAATGTGTGAAATTTGTGATTATGTTGGATGGATGCGTATATTTTTCATACAGGCTAACTGGAGTAAATTTGAGAATTTCTGTGGTTGACCTGTCCAATCGTGAGAGAAATACATTACGTAAATGATGAAATTCGACTCATACTTCTTGGGAATCCCCGATTATTCTTCGCTGTGGAAAAAATTAAGAATACCTTAATATTCTAATAATATCCTAAAACAGGAACAGTGTAAGTTTAATATCTCAAGATACTGGTCCCTAGAGAAATGCAGTTTGTGCTGTATAGAAGAAACTTTCCTCTCTTGCTCAGGAAAATGTTCACTCTCACAAACTTTCCGCATCACATTCCTGAATATATTATTGCATTAGAAATTCCTAGTGCAGAAACTTTCCTAGACTACTGTAACTACAACAGTCTCCTGAGTTTAAAGGAATATTATATAGTCATTATCTTCCTCTCGTACACATTGCCGCAGTTTGGACGGGAAATTCGGTAGAATGAGTACGACAGGGTACAGAATTTATTTATTTATTTATTTTATTTTTTTTGTGAGAAGACTGTGGCGTGGTTTTAAGCATGTTCAGTGACGTCGCGTCTTATGTCGCATGTCATCATTGGGGCTTTTGTTCCAGATTGAAGGTTAGGAGAAGAAAGTATGAAAACGCGGGAAACGTATATTTTCATGGTAGGCGTCAGTGGCGAAAACACATTCGCTGTGGCGTCCGGGTGCCCGGGATTTCTGCACTCCTGGAGTAGCCTACTGTACGCCGTCTGCAAATCTGTAGCTTGAATCGCGAAAGCAATAGCGGTCGTCCTGAACATGATCTTGAGCCAGGATTCCAAATGATCACTCGAATCTAGGTCGGTGTCTTATTCCAAGTCCCTGCGAAACTGTTCTACTGCTAATTCATATCAATATATATATATATATATATATATATATATATATATATATATATATATATAAGATTCCTAGATTTATATATGCATTTCCTGTCCAGGCCACAATTATTGTTATTATTATTATTATTATTATTATTATTATTATTATTATTATTATTATTATTCCTAATTAGACCATTTTCGATTTCATTCTGGCCGACCTACAGTTAGTTATATGTTTAGGGCGCTCGTGTCCTGTACGTAAACGATACGAAATAGAATTCTAGCAGTCGGTTGGAATTTAAGAATGCCTGAATGTGAGAGACCCTTGTTAAATTTCGTGGCAGATTTAGTACAGTGAATGTTGGTGAATAAAAACCCGACAACAGTTCAAGGGATGGTGAACAGATAACATTAATTTATTCTTTCTGTCATCATTCTTGAACGATAACATAGGTCATTAGAGGAAAGTTCACACATAAGTAAACAGAGTGATCGTTAACATCAATAAGGAATCATCATCATCATCATCATCATCATCATCATCATCATCTGTTTACCCTCCAGGTTCGGTTTTTCCCTCAGACTTAGCGAGGGATCCCACCTCTACCGCCGCAAGGGCAGTGTCCTGGAGCTTCAGACTCTTGGTCGGGGGATACAACTGGGGAGTATGACCAGTACCTCGCCCAGGCGGCCTCACCTGCTATGCTGAACAGGGGCCTTGTGGAGGGATGGGAAGATTGGAAGGGATAGGCAAGGAAGAGGGAAGGAAGCGGCCGTGGCCTTAAGTTAGGTACCATCCCGGCATTCGCCTGGAGGAGGTGGGAAACCACGGAAAACCACTTCGAGGATGGCTGAGGTGGGAATCGAACCCACCTCTACTCAGTTGACCTCCCGAGGCTGAGTGGACCCCTTTCCAGCCCTCGTACCACTTTTCAAATTTCGTGGCAGAGCCGGGAATCGAACCCGGGCCTCCGGGGGTGGCAGCTAATCACGCTAACTACTACACCACAGAGGCGGACATAAGGAATGATGAGAAACAAAACTTGTATTTAATTTTACCATTAATTTTTAGTGATTCTTCAATGAGTATTGTACGCAATTATGGGTTGATGAGAAATATGCTGAGCGTAGAGAATCGCTCAACTAATGTGTTTGTGTTTCTCATCAATATGTAGTCCGGCTCCACGGCTAAATGGTTAGCGTGCTGGCCTTTGTCTACAGGGTTCCCGGGTTCGATTTCCGGCAGGGTCGGGAATTTTAACCTTAATTGGTTAATTTCGCTGGCACGGGGGCTGGGTGTATGTGTCGTCTTCATCATCATTTCATCCTCATCATGACGCGCAGGTCACCTACGGGTGTCAAATCGAAAGACCTCCAACAGGCGAGCCGAACTTGTCCTCGGACACTCCCGGCATTAAAAGCCATACGCCATTTCATTTCATCAAAATGTACGCTAACGTTTTCTTCGACACAGTTTCTTTTCCTTTTTTAACAATTTTAGCACAAGATAAGTCTTATAGCGGCGACAATAGGATAGGAAGGGCCTAGGAGTGGGAAGGAAGCGTCTGTGGCCTTAAGGTACAGACCCAGCATTTGACTGGGGTGAAAATGGGAAACCACTGAAAACCATCTATAGGGTTGCCGACAGTGGGCTCGAATCCACTATCTCCCGGATGCAAGTTCACAGCTGCGCGCCACTAACCGCACGGCCAACTCGCCCGGTCGACACTGTTTAGAGACTAGTGTAAAACATGCCATACTTTTTATTTCCATCACCAATGAAATAGTTGAAGCTTTACTAATTTCTTACGTCCAATTGAAATGAGAACTGAATTGAAGTAAATTGGTCTGTATTGAATTTCTGTAGGTTACAGTAACCAAGACTGAAAAATCTCTTTATACAGCATCTACATAAAAAAATTATACAGATACAAGTATATATTAACGTACTTGAACTTAAAGCATATTTATATTACGATTGTCATCATCATCATCATCTGTTTACCCTCCAGGTTCGACTTTTCACTCGGACTCAGCGAGGGATCCCACCTCTACCACCTCAAGGGCAGTGTCCTGGAGCTTCAGACTCTTGGTCGGGGGATACAACAGGAGAGAATGACCAGTACCTCTCCCAGGCGGCCTCACCTGCTATGCTGAACAGGGGCCTTGTGGAGGGATGGGAAGATTGGAAGGGATAGACAAGGAAGAGGGAAGGAAGCGGCCGTGGCCTTAAGTCAGGTACCATCCCGGCATTCGCCTGGAGGAGAAGTGGGAAACCACGGAAAACCACTTCGAGGATGGCTGAGGTGGGAATCGAACCCACCTCTACTCAGTTGACCTCCCGAGGCTGAGTGGACCCCGTTCCAGCCCTCGTACCACTTTTCAAATTTTCGTGGCAGAGCCGGGAATCGAACCCGGACCTCCGGGGGTGGCAGCTAATCACGCTAACCACTAACCACTACACCACAGAGGCGGCTATTACGATTGTGCTTATTCAAATACCAACTCGAGTTAAATACATTTGTACATTATTCATTTTGAAACTAGAGCATTATTAAAATTATTTTTGAGCTCATGAATTGAAAAATAGTAATAATAATCCAAACCATTATTTTTAGAACTACCCGTCTTTTTCAGTTTTACGGGTTCTCAGTCTCTTGTGTACTTCTGCAGGAAGAAAGACTGCTTTCGTTTGGTACACTTTGCAGTAGGCCTATTTGTAAATCGGTGAAATTTAAGAGGGAGAGACAGAGAGAGAGAGAGAGAGAGAGGAGAGGGGGTGGAGAGAGAGATAAGAAAAATAACCGAGAGAGGTGTTAATAACAAATGTGTATAATTAACAAGAGAATTTAATTTAAGGAAAGAAAATGTTGTTTTTCCGTTATCTTTTCTTTTTTGTTTTTCGTTGTATCGACACAAATAGGACTTAAGGACGAGAAATAATTTGCGAAACGCTGTTGCGTTGTTCAGGGTTGTGTGACCAAATCGCTGCCCTGTAGGTGATAGTGTAAAATTGGAATGATTTATGCACGAGGAGCTAGGAGGTGACCGCTGAAAGTGATATGGGAACAGAAATAAACTGGATTAACCCCAGTTCAGGTGATAAACAAAATATGGTCCACGAACCGTCTAAAAGCTGTGATAGGACAATAAACTCCATTAGATGAAGCTCGTATTACTTTAATGCGTCATATTGTAACCGTTCACGACATGCCCTGGACAGGTGCAATATGCTCTAATTATGTGTGGGAATGGTTAAAATCAGCAAACGTTCAGGTTGATTATCTCGGGGACCTAAATACTGTAACATGGCTCACAGCTCCTTAAAAAGGATGGATAGCTTGAGTAAATATAAAATATTGCGCAAAAAGTCTGGCTTCTCAGTTAAATGATCAACACACTCACTTGCGTATAATTAATTCCTCTAGCTTGGGAAATGGATGTCTGTGTTCGTCTAAAAAAACTCTTCTTCGAGACCAACACAGAATAGTACCAACCACCACAGAAACATGCAAGAGTGAATAGATTCTCCGCATAGGGTTGGTGTCCGGAAGGGCTGAACCTTATAAATTAGAAAAGAGCCCAATATCATCTCATGTGATATCTGTTTCACAGCGCAGTAGAAGTATAACACAATTTAAATTTATATTTGTAGTAGAATGTCACCTATGAAGCACAATACATTTCTTTGGTTTTTTTTTTTAATCTCTAGTCATCCTTGATCTCGTTTCATGGGGAGCATCGGTAACCACTAGTCTCCTGCAGAGTTAGACTACCGCGCTTTGTTATGTTAGGCTCTTCAATTTTATCTGAGTCTTTTTATGTGGCGTACATCTACCAACACGAAGTTGCTGTATTTGAGCACCTTAAAATACATATGGACTTACCCGGAACCGAACCCACCAACTTGGACTCAGAAATCCAGCATCCTACTGTCTAATTTACTCAGTCCGACTGCAAAGTCAGGAGAGTAAATTGCATGCTTGTCATCGGTCTTCCTGGTCTTAATCTGAACTCACGAAGAGATGGACCACTTTCTTCGTCTCATACGGTTGAAGTAGAAAGGGAATAATAATAATAATAATAATAATAATAATAATAATAATAATAATAATAATAATAATCACAAGGCCTCAACTACCATGCACAGGCATTTTGTTTTTATACATTTAGGCTACCTTCGCTTAAATTTCGACGTTCCGTTATACACTACCAGATAACGAAAAAATAAACCGGATGAATTGTTAATTTTGTCGAGTAAACACGAAGTGTCACCAGGTATCTATTACACGTGGACACCGTAAGACATGGAATTCCGAAAAGACTTTTTACCGCCTGAAATTTCCTTACACTGCTGCCGGGTTTTAAATTGCAATCTTGGAATGTGGAGGCCTACCAATGACCTACAGAGGGAACTAAGGGACTAATAAACTCTTCCCCTTTAGCAACAAATTTTCACTATCACCGGCTAAAGAAGTTGTTCTCTAATGATTTTTTTAATGGGCCTAATATCGAGGTCATCGGCCCTTTAAATGTGCTTGTGTGTACGATAGTACAGGCCACGCGGAGTAGGGGTAGCGTGCCTGCTCCTTGCCCGGAGGCCCTGGAATCGATTCCCGGCCAGGTCAGGGATTTTTACCTCGATCTGAGGGCTGGTTTGAGTTTCACTCAGCCTACAATTGAGGAACTCTGACGGTAAGATGACGGTCCCGGTCTAGGAAGCCAAGAATAACGGCCGAGAGGATGTGTTGTGCTGACCACACGGCACCTCATATTCTGCAGGTCTTTGGGCTGGCCAGCGGTTGCTTGATAGGCCACGGCCCTTCGGGGCTGTTGCGCCATGGTTTTCTTTGTGTACGATAGTAAACAAAAGTATCTTAAATTTCCCTTTCCAGATCAACACTATTATTGTCATTCACGGAATAAATAGGTCTCGCAATATTTGTTCAGACGGTTGAAAAATATTACTTTAAGTTATAGGGTGTAGAGGTAGGTTTTGTTTCGTCGTTATGGGAGGGAAAGCCCGTTAAGGAAGAACTCTTTATTTTGTTGAGGGAGGGGACCGTAAATAAATAGTGAACCATTTCATAGCCAAGGCCCGGGGTGCTAAATCTGCCGGTAGCGAGAATGGGAAGTGAGCAAGCAAGCGAGCAGACTTGCGGCTTGTGCGCCATAAATAAGAAGGAAGGGTGCGAACACGGCAGCGATTTGGGCGAGGAATCTACTACTGCCGCTGAGTGAGCTAATTTCGTATCCGTCACTTTCTCGTCGAGACACAGATGACTTTACTTACGATACAATTACGAAGCTTAACGCAGCGGGGCAACAAGGTATTTAATAACCGTGAATGTGTTCACTGTAAATTTGTGGACTTAGTGACTAAAATTATGAATGATTAATAATAATAATTTCGAATTATTTTTTTCGTGTGGCTATTTCTAGTCGGGTGCAGCCCTTGTAAGGCAGACCCTCCGATGAGGGTGGGCGGCGTCTGTCGTATTAATGTGGTGGAGTAGAGGATAGTGTCGTGTTGTATGCTAGATGTGAGTTACAGAAGTGTTAGGGGCGAAAATTCCCTCAGTCTCCAGACTAAAAGAATTAACCAATTACCATTGAAATTCTACTGTGAATCAAAACCAGTGCTCCCAGGCACGAAGAGCAAGGCGCTGAACAGTCAGCCATAGACATGGGCATTAAATAATATTGACTGAATGTTTGATATTGTGTTAGCGATATTCCGAGGTGGTGCTTTTTAAGCTTGAATGAGATTAACGGGATCTGGAATGTATCGTAGCAATTCTAAAGTATATTTGGTATCTGTTGCGTAATTTCACTTGACAAAATCCTGAAAGACGGTGTAATATCTAACATGGGTGGCGATCATAGTGATGAAGTGGAACATGACAGTGTAGGAAACTGCATTGTTATCATTCACTTTTAACTCATAAGTAGGGCCCGGATTCATATGCACTAAAAAGTCGAAAATATGCATGCATATATGCACTAAAATGTTGAAAATATGCACGAAAATAGGCACTAAAAATAAAACAGAATACAGTAGTCAATGACTTTCTGTTCTCGGACAGGATTAATTTATACGCTGAAAATGATCGTTCTACGTCGACGGACGTAAATGGGCAATACTTGTACATCGGCACTGACTGCTCGGGACATTCTTCTGGCAAATACTTTTTTGTATTTTTACAGTTTAATCTGGCAAAACACCGCCATTGAATCAGAGCAAGTTAACAGAGGAACGCACTTGTTTAAGCAAACCTTGCAAGGCTACTGTAAGGAGAAGGAGAAAGGAATGTCAGAAAGAAGGAAATTGCTGTTGTGAAAAACGTCATTGACCATCTAACTACTTGTATTGAGACACTGAGAGCACTTTCCTTGATCAGAGAAGGTTTCTCATGTTGCCAATTGATGTGCAACATACAGAGCTCATTCAGTTTTTCATTTTGTTCAGAAATCTTAGATAATCGATCACACATAAGAGAAAAATATGTCTGTATATGCATTAACGTTCAAAATATGCATTTGCATACGCACATATGCATTTTTTTAAAGTCCGGACCCTACTCATAAGCAAGCATCTCAAGCATTGAAGAACAGAGGTTGTAGATGATTGATATTAAGAACTTGAAGCATTTAGTTATCGAAACATTTGTTTGTCTACATAGGAAATGGGAGAATCTGTGTGATCGAGGAATCTTTGATGGTGGGAACTAATGTGATTTGCAGATCCCTGAAAGACGTTGAAGTGCGAAGGGTGAAGAAGAGTTACGAAAGAATAACAGAGTTTGGTTTGCCCAACACTGCGGGAAACGGATAATACATTCGGGGACTCCTCAGGCAATCATAGTTAACACCACACCAAGCTCTATGCGGTTCAAATTTCTGTCAACTAGTATCACAAGAATATTAATCTCGTAAGAATTCAAGCACGCTTGATTCATGTTCATTTCTGAATCGTATAATTCTATACCCATTTCTTTGAATATTCTTTGTCTCCTGCAACGAAGACCTGTTCTTTGATCCGAAAGGGACAACTCAACTCCACTTTTACGCAGTGGAACTTCTCTCTACTGGCGAGATCGTCTACTTTGGTGAAAATGCTATTTTCAGTCAGTACGAGAAAAGCGACGAGTGTAGGGATGTTGAATGAGGTCAGATCAAATACAATATGGGTCAAATATTTGTTTGCGTGGCGAAAGCATTTGTAATAGGATTAGCCAGTTGATGGTAACGCCATCTTGACTTCACTTCTCAGGAAACGTTTTTGTGATTTTGGTACGAACTATTTCGAAGTATCACCAGTTATTGCACACGATGAATTGTTTAGAGATATACTTGGCGAGGATTACGTACCGTCTCAGTCAGTGGTGTTGTCAGGAATAGTCATGATCTAAATAACAATGCATGAATGAACATAAGTGGACAAGTTCAGTGATTGACACCTCGAACTTCTTTAGGAAACGTTGCTGTGTCTGGTCTCCACGTTTCTGCTGCTGCTGTACGAATGGAAACGTGTTAACTAGAAGAACTATCATATTCTATCAAGAGTTGAAATTAGTGGTATGCATCAACGGACGTTCCTCGAATATGCTCTAGGAGCTTTCTCCACAGAGCAATTCTATAGGTTGTAACAATGAATTTACGTAGTTTTAACTATTTTAAGTATAATAACGTTTTATTTAGGATTTTACTTAGTATGCCAACGGCCGTAGCCGTGTTGAAACACCGGATCCCGTGAGATTTCCGAAGTTAAGCAACATTGGGCGTGGTCAGAAGTTGGATGGGTTGCCACGCGCTGTTGGTGAGGGTAAGGGAATGGAGGAGCGGAAAGGAACTGGCCACCCTACCGCACGTGAACTCCGGCTCAGGAACACCTCTGAGGAGGTTCGGACCTGCCTTCGGGCAGAATAACCCTTACTTAGTATATGGTTAAGTAGTGGTTAGTGTGATTAGCTGCCACCTCTGAAGGCCCGGGTTCGATTCTCGCCTCTGCCACAAAATTTGAAAAGTGGTACGAGGGCTGGAACGGGGACCACTCAGCTTCGGGAGATCAACTGAGTACAGGTCGGTTCGATTCCCACCTCAGCCATCCTGGAAGTGGTTTCCCGTGGTTTCCCACTTCTCCTGCAGGCAAATGCCGGGATGGTACCTAACTTAAGGCCACGGCCGCTTCCTTCCCTCTTGTCTATCCCTTCCAATCTTCCCATCCTCCTGAAATGCCCCTGTTCAGCATAGCAGGTGAGGCCGCTTGGGTGAGATTCTGGTCATCCTCCCCAGTTGTATCCCCGACCCAGAGTCTAACGCTCCAGGACACTGCACTTGAGGCGGTAGAGGTGGGATCCCTCTCTGAGTCCGAGGGAAAAACCGACCCTTGAGGGTAAAACAGATGAAGAAGGAGATGTGGTTAAGTGTAAGAGAGAACCTCGAGCCCTAACTTCGCCACTGTAAAACGGCATTAATAAATAGATAATATAGTGCAACCAAACTTTTAAGACACACGTAGAAGAAGAAAATAATCTATATATATAAAATAGCTTGTCCTGACTGACTGACTGACTGATTCATCATCGCCGAGCCAAAACAACTTGGACATAATGAAATGAAATTTTGGGGATGCATTAATATTAAGATGTAGGTGCTCGCTAAGAGAGGATTTTTGGATATTCCGTTGCTAAGGGGGTGAATAGGGGGGGGGGTGAAGTTTTAAAATGAGTGCACCTATATCTCAAAATTTAAAACGTTTACAAATGTAAAAATTGGTATTTGGAATCTTCTTTGAAAATAAGGAAACACGTATTTTTTTGTTTTCAGAAAATCCCAATAGGAGGGGTGAAAAAGGGTGAAAATGGGGGAAAATGTGTTGAATGCCTTTAATCAGAATACCGGTACTTATATCTCAGAAACTGAAGATATTACAGACCTGAAAATTGGTACTTTTGATCTCTTTTAAAAATAAAGAAACATGAATTTTTTGTTTTTGGAAAATCTAATTAATGGGAGGGTGAAAAGGGGGTGAATTTTTAAAATTAGTGAATCTATATCTCCAAACTTTTAAAGTTTGCAGATGTAAAAATTGGTATTTAGAATCTTCATTAAAAATAAAGGAACACGTATTTTTTTGTTTTCGGAAAATCGCAATAGGAGGTGTGAAAAGGGGTGAAAAAGGGGTTGAATGCCTTTAATGAGGCTACTTATATCTCAGAAACTGAAGATATTATAGACCTGATTATTGGTGTTTGGGATCTCCTTTAAAAATAAAGAAACACGTATTTTTTTGTTTCTGGAAAACCCAATTACGGGGGGTAAAAAAGGGGTAATATTTTAAAATGAGTGTATCTATATCTCAAAACTTTTAAAGGTTATAGGTGTAAAAATAGGTATTTAGAATCTCCATTAAAGATAAAGAAACACGTATATTTTGTTTTCGGAAAATCCTAATAGGAAGGGTGGAAAAGGTTGAAAAAGGGGTCGAATGCATTTCATGAGTCTACTTATATTTCAGAACCTGAAGATATTACAGACCTGAAAACTGGCGTTTGGGATCTCCTTTAAAAATAAATAAACACCAATTTTTTATTGTGGAAAATACAATTAATGGGGGGGGTGAAAAGGGGGTGAGTTTTTAAAATGAGTGTATCTATATCTCAAAACTTTTTAAGTTTATAGATGTAAAAATTGGTATTTAGAATCTCCTTTAAAAATAAAGAAACACGTATTCTTTTGTTTTCGGAAAATCCCCATAGGAAGGGTGTAAAAGGGTGAATAATGGGTTGAATGCCTTTCATGAGGCTACTTATATTTCAGAACCTGAAGATATTACAGACCTGAAAATTGGTATTTGGGATCTACTTTAAAAGTAAAGAAACACGTACTTTTTCGTTTTTGGAAAATCCAAATATTGGGGGATGAAAAGGGGGGGTGAATTTTTAAATTGATTGTGTCTACATCTTAAAACTTTAAAATTTACAGATATAAAAATTGGTAGTTAGAATCTCCTCTAAAAATAAAGGAACACTTTTTTTTGGTTTCCTGTAAATCCTAATAGGAGTAAAAGGGTGAAAAATGGGTTGAATGCCTTAATTGAGGATACACATATCTCAGAAACGAAAGATATTACAGAACTGATAATGTGCATATGGGATCTCCTTTAAAAATTAAGAAACACGTATTTTTTAGTTTTTGGAAAAGCCAATTAATGGCGGATAAACAGGAGTGACAAATTGGGGTGAATTTTTTGAAAGACTATATCTACAGATTATCTTGGAAACGTAAAATGTTACAGATGTAAAGAGTGGGTGTAAATCTCCTGTAAATGTAGAGAAATATAGGTGATTTGTTTTTGGAAACTCCACTTAAGGGGAACTTAAAAGGGGTGAAATTTTAAAATGAGAATTTTTACAGTATTTCTAAAAAAACTTAACATGTTACAGAATTGAAAAATGGTATTTTTTATCTCTATTAAACATAAAGAAACGTGTACTTTTAGTTTTCGAAAATACCACTTGGGTGGAAGGGGGGGTAAAAGTGACTGAAAATGGTGATGAATTCTTTTAATTAGGCTACTGATATCTCAAAAATGAAGATGTTACAGACGTGAAATTTGATATTTGCAATCTGCTTTAAAAGTAAAGAAACACGTATTCTCGGAAAATCCAATGAAGGGGGAGGGGGTGAAAGAATTGAAAAATTAATTGACTGAATTGTATGAGAATACATACATCTAATAAAAACTAAAGTTGTTACAGACGTGAAAATTCTTATTTGGACCTCCTTTAAAAACAAAGAAGAACGCGTTTTGGTGGGGAAACCATCTTGGAGGGCGGGAGTGTAAAGGAGTTGAATTCCTTTCATGAGGACACATAAATCGAAAACTGAAGAAGTTAGAGTAGTGATAATTGGTATTTAGAAGATCCTTTACTATTAAAGAAACGAGTATTATTTGCGGGAAAATTCACTTAAGGGAGGGGGGATTATTGTGAAATGAAGTGAAAAATGTGAATTATTTTCATGGGGATACTTATATCTCAAAACTGAAGGTAATAGACGTGAACATTGGTGTTTGGAATCTCCCTTAAACATAAAGAAACAAGCATCGCGAATTTCGGCGGATTATATATCTAATACAATACGCATTCAATTATACATTTCAGTATAATACCGTAGCGAAGCACGGGTATCTTGCTAGTCTATATATATAACATAGCTTGTCCTGACTGACTGACTGACAGATTCATCATCGCCGAGCCAAAACTACTGAACATAATGAAATGAAATTTTGGGGATATATTCATATTAAGATGTAGGTGCTCGCTATGAGAGGATTTTTGGATATTCCTTCGCTAAGGGGGTGAAAAGGGGGGTGAAATTTTAAAATGAGTGTATCTATATCTCAAAACGTAAAAAGTTTACAGGTGTAAAATTTGGTATTTAGAATCTTCTTTAAAAATAAGGAAACACGTATTTTTTTATTTTCAGAAAATCACAATAGGAGGGGTGAAAAAGGGTGAAAAATGGGGAAAAATGGGTTGAATGCCTTTAATCAGGATACCGGTACTTATATCTCAGAAATTGAAGATATTACAGACCTGAAAATTGGTACTTTTGATCTCTTTTAAAAATAAAGAAACACGTATTTTTCTGTTTTTGGAAAATCCAATTAATGGGAGGGTGAAAAGGGGGTGAATTTTTTAAATGAGTGAATCTATATCTCCAAACTTTTAAAGTTTGCAGATCTAAAAATTGGTATTTAGAATCTTCATTAAAAATAAGGAAACACGTATTTCTTTGTTTTCGGAAAATCGCAATAGGAGGTGTGAAAAGGGGTGAAAAAGGGGTTGAATGCCTTTAATGAGGCTACTTATTTCTCAGAAACTGAAGATATTACAGACCTGAAAATTGGTGTTTGGGATCTCCTTTAAAAATAAAGAAACACGTACTTTTTTGTTTCTGGAAAATCCAATTAAGGGGGGAGGTGAAAAGGGGGTAATATTTTAAAATGAGTGTATCTATATCTCATAACTTTTAAAGGTTATAGATGTGAAAATTGGTATTTAGAATCTCCTTTAAAAATAAAGAAATACGTATATTCTGTTTTCGGAAAATCCCAATAGGAAGGATGTAAAAGGGTGAATAATGGGTTGAATGCCTTTAATGAGGCTGCTTACATTTCAGAACCTGAAGATATTACAGACCTGAAAATTGGTATTTGGGATCTACTTTAAAAGTAAAGAAACACGTATTTTTTCGTTTTTGGAAATCCAAATATTGGGGGTGAAAAGGGGGGCGTGAATTTTTTAAAATGAGTGTGTCTACATCTTAAAACTTTAAAATTTACAGATGTAAAAATTGGTAGTTAGAATCTCCTCTAGAAATAAAGGAACACGTATTTTATTGTTTCCTGTAAATCCCAGTAGGAAGGGTTTAAAAGGGTGAAAAATGGGTTGAATGCCTTTAATGAGGATACATATATCTCAGAAACGGAATATATTACAGAACTGAAGATTTGTATATGGAATCTCCTTTAAAAATAAAGAAAAACGTATTTTTTAGTTTTCGGAAAATCCAATTAATGGCAGTTAAACAGGAGTGACAAATTGGGGTGAACTTTTTGAAAGACTATATCGACAGAATATCTTGGAAACGTAAAATGTTTAAAGACGTAAAAAGTGGGTGTTTGGAATCCCCTGTAAATGTAAAGATACATAGGTGATTTGTTTTTGGAAACTCCACTTAAGGGGAATTCAAAAGGGGTGAATTTTAAAATGAGAATTTTTACACTATATCTAAAAAAACTTAACATGTTACAGAAGTGAAAAATTGCATTTTTATCTGTATTAAACATAAAGAAACGTGTATTTTTAGTTTTCGGAAATACCACTTGGGTGGAGGGGGAAGGGTAAATGTGACTGAAAATGGTGTTGAATTATTTTAATAACAATAATAATGTTATTTGTTTTACGTCCGACTAACTACTATTTTACGGTTTTCGGAGACGCCGGAATTTCGTCCCGCAGGAGTTCTTTTACGTACCAGTAAATCTACCGACACGAGGCTGACGTATTTGAGCACCTTCAAATACCACCGGACTGAGCCAGGATCGAACCTGCCAATTTGGGGTCAGAAGGCCAGCGCCTCAACCGTCTGAGCCACTCAGCCCGGCTGAATTAAATGAAGATGTACAGACGTGAAATTTGATATTTGCAATCTGCTTTAAAGGTAAAGAAACACGTATTCTCGGAAAATCCAATAAAGGGGGGGGGGTGAATGAATTGAAAAATTAATTGACTTAACTGTATGATAATACATACATCTAATAAAAACTGAAGTTGTTACAGACGTGAAAATTCGTATTTGGATCTCCTTTAAAAACAAAGAAAAGTGCGTTTTTGGGGGGAAACCATCTTGGGGGGCAGGAGTGTGAAGGAGTTGAATTCCTTTCATAAGGACACATAAGTCAAAAACTGAAGAAGTTAGAGTCGTGATAATTGGTATTTAGAAGATCCTTTACTATTAAAGAAACAAGTATTCTTTGCGGGAAAATTCACTTAGGGGGGGGGGGAGTTGTGTGAAATGAAGTGAAAAAAGTAAATTATTTTTATGGGGGGTACTTATATCTCAAAACTGAAGGTAATAGACGTGAACATTGGTGTTTGGAATCTCCTTTAAACATAAAGGGAAACGCCTTCTTTTAATTTTTTTTTTTTGGGGGGGTGGCGGTAAATGAACTTAACGGCGGTGGGGTGTAAAAGGAGGTGAGACCAATTGATTTTACTGTTCTTAATGTACTTATAAGGATCCTCCGTTGCTCAGGCGGCAGCGCGCCGGCCTCTCACAGCTGGGTTCCGTGGTTCAAATCCCGGTCACTCCATGTGACATTCGTGCAGGACAAAACGGAGGCGGGACATGTTTTTCTCCGGAAATTCCGGTTTTCCCTGTCATCATTCATTCTAGTAACACATAATAATAATCTATATATATATATAAAAGTCATTGTATGTATGTGGGTGGGTGGGTGTGTTTGTACCACATCTCCTCCCAAACCATTGGAGCGATTTCAACCAAATTTGATACACTTATGACTTGGTATCAGGAGACAAACCGTGTGGTGGTAAGACATTCCAAACACCCCTGGGGACGGGGGGGGCGGTGGGGGTCATATATAAAAATAAATGAAAATAGTGTCGAATCCATACTTTTCGGGGTCGCTGAGATGAATAGTGACACTCCAATTTTTTTGAAGTCCAAGTTCAGCCCCCTTTGGGGTGGGGGCGAGGGGGGAGTGATATATACAAATAATCGAAAATAGTGTCAAATACATAGTTTTCGGGGTCGCCAAAGTGAATAGCGACACTCCAGATTTTTGGTATCAGGAGACAAATCACGTGGGGGTAAGGCACCCCAGGAACCCTTAGCGGCGGGGGGCGAGGGGTGTCATATATAAAAGTAAATGAAAATAGTGTCGAATCCATACTTTTCGGGGTCACTGAGATCAATAGTGACACTCCAATTTTTTTAAAGTCCAAGTTCAGCCCCCTTTGAGGTGGGGCGAGAGGGGAGTGATGTATACAAATAATCGAAAATAATGTCGAATAGATAGTTTTCGGGGTCGCCAAAGTGAATAGCGACACTCCGGATTTTCAGTATCAGGAGACAAACCACGTGGGGGTAAGACACGCCAGGAACCCTTAGGGGCGGGGGGGGTCATAAATAAAAATAAACGAAAATAGTGTCGAATCCACACTTTTCGGGGTCGCTGAGATGAATAGTGACACTCCGATTTTTTAAAAGTCCAAGTTCAGCCCCCTTTTAGGGTGGGGGCGAGGGGGAGTGATGTATACAAATAATCGAAAATAATGTCGAATAGATAGTTTTCGGGGTCGCCAAAGTGAATAGCGACACTCCGGATTTTCAGTATCAGGAGACAAACCACGTGGCGGTAAGACACCCCAGGAACCCTTAGGGGTGAGGGGCGAGGGGGGTCATATACACTGACTGACAGAGCAAATGCAACACCAAGAAGGAGTGGTTCGAAAGGGATGAAAGTTGGGGAAAAAACCGAGACGGCACGGACGAATAATTGATGTTTATTTCAAACCGATATGCAGGTTACACAATGCGCACGGCATCGACTCAGTAGGATGTAGGACCACCGCGAGCGGCGATGCACGCAGAAACACGTCGAGGTACAGAGTCAATAAGAGTGCGGATGGTGTCCTGAGGGATGGTTCTCCATTCTCTGTCAACCATTCGCCACAGTTGGTCGTCCGTACGAGGCTGGGGCAGAGTTTGCAAACGGCGTCCAATGAGATCCCACACGTGTTCGATTGGTGAGAGATCCGGAGAGTACGCTGGCCACGGAGGCATCTGTACACCTCGTAGAGCCTGTTGGGAGATGCGAGCAGTGTGTGGGCGGGCATTATCCTGCTGAAACAGAGCATTGGGCAGCCCCTGAAGGTACGGGATTGCCACCGGCCGCAGCACATGCTGCACGTAGCGGTGGGCATTTAACGTGCCTTGAATACGCACTAGAGGTGACGTGGAATCGTACGCAATAGCGCCCCAAACCATGATGCCGCGTTATCTAGCGGTAGGGCGCTCCACAGTTACTGCCGGATTTGACCTTTCTCCACGCCGACGCCACACTCGTCTGCGGTGACTATCACTGACAGAACAGAAGCGTGACTCATCGGAGAACACGACGTTCCGCCGTTCCCTCATCCAAGTCGCTCTAGCCCGGCACCATGCCAGGCGTGCACGTCTATGCTGTGGAGTCAATGGTAGTCTTCTGAGCGGACGCCGGGAGTGCAGGCCTCCTTCAACCAATCGACGGGAAATTGTTCTGGTCGATATTGGAACAGCCAGGGTGTCTTGCACATGCTGAAGAATGGCGGTTGACGTGGCGTGCGGGGCTGCCACCGCTTGGCGGCGGATGCGCCGATCCTCGCGTGCTGACGTCACTCGGGCTGCGCCTGGACCCCTCGCACGTGCCACATGTCCCTGCGCCAACCATCTTCGCCACAGGCGCTGCACCGTGGACACATCCCTATGGGTATCGGCTGCGATTTGACGAAGCGACCAACCTGCCCTTCTCAGCCCGATCACCATACCCCTCGTAAAGTCGTCTGTCTGCTGGAAATGCCTCCGTTGACGGCGGCCTGGCATTCTTAGCTATACACGTGTCCTGTGGCACACGACAACACGTTCTACAATGACTGTCGGCTGAGAAATCATGGTACGAAGTGGGCCATTCGCCAACGCCGTGCCCCATTTATCGTTCGCTACGTGCGCAGCACAGCGGCGCATTTCACATCATGAGCATACCTCAGTGACGTCAGTCTACCCTGCAATTGGGATAAAGTTCTGACCACTCCTTCTTGGTGTTGCATTTGCTCTGTCAGTCAGTGTATAAAAGTAAACGAAAATAGTGTCGATTCCATACTTTTCGGGGTCGCTGAGATGAATAGTTACACTCCGAATTTTTTAAAAGTCCAAGTTCAGCCCCCTTTGGGGTGCAGGCGAGGGGGGAGTGATATATACACATAATCGAAAATAGTGTCGAGTCCATACTTTTCGTGGTCACTTAGGTGAATAGTGACATCCCGGGAATTTTTAAATTCCAAGTTCAACCCCCTTTAGGGTGGGCGACAAGGGGGGAGTCATGTATAAAAATAATCGAAAAGAATGTCGAGTACTCTTCGGGGTCGCTGAGATGAATACTGACACTCCGAATTTTTACTATCAGGAAACAAACCACGTGGGGGTAGGGCACCCCAGGAACCCATAGGGGCGGGGGGCGAAGGGGAGAGATATAAAAATCATCGAAAGTAGTGTCGAATGCATACTTTCGGGGTCGCTTAGATGAATAGTGACACCCCGGAATTTTTTAAGTCCAAGTTCATCCCTCTTTGGGGCGGGGAGCAAGGGGTGAGATATAAAAATAATAGTATTTAGTGTCAAATATACATTTGTCGGGGTCGCCGAGGTGAATAGTAGCACTCCGTAATTTTAATATCGGGAGACAAACCACGTGGGAATAAGACACCCCAGGAACCATTAGGGGTGAGGGGCGGGGGGCTTGAGATATGAAAATCATCAAAGTAGTGTCGAATACATACTTTTTGGGGTTGGTGAGATGAATAGTGACACTCCAATTTTTTAAGACCAAGTTCAGACCCTTTGGCGTTGGGGCGAGGGGGAAGTGATATATACATGTAATCGAAAATTGTGTCGAATACGTAGTTTTCGGGGTCGCCAAAGTGAATAGCGAAACTCCGGATTTTTAGTATCAGGAGACAAACCACGTGGGGATAAGACACCCCAGGAACCATTAGGGGCGGGGGGCAAGGGGGGGTCATATATAAAAATAAACGAAAATAGTGTCGAATCCATACTTTTCGGGGTCGCTTAGATGAACAGTGACATCCCGGGAAATTCTTAATTTCAAGTTCAGCCCCCTTTAGGGTGGGGGGCAAGGGGGAGTGATATATAATAATAATCGTAATTAGTGTCGAATCCGCAGTTTTTAGGGTCGCTGAGGTGAATAGTGGCACTCTGGACATTTAAAGTCCAAATTAAGGCCCCTTTTGTGGTGAGTGGTTAGGAAGGGAGTTAGATATAAAATAATCGAAAATAATGTCACATCCATGGTTTTAGGTGTCGCTTAAATGAGGAGTGACACTCCGGTTGTCGTTTAAGTTGATCCCCAATTGCCAGGCGGGTGAGAAGGAGTCAAGAACGGAAAATATCCAAATGACCGAGATTAGGGATGTTTTTTGTACGTTCCAGTATAACTGTCAGCGGAACTTAATACAAATATTACCTACTACCTGAAAAAAATACTAAGGGGGAAAGACACCCCTTGAAGCCTTAGATAAGGGTACGAAATGTAATTAAGACTGAAAATGACCGATATTAGTGTTAAATCCATACGTTTCGGGACTACGGGAACAATTTCAAACAAACTTGGACACTTATGACTTATTATCAGGAGATAAAGTGCGTGGAGGTATGACAACCCTAGCACACCTACGACGGGATGAGATGTAGAAATAATCGAAAATAGTGTCGAATCCATTCTTTTCGGGGTCGCTGAGATGAATAGTAACGCTCCAATTTGTTTAGAAGTCAAATTTCTGTCTCCTTTCGCATAGCGGTGAGAAAAAGTGAAAAACAAAATTTCGAAAATGACCGAGAGAATGGACGCATGTGTGTATACTGGACCTACTGTCTGGAGAAATATACGCTAGGGGTAAGAGACTCCTAGCCTCTAAAGTAGGGGCGAAATGTAAATAACCGAAAATGACCGAAATTTGTGTCTAATCCATAGTTTTCGGGGTCGCTGAGATGAACTGTAACACTCTGGATGCCGTTTAAGATAAAGCTCAGTCCTACTCGGCAGGCGGATGAGAACTGGCAAAAAATTGAAAACGTCCAAAGGATGTGTGTATGTTTTAGCATATCTCTCAATGAAACTTGGTATACACATGACTTACTATATAGAAAACATTACTGTGGGGGTCAGATACACTTAGCCTCCGCTGGTGTTGGAGAATGAGAGGGGCTGACTTGCAAAAATAAGGAAAATAAGCAATATTAATGTCGAAATCCATTGTTTATGTGTCGCTGATACGAACTGTGACGCTGTGGATAGCGTTTAAGTCCACGTTCAGCCTCTATCGAGGCAGGAGCTGAGAAGGGCTTAAAAGTAAATAGTATAAAATGACCGAGATTAGTGTCTACTCGAAAATTAAATAATCTAAAACTTGAAATCAGATACATCTAAATAACTATAAAACTACATGATAAGTCGTAAAATCAACATCTCAAAAAGAATTCTATAAGCATTCACTTCACACTCAACTAACTGGTAATACAAATATTAAAGGTAAACATTCAAAAACTATCCGGGCAACGCCGGGTACTACAGCTAGTCTGTTATATGGATCTGGGTCCGGAAACGCTTTATTTCAATGTTACTTCATTTTCTACAACTATACATACCAAATGAAACTTTCTTACATGTCCTCCATTAGCACTGCTGCCAGGACAGTTCCTTTTCATAGGCCACAGCCGGTTCTTTCCACCACGTTACCCTATTTCGTTCGCATTATTTCTTTCATTTGCATTACAGTAGGTCCGCAGTCGAGCACTGCTAAAAGAAGGCATTTTGAACATGGCATGTAAGGAAGAATTTAATATGGTATGGTGGTAAATTCCTTCCCTGTGTGTTTAGCAGGTAGAGTTGTGTAAAATGAGTTTTAACATGGAAATAACACTTTCTGGACCCGTGTCCATATAACTTTCTTCTTCTACGTATGAGGAATGTGCCCTGAAATTTTAGCCATGTCTTATTGTTACACGCAGTATTGTAAAACCATCCTGAGGACTGCCGAACATCATGATGGAGCTAGACGCAGATTTTCACTCGAAAAACAAACAAGCGTTGATTGTATGGAAAACTCTGATACACTTAAGTATTAAGGTTTCAAAATTTATAAGCAATATGATGGAGTACAGTTATACGGAAGAGAGGAGGCGTTACTGCGGCGAAATCCAGACTCTGGATCATTATTTCTTTGTTCTGATGTTCCCTGAATTACGCAAGTCCTCATTCATACTGTGAGTTTCCTAACTGTCTGACTAATTTTACAAACATATACATCTGCATTTTACTTGAAAATCGGAATATCTGCATTTAAAATGGAAATTATGAAAATTAACATTCATTAAATATAATACACACTCGTCGGACATTGTACTCACACTTACTTGTTACCTGCTTACTTACACATACGTTATTTGAAGGGCGCCAGCTGTCACTCAGTACAGCAATAATAGAATGAGACTCTTGACTATCTCTAGGGTGTGGGGTAATAAGCTTACTTTTGACAACATACCATATACGTTCTGGGAAAAGGAGATTGGCGTTCGGTTTCCCCATTAATTTTGAGGTTAATATATGTTACTTTCATTAAAATAAAACTATGAATTCGTTTGATAGAACAATATATATTCTTTAAATAATATATAAAAAAATAGTGAGTCTTGTTGCGATAAAACATACGAGAATATGAAATTATGACATTGCAACTGAAAGAAACTAGGCATGAATTTGAATTCTTCTTGACCGGACATTTAACAATTTATACGAAATATTTCCCTCACTGATTCAATTGACTGTACCTTCAACACTTTTAGTGTAATTACGACGTATTCCTTTGATCTGGTGTTTACTGTAGATGTGTCACGCCTAACTTGGTGATACATCCTTGTGACTGCTTCTTCTCCATATCATCTGACTTCTTTGTAAGTCAATATGGTATGACCTCTTGGCAGGTCCAGGGTTGCCCTCTCTGACTTCATGGTAAGCCCTTGCGTCCGTGTCTTCCACTAAGTGACGGACCAACTAACTTTTGGCCTCACTCTCTCAATGACCAATAAATAATGGCTCACTGAGTCTTCTCCATCTCTCGTTCACACTGGTTGACTGACCAACTAAGGCCTCTTGATCTAGTAGACTTCTTTACTGTACTGCATCCGTATAACTAATGACTGACGCTACAATATGCACCCACCTTATATAGACGTTGGTTGACACCGCTACGTAATCTCCAGAAATAACAATGACATACTCCCACAACGCGGCAAATATTACATACAGTGGTGAAATAGCCCGGAGGCGGCTGACTCTCTGAGCGCATATTCTAAATAAATACGATGACATAGCCATGGCGCGGCGATGACTTGGCAGAATCGCCACTAATCTTGCACAATGTCCCAACGTCACACCCAATCTCTGATATATACAACAATTCTCACTGTACAGGTATTGAGTGTTATCCTACACATACGTATATATGTATACATCTAAGTACAACCTTGCAAGCAACAGGCAATTGCAAAATCGAATTGAATAAAACGGATAATTACAATAATAGTAACAATATCACAGATAAAATAATAATAATACTGACATAATAATAATAATAATAATAATAATAATAATAATAATAATATAGATAAAATAATAAAAATACAGATATCATCTTGTAACGGGATTCGAACCGTTACAATACCCCTGACAAACTGTTCATGTAGTTAAATAATTCTGTCAGGAAAAATATGAATTTTATTCCCACGTTCTGAATGGGAAATAAAGAAACATGACATAAGAGCACAAATTATAAATTGTCGATTTAGAGGGTGCTAACCACCATAGAAACCTTCTAACATCGTTCTACTGGTGCCATCTATTCGTGCTATATTCTGGGAATGCCGAGAATAGAAAGAATGAATTTCATAAGAACATCCCAGTTAATCGAGCTATGACAATATTCATCGATAAGATTTTAGTATGACAGAAGATCCATTCAGTTCTCCATGTAGCACTGCGTTTGTCAATATAATTTAATACATAATTATGAAGAAATGAAAAAAAAGTGCAAACTTTGTAAACCATATTAATAAATTTCTTATATCCCAACTGAAATATCCTGTTCTAATGATTTATTAAGTTACTAGCAAGATACCCGTGCTTCGCTACGGTATTATACCAAAATTTATAATTTAATGCTTAACCTTTTATATATAATCCGCCGAAATTCGCGATCTGACTAGTTTTCTGAGAGAATCCGCCAAAATTCGTGATCTGACTCGTTTTCTGAGAGATTACGGCAAAGTTTCTCCCATCTTTCAATCATTCTTTCAGCAATCGATTTCGTACTTCCCGGGCTAGGTCCAGGTATGCCACCCGGTCAGTTGGGTCCCTAAATCTTAGCCATCTTTTCCTATAAGCATTTTCTATGTGGATCAGATCCTTGAGGAGATCCGGCGTGGTGTCGTCTTGGGTGCCTTGGCGGTACTGAACCCGCGGCCGGACTGCAATCGTAGTCATTACGCAGCCAGGACCCGTTTGCAGCACGGTCCGCAAATTTTGACGACGGTCCAGAACATTATTATTATTATTATTATTATTATTATTATTATTATTATTATTATTATTATTATTATTATTATTAATGATGATGTTCTGGACCCCACAGCAAGATACAAGACCGCTACTTGGCGATAAATTACATCTGCTGCCATTGTCAATGCTGAAAATGTGACCAGCACCATCTTCGCGCGTAGGCAAGTGCGCGAGATTTCCGGCGACACGAGTGATATACTTCCGTGCATTATTGACATTATTATAAAGGTGAACAATTTCACGGTCACTATCATTCCTATCGTTTATTTCAAATGTGTTTACATTTTTATTTATATGCCAGGAGAATCTACAGTAATCTAACATTTTGTTCTCCAAAGGAAAAGATGGCTCTTGAAAACGAAACTACGAAAGATTAAAAATGATCAGTTTATGATCAGAAAAAGAACATTATGAACAGTAAAATCAATTTGTCTCAACTCTTTTTTTCACCCCACCACCGTTAAGTTGATTTACCCCCCTCCTCCCCAAAAAAGAAGGCGTGTTTCTTTATGTTTAAAGGAGATTCCAAGTACCAATGCTCACGTCTGTTACCTTCAGTTCCGAGATATAAGTATCCCCATAAAAATAATTATTTTTTCACTTCCTTTCACACTCTCCCCTTAAGTGAATTTTCCGGCAAAAAATACTTGTTTCTTTAATAGTAAAGGATCTATTAAAAATACCAATTATCACGACTCTAACATCTTCAGTTTTTGAGATATGTGTCCTCATACAAGAAATTCAACTCCTTTTCACCTTTTTGTTTTTAAAGGAGATCAAAATACCAATTTTAACGTCTGTAACAGTTTTAGTTTCTATTAGATGTAAGTATCCTCACACAATTAATTTTTGAATTCTTTCGCCTCCTCCCTCCCCCATTTCATTGGATTTTATGAGAAAATGTGTTTCTTCAATGTCAAAGCAGATTTCAAGTACCAATTTTCACGTATGCAAAATCTTTCGTTTTTGATATAATAGTATCCTCATACAAATAATTCAACTAATTTTTCAATTCCCTCCCCCTTTTAGGTGGATTTCCGAAAACAAAAAATACGTATTTCTTTATTTTTAAGGAGATTCCAAATACCAAATTTCACGTCTGTAACATCTTCAGCTTTTGAGATATCAGTATCATAATTAAAAGTATTCAATCCCATTTTCAGCCAATTTTACCCCTCCACCCAAGTGTTTTTTTAGAAAAAAAATACATGTTTCTATATATTAATAGAGATAAAAATACTATTTTTCACTTCCGTAGCATGTTAAGTTTTTGAGATATACTGTAGAAATGCTCATTTTAATATTTAACCCCCTTTATAGTTCCCCTTAAGTGGAGTTTCCGAAAACAAATCACCTATGTTTCTTTACTTTTACAGGAGATTCCAAAATACCAATTTTTACTTCTGTAACATTTTACGTTTCTGAGATATACTGTAAATATAGTCTTTCTATAAATTCACCCCAATTTGTCACTCCTGTTTAACCCCATTAATTGGATTTTCCAAAAACAAAAAAATACTTGTTTATTTCCAAAGGTTATCCCAAATACCAATTTTCAGGTCTTTAATATCTTCTGTTTTTGAGATATAAGTATCCTAATTTAAGGAATTCAACCCCTTTCTCACCCGTTTTCACTCCTATTGGGATTTTCGGGAAACAAAAAAAAATGTTTCTTTATTTTTAAAGGGGATTCTAAATACCAATTTTTACATCTGTAGACTTGAAAAGTTTTGAGATATACATACACTCATTTTAAAAATTCAATCCCCTTTTCACCCCCCCCCCAATTAATCGTATTTTCCAAAAAAACTTACACGTTTCTTTGTTTTTAAAGGAGATCCCAAATACCAACTTTCAGGTCTGTAATATCTTCAGTTTCTGAGATATAAGTGTCCTCGTTAAAGGCATTCAACCACTTTTTCACCCCTTTTCACCCCTCCTATTAGGATTTTCCGAAAACAAAAAGTATGTGTTTCTTTATTTTTAAAGGGGATTCTAAATACCAATTTTTACATCTGTAAGCTTTTAAAGTTTTGAGATATAGATACACTCATTTTAAAAATTCACCCCCTTTTAACCCTCCCAGTATTTGGATTTTCCAAAAACAAAACAATACATGTTTCTTTATTTTCAAAGGAGATCCCAAATACCAATTTTCACGTCTGTAATTTCTTTAGTTTCTGAGATATGTTGTAAGTATCCTCATTAAAGGCATTCAACCACTTTTTCACCCTTTTTCACCCCTCCCATTGGGATTTTTCGAAAACAAGAAAGTACATGTTTCTTTATTTTTAAAGGAGACTAAATACCAATTTTTACGTCTGGAAACTTTTAAAGTTTTGAGATATAGATACACTCATTTTATAATTTCACCCCCCGTTTCACCCCATTAGCGACGGAATATCCAAAAATCCTCCCTTAGCGAGCACCTACATTGTACTATAAATGTATCCTCAAAATTTCATTTCATTGTGTCCAGTAGTTTTGGCTCGACGACGATGAATCAGTCAGTCAGTCAGTCAGGACAAGTTCTTTTATATAGATATAGATTATATTAAATCTGAATTAGTATTAGTTATGTTATGCTTCGCGTTTATTTAAATCTGACTTGTGCGTAACCGTAAAGTAATTTAAGGAATATTCTAGTTAATGTTTTACATATACAGTTACTCCCATAAATATTCGGTCACTCTGATTTTTGATACACTTTCATTGGATAATTATTCTTACACTGTAATGATAATGTATTATACAACGAAACATGTAGGAAAATATAATACAACGTTATAGACACATTGTGATGTAAGTCAAACTCTTCTGGCAGTCATTAGTACGCCATCTGTCGTACATTTAAATATAAGCAATAATTCCAATGCCGCCTCAAAAATATTCGGCCATTGTACAAAAAAGCAAGATAAACTCGCATAATTCACAACCCTGTTACACATTCAGTACTTTGTAGGTCCACCATCATGTTTTATGACCTCTTCCAGTCGATTTGGCATACTGGCGATAACTTTCTTGATATAATCAGGGCTTAATGCCGCCCATTCTTGTAGCAGTCTCCTCTTCAAGTCTATGAGGGAACTTGTCGGCCGGAATTGCAGAGCTGCCTTCATTTGACTGCACACATTCTCGATGGGGTTCAGGTCGGGTGATTGTGGTGGAGTCTCCAAAACCTTCGGGCAGTTGTACAGCAGCCAATCGCTGACAAGTTACGACTTGTGCTTGGGGTCGTTATCTTGGTAGAATTTGAAAGTACGCTGTGTACCAAGTTGTTCCGCAGATTGTCGCAAATTGTTTTTGAGGACAGCCAAATAGCCCTCCTTTGTCAAAATATCTTCAGTGAAACTCAGTGCACCAACCCTGTTCGATGCAACACATCCCCACACCATTGCACTTCCTTCACCATGTTTTACCGTTGCTTGTAAATTGCTTGTTTTCAGTACCTCGTGACGTTTCCGCCACACCAATTGCTTTCCATCGGATCCAAACACGTTGAACTTTGACTCATCAACAAAGAACACATCCTCCCACCAAGCACTGGGTTTGGTTACGTAGGTTTTGCGAACTCTAACCGCTTCTTTTCATATACCGCGCTAATGAATGGTTTCCTCCTAGCGCTTCTCCCAAGTAACTCATTCCTTCGCAGTGCTCTTCGCACGGTTGCAGTACTCACTCTCTTTCTACACTCCTCTAAGACAGCTGCTACCACTTTCTGAGCGCTAATTTTTGGATTTCGTTTCCCATTTCGAAGCACAAACCGCTCCTGTCGTTCTGTCAGCCTTCTTGGCCTGTCTGTGTGAGGAACCGAATCAATTCTGTCTTCATTTTTGAATCGTCTGATTATATCCAACTATTATTCTGCTATGTTAAGCATCTGCGATATCTTTCTATGCAATTTACCTCGAGCATGATGGAATATCACGAGCTGGCGTTCTTCAAACGTGGTATTGTGTTGTCTTTTGCACCCTATTTGATACCTGTCCGCAACACTACAGCGAATGACTTCGGCACGATGGGTCTTGCGGCACCGCATTTCTGAACTGAATGTTTTGCAACGCTATCTGCCCTGTCTCTATCAATGAACACAACGGCAATCCTGGCCTTTCCGGGTGACCGAATATTTTTGAGGCGTGTCATTTCACCCATGTGAGCAATATCCTTTCTTTTACAGCATAATGTAAATCAATGCTCCCTGATTCCTCTTCGGCATAAGCAACCACATGTAGTTCCATTACTTAGACACGTTTGGTTTCACTTCCTGCTCATGGTTGCGTTGTTGTCATCACTTTTTCGCGGATTTTATCAGTGGCCGAATATTTATGGGAGTGACTGTATATAACAGTTGGATTGAGCGTTGTGTTAGGAATAAAACTGGCGCAGAAGACATTTATAAGACTAACACAAAATTGACCCTTGTTAATGAATAGGATAACTGTTCATCACGGGAAAGGCTGGAAACCCCGATTTCCATGCACTACTCTGTTGCTGTCACATGTCAGTGCGTGCACACCTCCACCATCTCCCTTGTGCGTCGTTGTGTCATTAGAGTGAGTGCGAGGAGCAGGCGTGTTTAGTGACCAATTGAGTGCAACACAAAATTTTGCTCACGTTAAAACAGCGTGTTTTCACTGTTGAGTATTTCGCGAAGCGCAATTCGTGGAAAACCTATGCGGATCTGTTTGTGCAAGAGTTCAAAGACTGGAGGTGTTTTGACAAAATTTCCAGCAAAGACTCCAATTCAAAACTTAATGGTAAAATGGCGTGAAACGGACTCTGTAGCGAATAAAAACCGTAACTATCCGAAAAGAGTTCAAACACTAGAAGACAAAGCTCGAGCGAAGGAAAGCCTGGAAGGAAGTCGGACGAAATCTCAACACCGTTTACCTGGGCAAGTGGAATTGTTTTTTTTTTTTTTTTTTAACAATTCGCTTTACGTTGCACAGACACAGATAGGTCTTATAGCGACGATGCGATAGGAAAGGCCTAGGAGTGGGAAGAAAGCGGCCGTGACCTTAATTAAAGTGTAGTCCCAGCATTTGCCTGGTGTGAAAATGAGAAACCACGGAAAATCATCTTCAGGGCCGCCGACGGTGGGGTTCGAACCCACTATCTCCCGGATGCAAGCTGACAGCTGCGGTGCCCTAACCACACGGCCAACTCGCCCGATCAAGTGGGAATTAAGCGATCGTCATGTCGAAACATTATCCAAAAGGACCTGCCTCCTCATCCTTATAAATTTACTGTTGTGGATGCCTTGAAGCGTCCAGACGAACCCTCGCGTAATGAGTTCTGCCGGTGGTTTCTGAGTGATGTGGAGTCAGGTCTTTTGGATCCTCAGTTTTCCATTTCTTCATATGAGGCCATTTCTTGCATCTTATGTGATATTAAATTAAGAAGGACCAATCCCGCATCAGTCCTATTGTAAATATTTTCCGGGTCAGTTTCATTTTGTCCATACTGTATGACAGCCTGTGTCCAGTCATTCGACCGGGTCTGATGAAATGAAATTATATTGGGGAGTGTTGCTTGGGTTGTGTCCCATTTGCGATCAGTCCCATTTGCAATCACAGCAAAAGTTGTCCCATTTGCGATCACTGTAGCAGCCTAGCAGGGTTTTCCAACGTCCATGCAGCAGCGGGACTGCTAATTAGGGCGTACTCCACCCAACCTCTCTCTTGAAGGCTTTTTGAGATATTACTCTATAGTTTTTAACATACTGTAATTATTCCAGCTGTAGACATCCATCGTTGATGTACCTTTGGTAGTTATGTTGTTATCGGCGTGCAGGTTATTGAGACGAATAAAGGCAAACCTTGTGCTTCATATAATGGATACTCTTACAGAAATTCACGGAAAAGTCAGGAATGTTTGGTGACATGGTTTTTTTTTTATCGCCGGCTTTATATCGCACCGATACAGGTAGGTATTATGGGGACAATGGGATAGGAAAGGGCTAGGAGTGGGAAGGAAGCGGCCGTGCCCTTAATTAAGGTACAGCCCCAGCATTCCTTTC